>NC_137891.1:39786879-40139685 GCF_963455335.1 Martes martes
CCACCCTTTAGAACTTTTGTTTCCTAAAGCCCACCTCAGTGTTTCCTGGAATACTCAAGAAAAACAAACACCCATTTGCTACAATCTTTCAGATCTGCTTCCTGTGAAATAATGCTCACAGGAGATTTCAGCCGCTTCCCAGAGTCTCAGAAATGAAATCAACCTTTTCAATCTTATTCAGACCTGTGCTCCAGAATTAAGAAGGAATAAAATTTTTAAAAAACTTTAATATACACCCAAAGACAATGCAGAAAAATACAAAGTGTCCTGGATTTACAAACAGGAATCTTAAAGGATCTTCAGTGCCCAAGCCAAGCATTTTCCTTCTGGGAAGGCTTTCTTTTTGAGGAGATATCTGAGCCAAGGCATAAAGAATGAGTACGAATCAGGGTCAGGTGGGAGCAAAGCATGGGATCATCTTGGCCAAAAGTATGACGTGAGCAAAGGCAGAAGCAAGAAGCAGGGAGGCGTAACTGTGCAATGTTCTGCTATTAAAGAATTAAGTACAAGGTGGTGTGAGGGGCACGGGGAGAGTGGCAAGAAATCAAACTGGAAAGCCTGGAGAGGACAAATGGCTGAGGGGAAAAAAGAAAACCCAAACTAGTCCAGGCTGAATTCAAAATGTTATATTCTAGTGAGCTATATTGATCTAGTGACTGCTTTAGCTTGCCACAGTTTTGTACAGTATTAAAATCCCTATAAATCTTATAAATCAGATTTTATAAAATGAGATTTAAGCAATATTTTTTAACAGTTTTTACTCCCCAAATTTCTTCTCCCCAATACAAACCCATCTCCAAATATTTTCTATCCTTTCTTGATATAGCATTTTAGTTAAGTTTAGCTCATTTGCAAGTTTCACCCTAACAGTAGGAGATAAGGTTATATTTGAATTAGGAATATGTGTATGTATCTATACAAGCATTTGTGAGTGTGTATGTGTATAAGGTAGCACAACAGATATCCCTTACCCATTGATCTTTATTCCCTGAATACCTTTTCATATCTCTGTGGCTTGGACCATAACGTTCCCCATGCATGAATACCTTTCCTCTTGTGCCTTCCCAAACTGAAAAATTCTTGCTCATTCTTTACCAAGCAGTCCCTGTGTGAAGCCACCCCCCAGGGCCCAGGCCGTCTTAATTGTCCCATCTGTGTTCCAGAACATTTTCTGTCACTTTTGCAGCACTGAGGAGAGCAGTTCTCAACTGTGGCTGTGCATTAAAATCATTGGGGCTGCTTTGTAAAAATGCTCTTGCTGGGGCTTCTCTCCTGGAGAGTCTGATGTCATTGGCCTGGGGTGGGGGGTGGCCAGGAATCAGTATTTTTAAAAAATTTTCCAGGGGGTTCAAATGTGAATCAAGATTGAGAATCACCACTTACCTAGTACTTATTTAGCTTCGTCCCACAAATTTTGAAATGTTGTCATTTCATTTTCATCCAGTTAAAAATATTTTTAAATTCCTACTGAAACTTGCTCTTTGATCCATGGATTATTTCAAAGTGTATTCTGTAATGTCCAAGTATTGGGTATTTTTAGTTGTATTTCTCTTATTGATCTCTCATTTAGTTTCAGTATGGTCAGAGAACTCACAATGTATGATTTAAATTCTTCTAAGTTTGTTAAAGTTTGCATTAGAATGCAGAATATGATCTGTTTTGGTGAATGTTCAATGCACACATGAAAACTATTTCATGCTTCTGAGGTTGGGTGGAATGTTCTCTAAATGTCAACTCGATGTAGTTGGTTGATGGTAGTGGTCAATTCTACTATATCCTTATGGCTCCTCTGTTTATTTGTTCTGTCAATTACTGAGAAAAGAGTGTTAAAGTCTCCAGCTATACTATGCATTTTCCCATTTCTCCCTCCTATACTATCAGTTTTGCTTCATATATTTTGAAATTTTCATGAGTTGTGCACACATTGAAACTTGTTATATTTTCTTGGTGAACTGACCCCTTTATCGCCATGTAATGTCCATCTTTATCCCTGGTAACTTTCATTCCTCTGAAATTTACTTCATCTGATATTAAAGTAGCCATTCTAGTTCATTTCCATTAGTGTTTGCACTATACCTTTCTCATTCTTTTACTTTTAACCTATAACATTATATTTATTTTTTTCTATAATAAAATTTTGATATTTATTTTTCCTTCTAATCATTATGAATATGTATGTTTTATATCATTTCGACAATATGATTTTTGTTTTTACTTAACATAATATTTTATATGCATTTTCTAGTTGATCTCATTTTCACCACCAGGCTCACCCAACCCTCATCCCCCTCCCCTCAGTTTCTTTCTCAGTGTTCATAGTCTCTCATGGTTTGTCTCCCCCTTCTATTTTCTCCAACTCACTTCTCCTCTTCATCTCCCAATGTCCTCCATGTTATTCCTTATGTTCCACAAGTAAGTGAAACCATACGATAATTGTCTTTCTCTGCTTGACTTATTTTACTCAGCATAATCTCTTCCAGTCCTGTCCATGTTGTTATAAATGTTGGGTATTCATCCTTTTTGATGGAGGCATAATACTCCTTAGTATATGTGGTCCACATCTTCCTTATCCATTTGTCCGTTGAAGGGCATCTTGGTTCTTTCCACAGTTTGGTGACTGTGGCCATTGCTGTTATGAACATTGGGGTACTGGTGGTCCTTCTTTTCACTACATCTGTGTCTTTGGGGTAAATACCCAGTAGTGCAATTGCAGGGTCATAGGGTAGCTCTATTTTTAATTTTTTGAGGAATCTCCACACTGTTTTTCAAAGTGGCTGCACCAACTTGCATTCTCACCAACAGTGTAAGAGGGTTCCCCTTTCTCCACATCCTCTCCAACACATGCTGTTTACTGTTTTGTTAATTTTGGCCATTCTAACTGGTTTAAGGTGAAATCTCAATGTGGTTTTGATATGAATCTTGCTGATTGCTAATGATGATGAACATTTTTTTCATGTGTCTATAGCCATTTGTTTGTCTTCTTTGGAGAAGTGTCTGTTCATGTCTTTTGCCCATTTTTTGATGTGATTATCTGTTTTGTGTGTGTTGAGTTCGAGGAGTTCTTTATAGATCTTGGCTATCAGCCCTTTGTCTGTACTGTCATTTGCGAATATCTTCTCCCATTCTGTGGGTTGCCTCTATGTTTTGCTGACTGTTTCCTTTGTTATGCAGAAGCTTTTGATCTTGATGAAGTCCCAAAAGTTCATTTTTGCTTTTGTTTCCTTTGCCTTTGGAGACATGTCTTGAAGGAGGTTGCTGTGGCTGATGTTGAAGAGGTTACTGCCTATGTTCTCCTCCAGGATTTTGATAGATTCCTGCCTCATGTTGAGATCTTTTATCCATTTCCAGTTTATCTTTGTGTATGGTGTAAGAGAATGACCGAGTTTCATTCTATACATAGCTATCCAATTTTCCCAGCACCATTTATTGAGGAGACTGTTTTTTTGTTTGTTTGTTTGTTTTTCCCACTGTATATTTTTTCCTGCTTTGTCGAAGATTAGTTGATCATAGAGTTGAGGGTCCCTATCTGGGTTCTCTACTCTGTTCCAAAATCAGTGTCTGATTTTGTGCCAGTACCATGCTGTTTTGGTAATCACAGCTTTGTAGTTAAGCTTGAAATCAGGCAACGTGATGCCCCCAGTTTTGTTTTTCTTTTTCAACATTCCCTTGGCAATGCAGGGTCTCTTCTGGTTCCATACAAATTTTAGGATTGTTTGTTCCAGCTCTTTGAAAAATGCTGGTGGAATTTTCATCGGGATATAACATTATATTTAAAGTGGGTTTCCTATAGACATCAAACACAATTTGGGACATGCAATCTGCAGCAAGAATATAGGTAAGTTCAGAGAACAAAGGAGAGGGGGGCTCTTTTATAGAGGGAAGGGGGACTTGGGAGGGGCTCTTCTCTTGTAAACAAAAAGTCCATTGGAGTAAGCAAGGATTTCGAAGTATGGTGGCTTTTCATTGGCTGCACTGTGACTCTCTCTCATTGGCTGGACTGTTGCCAGGCAAGGAGAAGATCTTAATTCCTCCTGCTGGAGTAATTATAGTATAGGCTTCTTCCTGTTGAGAATACAAAGCAGTCTCCTCCTGCTGGGGTCTGCAATTGACAAGGAGGGGTAAAGCATGACAGCTCCGCCTGCTGGCCTCCATTTTAAATGAAGTTTTCTTTTATTAATTTGCATGTCTATTTTGCATTCATTCCTGAAGGGTATTTTCACCATATACAGAATTCTAAGTCGACAGTTCTTTTCTTTAAGCACCTTAAATGTGTTGTATGGCTTCCTCCAGGCCTCTACAGTTTCTGGAGAAAAACATATAGTCATTCAAATTGTTCCTCCACAAGTAAAGAATCATCTTTCTATGGCTTCTTTCAATATTTTCTTCCCTACTTTCAGTGTTCTGCAGCTTGACTGTGATATGTATTTCCTGGAGTTTTCTCCTGTTTGGGGCTTCTCGAATCTCTAAATTTATGTTTTTAATCAAATTTGGGAAATTTTCAGCCACTATGTCTTCAAATGTATATATACTTAAAATGTATATATCTTTCGATGTATTATGTGTTGGCTAATTGAATTTAAATTTAAAAAAAGATAAAAAGCAATTTTTAAAAATTTATATATAATTCTCCTTCCTTTCTAAGACTCTGATGACAAAACCATCAGACATTTGGGTACGGTCCCACAGATCCCTGAGTTTCTGTTCGTTTTATTTTCAATCTTTTCTCTCATTATTGTTTCATTGGCTAGTTTCTGAAATATTAGCCTTCCCAATGGAAAAAATGTGCTAAGGTTAACTCAGTCATTTACTGTCCTGTTTTACCATCTGTTGTGGCAGCAGTGAAACTAGCTTCATTTCTCACCTGACAATCCTGCCATCAGAGACTGGATGATAATTCTTACCATTTATATGGTGACACCGTTTACAAAATGTCTTTTCACACATTATTGATCCCCGTAGCCCTTGGTGAAGAACCATATATTATTCTAATTTTTCAGGTACAGAGTCTGAGAAGCAAAATAATAAGTAGCTAACCTAAGATAACAGAACTCGTAGAAGTTAAAATCAGGACTCAAACCAATTGATTGTAGAATGTGTATCTTAGTTTTTTCTTCTATACCAGTGGAATGACCAGCAAGCTTTAAAATTAAGACTGTTTTCAAGCAACCTCTTAATAAAACTCGAATATATAAACAGATATGAACAGAGTTGCCCTGGTTGAAGGGCAGGAGTGGCCTCTAGGACATTAGGCTCTGAATGGTTGAGTATGAAAACCACTGTCTTGCATCACGACTAGACATTGAAGGACTGAAAAATCACCACTGAGGACACAGTTTCTTCTCGCCATAAGTGAAGCCCATCTGTCATGCATTCATTAGTTCAACAAATTTCGTCACAGTTCATTCACAGTTTCTCTGTCTGCGCACTGAAGCTGAACCCCTTTAGACTGTTATTTTTAGTCTAAAATTGGAAGGATGGCGGTGGGGGGGGGGGTGGCCTGCATCTTGACAGACTACCGCCCTTGGTCTTCTTTGTTAATTTGTGAGAGTCTCACCTGGATTTACTAGAAAACAGAGGCAAGACTAATCTTGGACAACGTTCATTGTTACCCTAAGGTTTCTCTGTGTCGTCATCATTGTTGTTGTTGTTTTCAGCATTCCTAAAAAAATTGTTCTTTTTGCATTCCTAAAAAAAAGGATGCTTAGCAGGGGGACAAAGTTGAGAAGCAGAAAGGTTGTGGATGAGGGCTTCAAGCCAGTCAGTGATACGGTGGTCCTATGTCTTGTCCCCAGTAACTCATTAACAAGCCATGTTTCTGCTTTTTTAGTGTGACATTGGTGGCCTTTTTTTTTTTTTTAAAGAGAGAGCGTGCACGCATGTGTGCACATGTGTGTGAGAGGGAAGGGCAGAGGGAGAGCAAAAATCCTAAGCAGTCTCCACACCCAGCACAGAGGTTGATGTGGGGCTCAATCTCACAATCCTGAGATCATAACCTGAGCAGAAATCAAGAGTCTGATGCTTAACCAGCTGAGCTACCCAGGCACCCCGACGTTGATGGACTTCTGCCACGTTTCCGTGTGAGTAGCATCTCAATGCAAGAATAGTACAGATTAAAATTTTTTAAAATGTACAGTGCTATTATTTATAAGTTTTAGATTTAAAATTCAATCTCTATTAGTTCCTGGAGAAGAAAGACTGAGTGGCCTCCACAGCCCCATCTCCTGTTTTCACTCTACCCCTCTCCACACCTTGAGGTACAACGAGGAATGAGCTCGGTGCTCATCCGAGCGTGAGCTCGAAGAGCCTGCATCTTAGGATAGATACCAGTGCTGGTCTGTTATTTCTGTGACCTTCTCTGCTGGCCATGGGGGCTAGACTAGCACCTATTCCAACATCAACTAGGAAGACAGGAGCCTTATAGAGTACTTAACCACCTCCCACTGATGTGTGAAGTCAAATCCCTCACCAATACAACCTACTTGATTTTTGTCAGAATTTAAAAATTTTATCTCTTATGTTCTTATATTTCAAATATACTCTCTCTGCTCGGTATTGCATTCCTGGTAACTGGGTCTCAGCAACTCTCTAGTTCTCTAGTTCCTCCTTCAGGGACAACTGTATCTCGTCTAGTCTAGTCTTTGAAAGCATTACCATTGGATTTTCCACCTCCGCCCCAAACAATGACTAGCTACTCCCTACTCTAATGAAGACAAAGCATATGGAAGTGTCTACTAAACATGTGTTTATTATTTCAAGACAGAAAAAAAGTTGTAAGGTGACAATCTTACTATTCATTGAATGAAAAAGTATTAGACAACCGTGTATTAGTCTCTTTTTTTTTTTTTCTTTTTTGGGAGACTAATCAATGCCAGTCAGTGCTAGCTAGGATGCATGGAAGTAGGTAGTTTCGTATATTATAGGTATCAGTATCAATTGGTATAATATCATGAAGGAACTTAGAAATATGTATCAAGGAAATTTACCCAGTACTTTAAGCTCATGAGACATGTAGACTATCAGTAATATACTTTGGAAATAACATGAATTTGAAAATAAAATAGAAATTATATATGAGATATGAATTATTACTATGGAATATAAGCTGGAACAAAATATTTGGGGTGGTGCAACTATAAGTGATAACCTTTCCTGCTTTTCTTTTTTATACATTTCCTTGTACTAGCCTTCTTTTTCTAATTGAGTAAAATTCACATAATGTAGAATTGGCCATTTTTAAAGTGTGCAATTCGGTGGCATTAAGTACATTCACAATGTTAGGCATCTATCACCTCTATGTCATTCCAGAACATTTCATCACCCCAAAGGAAACCCTGTTCTCAGTAAGCAGCACTCCTCACCCCCTCTCCTTCCCCCAGCCTGGGCAACCACTAATCTGCTTTCTGTCTCTATATACTGACCTTTCTGGATAGTTCAGATACATGGAATTGTGCAATATGTGTCCTTTTATGTCTGGCTTTTCACTTAGTATAATGCCTTCAAAGTTCATCCGTGTCATAGTATGGAATAACATTCCAGTGTATGGCTATCCCATGCTTTGTTAACCCATTCATTCATTGATGGACATTTGGGTTGTTTTTATCTTTCGGCTATGGGAAATGGTGCTTCCATGAACATTTGTGTACAGGTTTTTGTTTGAAGACTTATTCTCAATTCTTTGGGGAATATACCTAAGAATGTTTTTAGAAAGCCAGACCTAGTTACTTGGCAAAGGCATATTTATTCATTTTTCTCTCTGAATTTGTATGCAGCATTTTGGATGTGATGGAACACACAAAAGGAGGCCCATATGGTTGGTTCTCCCACACCACGGTCCCAGGTAAAAATCATGGTAAGTGTGTGAGCCCTGGTGGGCTGCCACAGAGGTCCTAAGAAGTAGGTGCTTTAGTTCAGTGCAGCTCAAGATGCGGGCTGGGGGCCAGATGCCAGTGGGTGAACAATGTAGCCCCACTCAGCAGGCTGGCTTTTTGAGCAGTGTTTGCTTAGCACTGGTGATGTGCTAAGCACTGATAAGAGTCTGGGGAGGTTTTGTGATAAGACTGATGGAGGTCCAAGAATCTTTGAACAAGGCTAGGAAAAGAGAGGTCTTTTTGGTCTGTAGGGGTCTGACAGGAGGTTTCTATGTACGTTGTATGGCAGCCTCAGGCCGTAATCGTAGGTGAGGAATGGATGAGAAGAGTTTGCACTGCCCTCTACGCTAGCAGACCTCCCCACGCCACTTATGACTCAGAGCTGGCTTCCTGGATTGATGGTTACCTGGGCAACAGATGTTGTACGGCTCTCATCGATAGTTCTGCTCTGTGTGTGACAACTTGGTCAGGACCACTGGGCTTTGCAATGTTCTTCTGAAACAGTTGGAGCTCTTATCTGGGATTTGCTTCCACTTTCATTACAGAAAGCTGATCCCCAAATTACACACATGGCCTGAATGCACCTCTACTTCTGTTTCCTGCAAGAAGAATAAAATCATGGGAAAAAAAGATTACAAATGGAGAAAACGACTCCCTCGATGAAATGGATGGAAATTCATTTACATATTATTTTTTGAATGTCATATATTTAAGCTCACAGGAGCCCCTGGAAAGATATTACAAAGATATTGCAGCCATGTAAAGAACCCAACTACCTGAGAAATAGTTGTTCCTCTTAATAGGATGCGGAGATTAATCCCAACTGGGTGTCAGACATCGGCCAAGTGCTCAAAAACCGTTGAGGCAGGAAACGCTGCAGGTTTTTAATCAAAGTTCTGGCTGGGTCGCAGTGATGTTCCAGGTTAGTTCAGCCTCACGTTAATGCTCCAGCCCAAGTTGGGCAGCCTCTGCCATTTTCCTTAACTACAGAGAGCTTTAATTAAAGAAAAAAAAAGCAAGCAGCTGGTGTGAATTTGTTCGGCTGTTCAGTTTTCGCTGCCAAGGCCCAATTTGGGGTGCTTCTTACTCAGCTTTCAGTTATCGTTCTGGAGTTTGAATTTGGAGTGGTCAACAAGTGTTTACCAGCAATGAACGGTAAGATATCAGCACAAGACCATACCCTCCGCCCCACGCCACCCTGACCTGAACTCAGGTCTTATCCCCCAGGGAAGCATTAGCTTCAGCTTTTCAGTGGTAAGATTTTCAGGTTCATTACTTCCTCCCCTAAGTTCTCTGACTGAGGATTTGAGAAAATTCAAATCATGCTTCCTGAAACTCTGGCTCTGAGAGATCCTTTTAGAAACCCCTGTGGCTCTTCCAGATCTGTTCTTTTCTTCTATGTGGCAAATAGGTTTCACAGTGATTCATGCTGGTCCTGGAGTGCTGGAGTGAAAAGGATTTTAAGGCCACTTCAGGGTTCCGCAACAAACCATGCTGTGGGCCTGCCTCAGACGTGGGAAGGGATTTCCACACTTGCCCTTCTGTTGGACGTCAAGTCTGTGGTGGATCTCCACACCTTGGCAAGGTGATTTCCTTGGCGTGGGATCCCAGACTTCAGCCAGCCGCCCAGGCCTGCCTGCTTCCTCAGCAGTGGGATGGAGTGGGATGGTTTTGGGTTCAAGCTGACCTAGATTCAAATTCCAGCTCCAATAAGTAATAGCTTTGTGACTTTGATAAGAGAATTACTTGGAAAAAACATAAGTAGGCTATCCAGGAGAGGACCCGGCTTTAGTACACGCTCTGTAAGTTATGCTTCTCTTTTACAACTCAGCTTGCTTTTAGAAACTATTTCTGGTTCTTTTATCTCCTCTGGCCTCCCAGGTACCCCTCCACTCTGTCTTTTTCCATTTTCCCAGTGATTGACATTTTCTTCCTCTCTTGCCCCCACTAGACTGAGCCACTGAGTGTTTATATTTGTTGTTCAAGAAATGCTGCTTGCTGATTGTTAAGTGCTTCTGAACTACTGCTCCTTACCCATCTGCCTTACAAGTGGAGATATTTGTGCCTGAGAAATGAAAAGGATCTTTTCCTAATGCTCCTTCAGGAGTGTCAAGGGCAAGGTAAGCCCTAGCAGCATCAGCTCTTCCCAGACAGAAATGAGCCAGCAGCACAGAATATGAAGACAGCCTTACTTGTTTCCAGACCATCAAACTACAAAGGAGCTCTTCTGCACGGCCATATGGCCGGCGAAGCCAAATGCATCCAGCAACGAGCGTCGCAGTGACACACTGTGCCGAGCCTTGGCATTGGGTGACCTTATAAAGAAAGCTATGGAATGTTCTTTATGCCAGACTTGAGAGTGAGAAATGGAGTAGGAGATTCCTTAATATATTTTCTATATGTTCAACACGGTGTCCACCTCCACTGTCCCTCCCTGCTCTCCCTTAGTGGGGAGGAGGTTTCTTAGGATAAAATACAAATTATTCTATGGGAGGTGATTGGTTTTAAATGGAAAGAGGCTGCCTTATGTGGTGGGTGTCACATCAGCACAGGCAAACAGGACCCCAGTCAAGGAACGGCGGGAGCCCTGAGAGACGGCCTTCGCTAGCTCCGCTCCAGGGGCGAGGAGACGATGGGGCTGGGACCCCAGGAGATGAGCGTGGAGACGGTGGGCGGGTGGTTGGTGAGGAGAAGGGGCTTCTGGGTGGCCACGTGGTACTGAGGCAGCCCTTGCTGAAAACTGTCCCAGAGGAAAGGTGAATATTCACACCAGCCTTTGGCAGCCACACGTGTTTTTGATAAGCTGTGAGTAAGACTGGGTTCTTCCTGGGGATAGACTAAGGAGCCATCTTTCAAGACTTGAGGGGCCCAGTGGCAGCCTTACATGAGCGTATCTAGTTAAAAAGCAAACCCAAACAAACCAAAAAGCAAAGGTCTTGATATCTTATCTGTTGGAAAAAAAAAAAAAAATCTCTCTCTCTTCCCATGGTCTAACAGTCACTTTTACTACAAGGTGGGTGCTCTTCAGGGCTTCATAGGTTTTTAACTCATTTAATTCTGTGAGTATTATCATTTCACCATTTCCCAGCTAAGGAAACTAGGCATAGAGGGATGGAGTGACTTGGGCAAGGTCCCATGAGCTCATGGAGGCAGATCTGGGACTGAGAGCGTCCGCCGTCTGAGACTAGAGCCTGTGCTCCTCTCTGCTAGACCCGGCTGCCCCTCCTCAGCCAATAGGGCTGCCTTCCAGATTCCCCTTTTAGCCCTGAACAGCCTCCCTGCCCACCCCAACCCTGCCCCCACTGCCCGCCTCTCTACAGTCTCACACCTGGTCCAGGAGGCCTCCAGGGTGGGTCTCCTGTGACTTGGTGGGTCTACGAATCACCTCCAGCCTAGACTGGCAACATGAACTTCATCTTGTAATTCTTTTCGAATTCCTGTGTCCATTTAGTAACAGACACAAAGCCAGCGCTGGCAAATGTTTGCCAGGTGAAATGAATGAATCAAGATATAAACTGAGGGATATGGAAAGAAATTGGGGCCTAAGAGGGTACAATTGCACCTCATAATAATATCATGTTTGCTGACCACCGGCTTCATTCCAGGAAGTGTGCTGAGCACTCTTCACGCATTGTCCCTTAATCGTTAGCACAACTCGATAGGGTAGTTCTGCTACTCTCCCCACTGTAATTTAAGGAAAGCAAAGCTTAGATTGAGCTACTCAAGTGCACACAGGTAGTAGTCTACAGAGCTAGGATCCCGACTCAGATCTCCCTGATGCCAAAGCCACTGATGTTGACCTGCTCAGTTTTTCGCTGCTGTTCAAATCCGCCCCTGCTTGTCTGAGCTTGCATAGTTGTTAGGAACATGGCAAAGGGTTTTCCAGCTGCAGTTTTGAAGTCCTGCCATCTTTGCTATGAGTCTCCCCAAACCAATGCTGCATATGATCATCTTGAAAATCTCTTTTTCTTAATTGATGTTATATAATCATTGCATTATTACTATTGCTGGCCGACTTGAGTTGAGCTCTTACTGTATGTGTCCCTAGGCACTTTTAGTATTTAAATGTCTTTAATCCTTTCAACAACTACAGGAAGAAGTTACTTTTACTAGACTCATCTTACAAATGAGGAAACTGAGGCCCAGAAAGGCAAATTAAAACTTGGGCAAGTTTCCACCATGTGGTGAGACATGTCGGTATTTAGCCCCAACCAGTCTGGTTGCAGAGCCCATGTCCTCCACCCCTCTGCTAACTGGACTCACCAGCAGTACTGGGCGCCCCACATCTCCCACCTGTGGCTGCCAATTCCTTAATTAGCTTGTGGTCTTCAAAGGCCAAGGCTATGGGCTTGATCTCTGGAGAGGGGTGGTCTGCACTTTAAAGTGGGCCAGATATCCTGCAAATACTCACAGATCTAGGCCCTTGGTTACCAAGGAGACCAGGTGGGGGATGGATCAGTGCTAGTCTGGCCAGGTCCACTGGGAAAACTGTGCTTCTGATAAAAGGTCAGAGCTAGCTTCTCTGTATCATTAAAATACCCATTCAGACCTCTCTTAGTCAATGAATTTGGCTTACTCATTTCTCTACGTGCTACACCTGTCCCCACCTGACTCTTGGTGCACAGAACGTTGGCTTTCATATCCATGATTTGCTGAAAGGGTCAAATTCCATCCTGGCCGTTTCATCAGAAGGGTGAATAGTGTGTTTAGATATTTGATGTGCTTAGACTGAGGCTGTTTTCCAGTGAAATCTTTGGAGGTTTTCAGGCAGAGCCTAGAGTAACAAGGGATGTTAGAGCTGTCGGGGGCTTTTGGGATCAAAGTTCAGGGCCATATATATATATTTTTTAATAGATAAGGGAGGCCAGATCACCAGCAGCCTACATCCATACAACTAATAAATAGCAGAACCAGGACAAGCCATCCCATCTGCCATCAACAGGCCGCCTGAGACTGAAATTATGTTTGCTCCAGACTCTTCGGGAATTTCTTTTGGGCTCATCAGCAAAGTCCAGGACCTGAAAATCACTGGAGAGGAAAGAAGGATGCGCCATCAAGGCATTAGCGTCTCTATAGCCAAACTGAAGTGAAAAATGGATCGACTTTCTGGCCAATTCGATCAATCAGGGTAATCAACAGGAAGTTACTTCCTCACATATCCAGGTTCTGTATTTGAAGTAACTGCTGTGTGTATGCTAATTCTGTGTAACTCTACGTAAATACTCTGTGCATTCAATATGCTTCTATGGACAAGATCATCTTGAAGTTTTGGGCTTTTTATCCTTGACTGCTGGGAGAATTGTCACACCATTTAGTAGATCGCATATACCATTAGCTTTTCACAAATGTTTGCATGTGAAACAATTCTGTCATTTAAAAAATAAATTTGTGTTATGGGGTATCCATTTGAGATAATGGAAGAGTTCTGGGACTAGATGATAATGGTGATCGTACAACATCATGAAATGCTTAATGCCACTGAATTGTACACTTTGAAATGGCTAAAATGATAAATTATATGTTATGTGCATTTTTCCCTAATAAAAATTTATGTATAAAGCCTAATTATTATAAATAAGAAAAAATTAGTTCAGTTGCAAAAAATGTATTTCATTGATTTATTCAGTAAATATATATGGAGTCACCTGCCATGAGTCAGGTGCATATTTAAAGAAATATTTGAGGGTGCCTGGGTGGCTCAGTCTGTGAAGCATCTGCCTTCAGCTCAGGTCATGATCCTAGAGTCCCGGGATTGAGCCCCACATCTGTCTCTCTGCTCAGTGGGGAGTCTACTTCTGCCTCTGCTCCTTCCCCGGCTTGTGTTCAATCTCTCTCTCTCTCTCTGTCTCTTTCTCTCAAAAAATTTAAAAAAAAAATCTTTTAAAAATTAAGAAATATTTGAAAGTACTTGCTATCTGTAGGATGTTATGGAAATGTAAGCTATGTTTGTGTCTAATGCATGTGTCTGTGAATGAGTACTGGATACAGTCCTCTCACTGTTCACTTTTCTCCACCTTGCTTTGTGTTTTGGGAGCTTCCTCTGAAGGAACTGCAGCGATGGATTTCTTTACCATTTGGCAGCCTATACTGGGTTTGGTGAGTGGAAGGTGCCAGAGGAAGAAGAGAGGGAAGACAGAGTGTGAGGTTGGGATATAGCTCTCTCTGTCCATATGTAACTCCCTTCCTGGCAGGTCATTGTCAATTGGTTGTATCCTTCTACCAAAGGCCAAACGCCCCTCTGGTCAGTCTTCTCCTGTAGCTACCCTCAGAGGGTTTCAGGAATACATGACCCTTTTTATTAAGCAATCCTCAATTACCATGAATGAGTATGCCATCAGATTCCTGCTGGAGCTCTGGCCAATATGGGAGGTGAGCATCTGTGTGTTTATATATGTGTGTGTTTATGTGCCTCTGTGTGTGTGTGTGTGTGTGTGTGTAGCAAATGGTAGACATTTTCTCTGCCCCAACTCAATATCTAAGGCCATTGGAAGTGCATAAATCAAAATTTGTCTGTCTGAGGAATCCAGAAGAATTTGGAATAGTAAGAACTGAGTTTTAAAGACTTTTTCCACTTACGGTTGCTTCTACGTAATTTTGGTTTTTTTGTTTTTAATTTTTTTTAACATCATGTCTCATGGTTTAAAAGGTGACTATACTCCAAATGGGTGAACATTCTCTGAAACTCCCATGATTTGGGGGGGAAAAAAAAAGGGACTTTGAATTAACAGAGTATTCAATATCTTTTATTATAAAACAAGAAGGCACCATTTCAACTAGGGACTACTGATTGCTTAAAACCCCACTCTTTTGAATAAACCTATATTAGTTTAATGAAGTTTTCCTGTGATTAGTATAATTTACTGCAATTATATCCAAACCCCAAATTATGGACATTATACACATGAAATACAGCCCTGGTTTAAGGCAATTAGTGTAATCACTTTCCTGAGGTGAAATGGAACAGGGATGCTATGGAACAGGGCTGCCCAACAGCACACTGTGAAAAGGCCAGCCCTCCTCGGTGGTTCTTGCAGGATAGAGCCTTACTTTCTCAGGCCTGCTGTTGCCCTGTTCTCCCACAGCACATGGCACTTTACAAAACAACGCCCCATACAGTCGTGCCCTGTTACTGCTCATTGACATCCTCAAGCTGTGTAGTTCAGGCTTTCCCCATCGTGCACCTGGACAGTTGCCACCATGCTTCCTTGTGCTCTCAGGCATGGTAGTCACAGCAGAGGGTGCTGGGCCAAAGCAAGGCGTAAAGTCAGCCTGCGCTCTGCTCAGCAAGTCTGTTTCAGTTGTTTCAACAAAGAGGACATGGCTTATTCTAATTTGCTCAAAAGTGGCAACAGCAGCCCAATTGCTAGTGTCTCCTGACTGGACGTTCTTCCTCTGGTCTTGCTCTCCTTTTATTTATCCTTCTACTAGAATAAACTTCTAAGATGCAGGTTTTGACCACAATGGGATGCCACCTCCCATTGGGCAGAATGGCTAAAATGAACAACTCAGGAAACAACAGATGTTGGTCAGGATGCAGAGAAGGGGGAACCCTCTTGCACTGTTGATAGGAATGCAAACTGGAACAGGTACTCTGGAAAACAGTATGGAGGGTCCTTAAAGAGTTAACAATAGAGCTTACCCTATGACCCAGCAATGGCACTACTAGGTATTTATCCAAAGGATAAATGTGATTCAAAGGGGCACCTGTACCCCAATGTTTATAGCAGCAATGTCCACAATAACCAAACTATGGAAAGAGCTCAGATGTCCATCAACAGATGAATGGATAAAGAAGATGTAATATACACACACACACACACACACACACACACACAATGGACTATTACTCAGCCATCAACAAGCATGAACTCTTGCTATTTACAATGATGTGGATGGAATTATGCTAAGTGAAATAAGTCAGTCAGAGAAAGACAAATACCATATGATTTCACTCATATGTTCAATTTAAGAAACAAAACAGATGAACATAGGGGAGGGGAAGGAAAAATAAAATAACATGAAAATTGACAGGGAGGCAAACCATAAGGGATGATGAACTCTGGGAAACAAAGTGAAGGTTGCTGGATGACAGGTGGGTGGGGGGAAGGGGTAACCGGGCGATGGGCATTAAGGAGGACACTTGATGTAATGAGTGCTGGGTGTTATATGCAACTGATGAATCACTAAATTCTAAGGCTGAAACTAATAAAAATAATTAAAAATAAAAAAAAATGCAGGTTTTGAAAGCACGATGAAGGAATTTGAAGAAGACACAAATAAATGGAAAGATATCCTGTGTTCATGAATTGGAAGAATTAGTATTATTAAAATGTCCATACTACTTAAGGGATCTAAACATTTAATGCAATCCCTATTAAATTCTGTAACATTTTTCACAGAAATAGAAAAGAAAATCCTAAAATTCATAGTGAATCAAAGAAGACCTTACATAGCCAAAGCAGTGTTGTGAAAGAAGGACAAAGCTGGAGACACCACACTTCCTGATTTCAAACTATATTACGGAAACAAAGTAATCAAAACAATGTGGTTACTGGCATAAAAACACAGATAGAGACCAATGGAACAGAAGAGAGAACCCAGAAACAAAACCATGGATAAATGGTCAAATGATCTTCAACAAGGATGCCAAGAACACACAAAGAGAAAAGGACAGTTTCTTTAATAAATGATCCTGAGGAAATGATATCTACATGCAGAAGAATGGAATTGGACCCTTACCTCACTCCATACACAAAGTCAACTCAAAGCGGACTAAAGACTTAAATGTAAGACCTGAAAAGGTAAAACTCCTAGAAGAAAACAGGGAAAAAATCTTCTTGATCTTGGGCTCAGCAATGATTTTTTGGATATGACCCCAAAAGCACAGGGAACAAACCCAAAAATAGACAAGTGGGATTGTGTTAAACTAAAAAGCGTCTGCATAGCAAAGGAAACCATCAACAGAGTGAAGTAACAACCTATGGAATGAGAGAAATACCTGCAAATCTGATAAGGGTCTCACTTAAAAAATATGTAAGGACCTCAACTCAATAACAAAAACCAAACAGCCCAGTTAAAAAAATGGGGAAAGGACCGAAACAGACATTTCTCAAAAGAAGACATACGAATGGCCAATAGATAAAGAAGTATATGAAAAATGGTCAGCATCACAGATCATCAGGGAAATGCAAATCAAAACCACAATGAGATACACCTCACACCTGTTAGAGTTGCTGTTATCAAAAGGTAAATCTTGGCAAGGATGTAGAGAAAAGAGAACCTTTGTGCACTGTGGGAGGAAATGTAAATTGATATAACCATTATGGAAAATAGTAGGGAGGTTCCTTGAAAAATGAAAAAAAGAACTATCCTGTTATCCAGCAATCCCACTTCTGGGTATTTATCCAAAGGAAACAAAGTCAGTATTTCCAAGAGGTACCTGCACTCCCATGTTTACTGCAGCATTATTCATAATAGTCACTATATGAAAACAACCCAAGTGTCCCTCAATGGATGAATAGATAAAGAAAATGTGATGTATATGTTATTTAGCCTTCAAAAAAGAAGGGAGTCCTGTCATTTGCAACGACATGGATGAGCCCAGAGGACATTATGCTCATAAGTGAAGTAAGACAGGCACAGAGAGAAAATTCTATTCTACTCACAGAGATAGAGAGTAGTTTGGTGGTTGTTGGGGTTGGGGGGCAGAATGAGGAGATATTGAATAGAAAGAATAAAGAAAGGCGTGCTTGGGTAGCCTCCATCAGTTAAGAGTCTGACTCTTGGTCTCAGCTCGGGGCTTGAACTCATGATTTCAGGGTCGTGAGTTCAAGACCCGTGTTGCACTCCATGCTGGGCGTGGAACCTACTTAGAAAAAAAAAAAGTTGAAAGAATAAAGAGGAAGATGAGAGTTTGACCAGGTTGCTTCTGCTTAAACTGTTCAGTGGCTCCCCATTCCAGAGAGCAATGTGCCTCAAACTTCCATGTACATATTAATCCCTGAAGATGGGGTGGGGAAGGAGAGTGTAGAACTTGTTAAAGTGAAGATTCTAATTCACTAGATCTGGGGTGGAGCCTGAGACTCTGCATTTCTAAGAAGTTCCACAGGAGGCCAATGTTTCTAGTTGGCTGGCCACTTTGAATAGCAAGATTCTAGAGCAGTGCTCTCCAATCGAACTTTCCACAATGATGGAAATGTTCTCTACCTGGACTGTCCAGTATGGTAGCCACTAGTCTCATGTGACTATTGAGACTGGCTAATGAAATGTGGTTATTGAAATGTGGCTTGTGTGACTGAGGAACTGAATTTTAAATTTTATTTGATTTTAGCTCCTTTAAACTTAAATAGCCACATGTGGCTAGTGGCTACTGTATGGGACAACACAGTGGTAGAAGGAAACATCCACATTATCACTGTGACATACAAAGCACCCCCACCCCGATCTGTCTTTTGTCTACATCTTGCTGCTCATTTCTTGCCCTTTCTTGTTTCTTATTTTATGATACAATACCATGAATCTATGATAACTCTCCAAACAGACCAGTGGTTTCCACACCCCCACTTTGCACATAATGTCTCCTTTGACTGAATGCCTTTCTCCATGACTTGTGCCCAATAATGTCCCATCTGCTTTCCTGGTTCAGTCTCGGCACCTCCTCTTCTGTGAATCCTTTCCTGACCTTCCTGCTAACAGCAATCATTTACCATCTACGGGTTTCGAGGGCCCTTCACACACATTATTTCATCAACCTGCACAGGAAGCCTGGCATAAGAAAACAGAAGCTTGAAGCAGCTTGCCCAGGGTCACAGAGCTAGAAAGCAGACAATCATAAATTCAGATGCAGGGCTGCCTGATTCTGAAGCTGATGCTTCCCCCGCCCCCCCCCCCACACACACCATGGCGCCTTCTGCAGGCACCATGCTGGTACACGGACAGCACTAATCCCACAGTGGGGAAGTAAGTTGTCTACAGTCTCTCTTCTCCATGGGATTATAAGCTATTACAGGTCACAGACTAGGTATAATTTATTTCTGTAGCCCATGAGCCCATCTTGAACGGTTGATAACTGTGGTTACATCAATAGGCAGGTTTCCACACCCCAGCTCCTATGTAAAACCCACTCTCGCAGTGATGAGTTCTACGTTACTGATAAGCTCAGTGGACTGCTCACGAGGGTCTGAAGAAGTAAATTAAGAACTGAATGAGTATGTGGGCCATGGGCAACGTTGGCAAGGATTTTCTTAGAAGCCCAAGGGGAAGGATTCTTGCTAAGCAACATTTGGACTTCGAAATAAAACTACCCTTTTCATTCTTTTTATAATTTACAGAATGCTATTGGGTTTTTCCCCCTTACACTGTGTAACTTTCTATCTCTTGAGTTACGTTGGATCTAAATTATACATTGAATTCTGTTTATTTCCTTGAACCAATATTGAACAATTCGATCACAAACAAAACTCTGGGCTAGGCCCTCGGGGTTCTGGACTATAAATCGAATCAGACATGTTCCTCACCCTCACATGAGCTAAGCCTCATGCAAGAGAGAGACGGGTACCCAAATAAGGCCAAGGAGA
This sequence comes from Martes martes, assembly GCF_963455335.1. Classification (NCBI taxonomy): domain Eukaryota; kingdom Metazoa; phylum Chordata; class Mammalia; order Carnivora; family Mustelidae; genus Martes; species Martes martes. The sequence continues at coordinate 39,806,324 of NC_137891.1, forward strand.
AAGCAAGGAGAGAGAGCCAAGGGGGTGTGGAGAGCTGAATGGGGAAGAACATCGATAATAAAGTGTTGATGTGCGCTTCCCTTCAAACCTGCCTAATTAGTGGGGAGAGTGTTCTCCTAAGTTAACATCTTGTGAGGCACACTTTATTAAGAATGTAAGAAAATGGGGATGCATGTGCGCTGCTGGCAGGACCCAGGAGTATAACTGGGACAACCTTTATAAAGGGAATTTGCAGTACCATTCAACTTCTTTAAAAACATACATGCCCTTTGTTCCAGCCATTCTACTTGCAGGAATTTATCCTAAAATAATCATCATGGCTGTATCCTGAGTTTTACAAGCAAAGACTTTACTGTAATATTGTTTATAATGATTAAAAAATGCAAAAAGACAAATTTCCAACCCAGAGGGAGTTAGAGAATTTAAATCCATATGAATGAAAACTATTCAGTCATTAAAAGGGATATGAACTATGTATGTATTGATATGAAGCAACATCTTTACCTATTTTTAAGTGAGAAAAGCAGGTCACAACGCGGAATGTGTGAGATGATTTCCTCATCAGGGGAGGGTAAGTTTGAGGGTGTTCATAGATGCACAGATGAAACAAAGGCTTTTGTATGTAGCAGAAGCCTTCCTGTCCTCAAAGGCTGGTGGCCCAGGCACATTTCTCACTGAATGATTTCCTTTTGTTCTCTGAGCATTTTGACAAATAACTTCCAATCTTCACTATCATCCTGGTCTCTTGCTTCTTTCTTTCTTTCTTTTTTGAGTGCTCGTGGGGGCTACTGTTGTCTCTTCTCTCTTTTGCTGTGTTTCCCAAGTTTCATAGATGGTCAGGAGTGGGGCTCATAGGCTGGGCCTTCAAGAATTGTCCCACACGCCAGGAGCTCATTAATCACAAAGGAAAAGCAAGAACTAATGAGAGCCTCTTCCAGCATCTAGACATGTCTGGATCTATAAAACAGATGTGTAAAACGAAGAAAAGAACCTGAAGAGTAGGGTTTGTTCGCACAAACACGAGGTAGATGTTAGAAGCATTACACATGAGCTCCTTCAAGGAAAACTCATGTCATCATCCTGAAGTTCAGCCTTGCATAAGGTAAGAGAGATTTTTAAGAACAAAATTTGAAAACGATTCAGACTGATTTTTTTGCTACATACGGAGTGTGCCTTAAGCCACCTGGATGCATTTTTCACAGAATTTTTATAACGGGTCCTGGCTCCCTGATACCGCTCCGCATTGCAGACTGTGTGACGGGAGATTCGGGAGGCAGCTGAGTGCCGTAGGCAGGAGGAGAGACCTGTGTCCTAGGATGCACCGAGACCGTGGGGCTGGAGTCAGAAACCGGGAGCTCACATCCATGAACCAACTGGAGTAAACCAACAACTATTTGGCAGGTTGGTAGGGGAAGCAAATGCCAAGAGCAAAGAGATGTTACTCCAACTCCCCAACTGGTGTGGCAGAAGCACTGGCCTTGACCTTAAACCCAGGGGTAGGCTGGGTCATCAGTCAGCATAATGTCATCTCTTTGCCTCAGTGATTGTTTCAGAGATGAGGAGGGACCAAATGTAAGCTCATCAGTGCTACACATTCCCATTATAGTGGGGATTGGTTCAGGCTTGCAAAGTGCAAGATTTTGTTTAATAGTTGGGGAAGAAAAGACCTGTGGTTTTGCACCTCATTCACCATCCTTTTCTCTACCTTGGATCTGTAAAGGTACCTAGTCCCCTTTTCTTTGACTTACTTCCCAAGGAACCAGTACCACAGGCAGTTTGTGCCGATGGCTACTGGAAGTTGAGGATAGTGGGAGTGGTTACAGACCACGCGGAATAAGAAACAACATGAGATGTTAACCTGCTCTTCAAAGTCTCTGCGCAGCCCCTCCAACCTGGCTCTCTTTTCCCTTAGTCACCAACTTCTACCACCATACTCAACTCCTTCCTCTGGCCCCATCTCTCTTGCATTTCTTTATTCTCCCTCATCTTCCTGGGTCCCTCTTGTCTCCCTCTGTGCCTGTCCCATTAAACTAAAACACTCTCATTTTCTTTGCAAATGAGTTCAGCCTTTCCTTGCCCTGTCTTCTTCGTATCAAGGCCTATGTTTATTCTCTCCACCCCTACTTCCCCATGAATGACTGGAGATGTTTCCTAAACAGAAATTTCTTTGCTCTTCAAGAGGAATTCTAATGTACCTTTCAGCTTTTAAGATTTATTTTCTCTAAGTTCAACTATTAAAGGCTATATGATTTGTCCCATTACTCAAATAGACTTCTGCCCGCATTTTACTACATCCCATATCCCATCAGCCTGGACATGCTGTGGATTCTGTGTCAGAAAGTCCTCAAATTGAGCCCTACCTCTCCTACCCAATGCCACTCTAAAGGTCTAGTTCAGGCCATCATTTTCCCTCTCTTAGACTGGAGTTTCCAAGTGCCATTCCACAGATTCTGGTGAAATTTGTACCAGTCTGAAGGGACAAATAAAATTAAGGATACAGTCATTTTTTCTCCAAGTCAAAATTAATTTGTAATGGAGAATTCAAAACTGAATATCTGCATGTTAAAGAATGAAGTTGGACCCTTACCTTACGCCATGTACCAAAATTAATTCAAAATGGATTAAGGACCTAACTATAAAAGTAAAACTATAAAACTCTTAGAAGAAAACATAGGGGGCCCCCCGGGTGGCTCAGTGGGTTAAAGCCTCTGCCTTCAGCTCAGGTCATGATCTCAGGGTCCTGGGATCGAGCCCCGCATCAGGCTCTCTGCGCAGCGGGGAGCCTGCTTCCCCATCTCTCTCTCCCTCTGCCTACTTGTGATCCCTCTCTGTCAAATAAATAAAAAATCTTTAAAGAAAAAACAAACATAGGAAAAGCTTCACAACATTGGATTTGACAAAGATTTTTTTTTTCGGTATGATGCCAAAGGCACAGGCAACAATGGAAAAAATAGATACAAATTGGACTTCATCAAAATGAGAAACTTCTGTGTATCAAAGAACGCTACCAACAGAGTGAAAGACAATCCATGGAACAAGAAAATACTTGTAGGTAATTTCTCTGATAAAAGATTAATATCCAGAATATATATTAAAAAAAAAGTCCTGTAACTCAACAACAACAAAACAAACAACTCAATTAAAAAATGGGCAAAGAGGGCTGCCTGGGTAGCTCAGTGGGTTAAACGTCTGACTCTTGTTTTCAGCTCAGGTCACGATCTCATGGTTTTGAGTTGGAGCCCCACATCATGGGCCCTGAACTCAGTGCAGAGTCCACTTGTCCCTCTCCCTCTGCCTGTCAAATGAATAAATAAAATCTTTAAAAAATAATAATAATAAAATGGGTAAAGAACTTGAACAGTCATTTCTCCATTTCTCCGAAGATGTACAAATGGCCAATAAACACATTAAAAGATGTTCAACATAACAACGCATTAGAAAGATACAAATTAAAGCCACAATGAGATACCATTTCACACTCTTCCGACGGCAATTATTTAAAAAAAAAAAAAGAACAAGTGCTGGTCAGGATATGGAGAAATTGAGACCCTGCGCATTGCTGGAAGGAATGTAAAATAGCGTAGCCTGCGTGGAAAACAGGATGATGGTTCCTCAGAAAATTAAACATTGAGTTTCTACATGAGCTAGCAAGTCTAATTCTGAGGATATACCCCAAAGAAGTGAGAGCAGGGACTCAAGTAGATACTTGTACATCCGTGTTCACAACAGCATTATTCACAATAGCCAAAAGATGGAAACAAACTCACTGTCCATCTACAGATGAATGGATAAACAAAACATGCGACATCGTTCAGCCTTAAAAAGGAAGGAAATCCTGACACAATCTACAACACGGATGGACCTTGAAAACATGGCGCTAAGTGAAATATGCCAGACCCAAAGGGACAAAAGTTATATGGTTCCATTTCTATGAGGCACTTAGAGCAGTGAAACTCATAGAGACAGAGGGGAACGGCAGCAGTCAGGAGCAGGGCCCTGGGGGAATAGAGTCAGTGTTTGAAGGTGATGGAGTTTCAGTTGGGGAAGATGAAAAAGTTCTGGAGAGGGATGGTGATAAGTGTTGCACAATGTGTGAATGTACTTAGTGCCATAAAACTGTACACACAGAAATGGTTAAATTATAAATGTTATGGTATGTGTATTTTACTATACACATGTTACTATGTGTACTTTACCATAATAAGAAAAAAGCTATAAAAGACAAAAAAAAAAAAAGAACTCACCTCTAATCTGATTGTCCTTCATACTTTTTTTGTTTGAAAATGTGTTTCATTAAAAACAAAATCTTAATCTTTTTTCCCTTTAATCCTTATTTGGCAAAAACGATAAAGTTGACAAATTTCAATATTATTATTATTATTATTATGTTACTATTAATAATAGTCTATGAAATGTTAGAAGTTCTAAGCTACCTGTTAGCTTCCCTTCTTGTCTCCCCAACATCACTCCAGACTCGTATTTCTAACATCTTATTATGTTACTCCTCCTTGTTTCAAATCCCTCAGAAACTGTGCATTACTCACCCTGGTGGTGTGAAGGGACAAGGAAAGATATCACCCTAGAATCTTTGGAAGGAGTGCAGCCCTCCTGACATCTTGATACCAGACTTCCAGGCTCAGACCTGTGAGAGAATACATCTCTGTTGTTTAAAGTGACTGAGTTTGACTTATGAATGGATAGAGAGGACACAGACACACACACAGACACACACACACACACACACAATGGAATATTACTCAGCCATAAAAAAGAATGAAATCTTGCCATTTGCAACATGGTTAGAACTAGAGAGTATAACGCTAAGTGAAATAAGTCAGTCAAAGAAAGACAAATACCATATGATTTCACTCATATGTGGAATTTAAGAAACAAATCAAATGAGCAAAGGGTAAAAAAGAGAAAGAGAAAGAGAGAGAGAGAGGCAAACCAAGAAACAGACTCTTAACTATAGAGAACACACTGATGGTGACCAGAGGGGAGGTGGGTGGGGAATGAATGAAACAGGTGATAGGGATTAAGGAGGACGCTTGTGACAAGCACCAGCTGTGTACAGAAGTGTTGAATCATTATCCTGAACACCTGAAACTAATATAACACTACATGTTAACTAGTTGGAATCTAAATAAAAAGTTCAGGAAAAAAAAAACCCAAAGTGGTTTGTGGTGACTTGTTGCAGTAGCCAACTAAATACTAAATTATTATCCTTGATCTTAGTAGTAGCACAGATCCTGGGCCGTATGATATGTTTTAAAAGCAAATTAATTAATAGATTAATAAATGGGGGTGATGAAACAAAGCTTTAAATTGTTTTTTAGTAACTTGGATGGAACATTATAAAATGGAACTTGAGAGAGTTCCAGTTTGAGGGTTATCTAGGAAGAGAACATTTGCCAAGTGCCTGCTGTGTACTAGGCAGCAAGATAAGTTCCATTCATAAATTATATCACGGTGGGGGTAAGTGTTATAAATGACAGTGGCAAAAGCAACGTCTTTGGAGTCAAATTTGAGCTCTGATTCTTATTAGCTGTATGACCTTCAGCAAATTACTTGAACTCCTTTACCCAAAATTTACTTATCTGAAAAGTACGGGTGTGATTCCTAACTCCCTGCCCTGTTTTCAGGGATTAGAGGAGGTCACGTTTGAAATAGCTGAGCGCAGCACCTAGCACACGGAAAATCTCAACAAATATTAGTTATCATGAGCGTAACGTGGTGGCAACGGGTGCTAAGTACCCCACTTCTCAAAGTGCAGAGAACTCCGTCATTTGAGGTCAGCTGAGACCCTGCAGGTTTGCTGAGCTGCACAAGATAGTGGGGTTTTAGTTATCTTGCCTGTATCCATTCACTTGGGAGGTTCCCCATTCGGGGGAAGAGACTCAATGGTAAGAGGCTGTTGGACTTACTTGCAGCAGAGGGCTGATTTGGAGAGGGCAGACTCAGATCTGATTTCCACACCAGAGACCAGGCAGAAGAAAGACCCTCCCAGGGCCCGCCAAAGAACCAAGCTTGCTTACACCAGGCAGTCCGGTAACATGAGAACTGCCTCCCCTTTCTCCTCCTGCAACACCCAAAGCACCGCATGCTGGGAAGGAAGAGGTGTCGGTAGGGCAAGAGGAGTCCCACCACCCTTAATGTAGCAATAATTTCAACCCTGGTTGCACCTTAGAGTCATTTGTGGAATTTAAAATAAAATTCTTGACCAGATATAAGATATTCTGATTTAACTGATCTGGTCTGGAGGGGAACACAGGTATTGATATTTTACTTTTTATCTCCAGGCTTTGACTTTTAATGGAATTTGCCCTGCTGAATTTAAAACTTGCTTGGGACCAGTATATTCTTTATTTCTTCCAGTTTCTCCCTCTGGGTATAGCAACACCTGTCCTGTACTTATCTTCTTTTGCAAGATCATTTTTTCTTTTCCTTTTTTTAATAACTTTTAAAAAATATTTATTTATTTATGTAGAGTGTGCACAGTGGGGAGTGGTAGAGGGAGAGGAAGAGAGAGAATCTCAAGCAGGCTCCTTCCCCAGTATAGAACCCAACTAGGAGCTCAGTCTTAGGACCCTGAGATCATGACCTGAGCCAAAACCAAGAATGGGTCACTCAACTGCCTGAGCCACCCAGGCGTCCCATTCATTTTCTTTTATAAAAACATTTTTTATTTGAATATAGTTGATATACAATGTTCCATGAATTTCAGGTGTACAGCATAGCGATTCAACTTCCTCTATGTTATGCTATGCTCACCACAAATGTAGCTCCCATCTGTCACCATACAATGTTATTACAATATCATTGACTATACTCCATATAGGCATTGAAATTTTATATTTTCATATTTTATATTATATATTTTATATATTATTGTAGTATAATATATTATTACATTAACTGTATTATTACCTATTTCATATTTTATGTTATAAATTTAAATTTTATATATTTCAAAGTATAACCTGTGCTCGGGGGAAAGTGTAGAGTTGTCAGATTTATCAAAGAAAAATAGAAGTATTATATGAGACATCCTTATACAAAAAGTTTATTTGTCTAAAACTATAATTTTCTTGGGGTGCCTGGGTGGCTCAGTCAGTTGAATGTTTGTCTTTGGCTCAGGTCATGATCCTGGGGTCCTGACATCAGACCCCACATCTGGCTCCCGGCTCAGCGAGAAGTCTGCTTCACCCTCTCCCTCCTCTCTCCCTGCTTGTGCTCTCTTTCTCTCTCTCAAATAAATAAAATCTTTTTAAAAAATAAAATGATAACTTACTGGGCATTACGTATTTGACCTGACAATCCTAAGAAGAAAACTATTTGAAATGGACAGATTGAAATTTTCAAATGAACAAGGCAGAATCTTAATGACTAAAAGTTACTGTTTAATAATAAAAAGGTGACTGAAACATTAGGGAATTGGGCTGGTCTGTCAAAGTAGCTGCTCCTCAGTCAGAAGTGGGGGGGTGGGCGGGGTTGACCTAAGTACAGTTTGGGAGCCTTTTAAGGAAAAATACAACCATTTCGTATTTATGCCCCCAGTGAATGAGGATTCCCAGTGAACCAGTCATATCATTCTAACCAAGAACCTTGCCCCAGAGATGAACAAACAGAAGCCTGAAGAGCTTATGTAATTTGTGCACATTCGGCACGGTTGGTAGATGAGAGAGCCAGGCTCAGAAGTCAAGTCAATTTGACTAAACAACAACAACGAAAAGGAGCAGAAATTCTTTCTTTCGTAGAAAGAAAGAGCTTTCTACTGTGCCATGATGGCTTTCAGGAGTTTTCTCTGATACTAGTGATACTGTACTAGGAGAGTGATTCCCTAAAACACAGCTGACCTTCACACGTAGCCTTTAAGGCAGCAGGAGGAGAGGCAGTGGGGGAGTTGCACATTCTGGAACCTTGGTGGGCCCAGACCTTCGGACCGGCCCTGGCCCTGCCTTCCTGCCCTGTGGTGGGGGAGCAGGGTGAGGGGCTGAGCCAGGGACACTTCTGCCTCCTTGTCCTCTCAGTTGCTGAGCAACCAAATGGCAGTGGCCGCTTGAATGTCATTTTGTGGCAATTTGCTGCTCCCTCATGATGTCTACCGCTTATATGTCTGTGTTTTAATTAAACGCCACCTCACTGTGCCTGTACTTGTTGTGCTTGCGCTCTGAGGCTCTCTTAGTAAAGGGTACAATTTTGTATCTCAAATGGCGAAAAATAAACAAAACCACCTGTTTTGTAAGCCTGTGTGCTGCTAAGTGTGAACTCTCCACCAACCGCCCCCCACCCCGCCCCACAGAAAGGGCTGGAGGTACCCTGTCCCCATCCAAAGTCATACACGGGGGCCTCCCAGTCTCAGGGCCTTGACTTTGGGGGTGCTGAGAGCAGCTGTAGTGACAGATGGGGGCAGCGGCTCAGGGTGTGGGGGGAAGACAGACTGCCTGAAGGCAGCCTGTCCCCAAATTACCCTGGACTCGCAGATGAATGTGAAGTGGGACAGAACGTATTCATGAGTAATTCCAGCCTTCCCTCGCTGGTCCTCACCACCATTTAAGGGAAAATGTGTCTTTTCCTCCTGAGCATCCCTCTTTCCTCACCCGCATGGAGGACCCCATGTTTTGCCAGCCCGTGTCCCGGAGTCTGAGATCTGGGACAGGGAGACGGGCTACAGAGACAGGGGACCAGAAACATGGGAAGGAAGAGAGAAGGGAACGCATAGGAGGAGCATGTGGGCTGCGCTGGGAGGAACATCTCTGGTACAGTTGAGAGTGAGATAGAAAAGTTTAGGCTTGGAGACAAAGGGTATTTTTTTTTCTTCTAAATGCTTAATGGAGGTGAAATTCACATTACATGAAACTGACTATTTAAAGTGAATGATTCAGAGACATTTAGTTACATTCACAGTGTCAAGCAACCACCACCTCTCTTTCTTTCCTACACATTCTCATCTCTCCAAAGTGAAACCTCGAGGAAGGAGAGTCTAAGATGTGATGACACGGGCTGTGAATTGGAGCCGTAATGTTCTCCAAGAGACGCAGGCGGAAGTAAACTCTTTTTATCTTATTGTTATTTATCATTTCTCTGTTATCTGTTTATCTTCTCCCCCACCTAAACCTATCATCTGGCTATCGTATTTTGCAAAGCATTTTAAACCTCGATAGGTCAAATCTGTCTTTTCTTTCAGAGGTTAAGGTTTTCCTGTCCTGATAAGCAGAACTCTGATCCGTGTCTTAGATTTTCTTCTAAGTTATTTATCCTTTTATTTTATATAGATGTGAAAAGTCCTTATCGTGTCTAGAATTGTTTTGGCATATGGCGTAAGGTGGGATGCAATTTGTTGTATGAGAGAATGGTAAGTTGAGCTAGTGTCATTTAAACTGTTATTTCACAGCTGACTTTTTAAACTATCAACTTTGTTATGTATTAAATGCTCACCTGTACTGGGATGAATTTTTTTTTTCAATCCCCTATCCTATCCTATCCTTTTTTTTTTTTTCAATCCCCTATTCCTATTCCTGGTTGTTCTCTTCCTGTACTAATACCCAGTGATTTGATGACAGAGGTTTTTTTTTCATGTCTGGTAAGGTTAGGCCTTCTTAACTGTTACTCTTTTTTTTTTTTAATTAACATATAATGCATTATTAGTCCCCGGGGTACAGGTCTGTGAATTGCCAGGTTTACACTTCACAACACTCACCATAGCACATACCTTCCCCAATGTCCATAACCCAACCACCTTCTCCCTACCCCCAACCCCCCAGCAACCCTCAGTTTGTTTTGTGAGATTAAGAGTCTCTTATGGTTTGTGTCCCTCCCGATCCCATCTTGTTTCATTTATTCCTTTCCTACCCCCCAACCTCCCCCATTGCCTCTCAACTTCCTCATATCAGGGAGAGCATATGATAATTGTCTTTCTCTGATTGACTTATTTCTCTCAGTGTGATACCCTCTAGTTCCATCCACCTTGTCGCAAATGGCAAGATTTCGTTTCTTTTGATGGCTGCATAGTATTCCATTGTATATATATACACCACATCTTCTTTATCCATTCAAACTGTTACTCTTTTTCCTATTTTCTTCTCTTCTGGACATTTATTCCTCCATGTAAATTTTAAGTGCATTGTATCCAGGTAAAAAACAAAATCTGTTGGAAGCAAAGTAAGTCTATGGTATTAGAAGTCAAGTTGGGAGATCCCCTTGGCAAGAGATATGGACCAGGAAGAGGCAGAATAGCAGAGTTCTGAGGGACTGGATATGTTGTCTTTCTTTACCGAGATGTTAGTTATACCGGCACATTAATGATTTGAGCACTTTTCTGTATGTATGCTATACTTCAAAATAAAATTTGCTTACATCAAAAAACCTTCTAGGATTATAATTGGGATTGCATTATATTTATATTTGGGGGAAAATAATTTTTTATGATATTAACTCTTCTGAACAAACTGTGTGGTGTTAGAAATTTATTCAGGTTTTGTTTCTTTTTTTTATATAGGTTTTTCACTATGTGAAAAAATATACATTTCTTTTATATTGGTCCTTCAATATTTAAATATTTCACTATGTGAAAAAATATACATTTCTTTTATATTCATCCTTCAATATTTTAAAGACTTTGCCACTAAAATTAATTGAATTTTTCCCTCTTATCTGTTTTTTGGTGAACATGCTATAGTACAAAGAAGTGACTAATTTTTGTATGCATTTCTGTAAGTCTTGCTATCTTGTCAAATTCTTCATTAATTTTAGGTTTTTTTGTTTGTTTTTGTTTAAACTACAGCTTCCTAGGCTTTCTAATATTGCAGTCAGGTCACTGGTGGAAGAAAATATTGTCAAATATATTTTTTAAAGATTTTCTTTATTTATTTGATGGAGTGGGCGAGGAGGGAGAGAGTAGCAGAGGGAGAGGCAGATTCCCCGCCGAGCAAGGAGACAGATGCAAGGCTCAATCAAGGACCCTGGGATCATGACCTGAGCCAAAGGCAAACTTAACAGACTTAAGCCACCCAGGCACCCCAATATTGTTAAATATTTATGCCAGTTACTTAATTTTATGTTCTTACTGTATTTCTTAAAAACATCCAAGGCAATGTTAAACGGTAATGTTAATAGCAGGTGTAAAACTGAAAAAAAAAAAGAGAGAGAGAGAGAAACGTGAATGAAAAGAAATACTCCAATACCTTCTTTTTCAAATATTTATATAATCACTTCATTTTCTTACCTTATGACATTTGTCTGAGTCTCTAAACCTCTAAGAAAAATGTTGGATTAAAAATGGCAATAACATTCTTATCTGGTTCTTGATTTTGTTTTAGATTTTATTTATTTATTTGACAGAGAGAAAGAGAATACAAGTAGGGGGAATGGCAGGCAGAGGGAGCAAGAGAAGCAGACTCCCTGCTGAACAAGGACCCCAAGGCAGGACTTGATCCCAGGAACCCAGGATTATGACCTGAGCCAAAGGCAGGCGCTTAACTGACTGAGCCACCCCGGCGCCCCATGGTTTTTAATTTTAATTGAAATGCTTTTGGTATTTTGCTGATTAGAATGATACTGGCTACTGATTTTTGACAGAGACTTCATTATATTTAACAACTATCGTTTTGTTCTTATTTTCCATAAAGCTTTAGTAGAGATGCTGCTGAATTTTATCAAATGCCTTTTCAGGAACTATTGATAGGATGATAAGCTTTTTCACCTTTAATTTAATGGAAATATTTATGTTGACAGATTTTTTGACGTGGTGCTTTGTAATCCTATACTAAATTCTGCTTTGTTACAGTATATTATTGCAGTGTATTATCCTTTTACCACATAGCTAGATTTTATTTGTTAATAATTTTATTTAGAATTTTTGCATCTATAGCTGTAAGATTGGCCTGTTGTTTCCTTTTTTGTATTATCTTGATCAGATTTTAGTCTTAAACTTATGCCTGTTTCATAACATAAATCAGGAAGCTTTCAGTTTTTTTCCATGGCCTATAATAAGTTAATTAACATTGAAATTATCTGTTCTTTGAAGATTAGAAAACTGAGCTGTAGAACCATCTGTCGTGATGTCCTTTTTAATGGTAGAACTTTAATAGCTTTCTTCTCTCTCTCGCTCTAATTAGTTATTCAGGTTTTCACTTCTTGGATTGATTTTGGTAATTTCCTCTAGATCTTCAAATTTATTGTCATAGAATTAGCATATAATCAATTATTATAATTATTTTCTTATCTCTTTGTATCTGTGATGATGGCTCTTTCTCATTCCCTATCTTGTTTCTTTTTTTGTTCTCTCTTTCCTTTAATCAGACTTGAGAGGGGGTTATCCATTTTGTTGAACTCTTGAATTCTTTAAATAAGAATTTCAGCTTGCTGTCCTTTGTTCTCCAAAGAGATGTTAGGCACTAGCTTCCAATACGCAGAGTTGAATGCCAATCTGTTTCTCTTTCCTTGTTCTTTTTACCTGTGAACCAGAAAGATTCATTGCTTTGCCTCTGGAATTCAGAAGCTTACCGAAATATGCTTGGGTGTAGAATTTGTTAATACTTGCAAGACAGTTACTGATCTTTCTTTGTCTGTAGGAAATCTTCTTGCTTTATTGTTTAATTATGGCTTATTTTCCAGCTGTTTCTCCTTCTTCTTCTGAAATTTCTGTTTTCCCTTATGGTGGCCATCTCTTTGGGTCAGCTCTGTGGTTTTGTTTCTCCCCCCTGATCGTCCACGCTCTGGCTGGAGTCTCAACACTGACTATCCTACTCTTCACCTAATTCAATTTGTTATGATTTGAAAATCATATTCATTTGTTTTAATTCCAGACTGTCTTTTGAAGGCTTTTCTTAAATCTCATCAGCTTCTATTATTATTATTATTATTATTATTATTTTGTATAGGTTATAGACTACCTCCTCCAGTAGTGCTAATTTTGACATCTTTATTTTTCAAGTTCTGATTGCTTTGTTATTCCTCTCTCTCTCTCTAGCTGTTGTCCTTCTCTGACATATAATTTTTCTTTGTTCCTTGGAGCTCAGGTATAGCTGCTAAGGACCTTCTGTAGTATCATCTCCAAGAGCTCTAGAAGGTCCTGTGGTCTCTGTTCCAGGGGCTGGCCGTGGAGCAAATGTAGTTTGTCAGATCCCTATGAAGTCACCACAGGAAGGAAGCTTTCATGTTTAACATCTTCTCATGAACTCCCAACTTCAAAGTTGGAATGGCTTCAAACTCCCCTTCCAGCATTTGAATTGGGATAGACAGTGGATACAGACATTCCCGTAGGGTGGACAGTCCCTTGGGGCTATCTCCCCCAGGATACTCAGTGTTCGCATTCTTACCTGAGTCCCTCAGACGCTAGTGGCCGGGCTCTCATATGGCCCAGAGGGGAGAAAGTCACTTATCTGCCAGTTACTAACATCTGTCTAGATTAGGTAAGATAGACCAGCTGGAGTTGTGACTGGGATGGAAAGAAGTCAGGACATCTTCCCCAATTCCTGCTCATTTCTGCAAGTCAAAACTCTATCCATCCTTGAAAGGGTGTTTACAAAAAACACTTCCTTGATGAATCCCTTCCTGATCTCCCTGTCCCAGTGGGTCTCAACTGAATGAACTCAGAATCTCCTGAGGAGCTTTAACAATTACCAATATTTGGGTCCATTCCCAAAGACTCCGATTTAACAGGCTGGGCTCTGAGAACTTTCAAGATGTTGTGGAGACTGTACCATGCAGCCAGGATTGGGTATCCCTGACCTCACTTGATGTGATTGTTCCCTCCCACTTCCTGACCGCATTCAATCTTTTCTGTATCATTCCCTTTGTGTATTCCTGCATCCTCCCACCAGGAAGCTTCTTGAGTTCACATTCACTTATTTGCTCAATAGTTCAGTCATTCACTTCCTCACTTCACTCATTCACTCCTTCATTTATTCATTCAACAAACATTTAGTGTCTACCATACTCCAGGGGGCAGGCTTTGGAAGATTCAAAGATGACTTAAAGTCTTTGTATAAATATATTTACACATTTGTGTGAGTTCAATGAATGTTTTTCAAATGGAGATGGTCTTTTCCTAATGCTTTTCTCTAACATAAACTGAGAAACACTTACTGTGGACTGCTCAACTATCCTGCCCTGAAAAAGGCTTTTGTGAGGGAAGGCACTATCACAAATCCAATTTCTAAAAATCCAGATGAAAAAAGACTGCAGTGTCAACCGTTGACAGAGACAAATGGGAAAAGCCAGAAAGATCTGTGAATAGGGAAGCCTCAAAAGTCACGTAGCAGGCAGCCTTGCGTCGCTAGCATCTGTGGCTTACTAACCTAGAATTTAAACTCCCCAAAGAAATGGATGGCAAAGCTCCCTTTTCTTGCCATCAATTTCTCTTTTTTTCCAGAGCTGGGTATATTCATAGGTACTATATGAATAATGGTTGCTCTGAGTCATGGAAATGAAAACAAAAAATTCTAATGACTAAGTTTTTGGCTCAGTCTCCTGTGTGCAGATCACTGCCTACACTGGTTAGGAGGCAGTCCCGTGGTGAGGGGAAAGACCACCAGCCCGAGAACTGGGTGATGAAGTTCCAGCATCTCTTTGACATTTCTCTCTGTGTGTCATGAGCACCCCTCACACACAACAAGGAGCCCAGGTGATCTCTGTCCATCCTCTGTGAGCATTTATGTGGACAGAGGCTCAAAAACATGCAAATGGAATGCCAGAGGAAGGGTTGTCTACAAAGAGAGGCTGCTTTGAAGCCAAATTCTACAAGTGCCAAAAAGAACAAGGAAAATTGACTTCTGAGTTAGAACAACACATGTCACAAAGTTAAAGTCTTTCCCCCTGCCCCCAACTTAACTGCATTTAAATTCACATCCCACCTATCTGGTGCCTAGCCAAGAGCCAAGAAAGAAACCAAAGATGCTCTAGGCATCGCTAGTGATGGTGGGGCTCCACCATGAGAACACTCTTGAATTTTGTATCTGGGAAGACCAAGCTTTCATCCAGCATTTTCTCTTCTTTACCCACAGTTGCAGCCATTTGGAGAAACTGATGAGCCAAACCTAAGTGGATAGTGATACGTTGGAAGGGAAGTAGAGGATGCTACAGGCATGCGTACTGACCACCACGAGAAGCAAGCAGGAGACAGAATAAAGGAAATGTGCATACAGTAGCATTTCTCCAAGTTTTCAACCCATTCTATTTTCAGTAGATAGGAATGTTTGGCCTCCCACAGCTTCTGACACCTGGCTCAGGATAGATATACCCTCCGTCCTTGCCACAGGCTTGGTTGCCTAGAAAGCAGACTCTGAGATGGAGTTTGGCAGACAAATGATCATGACACCCACATCGTGGAAGAGAAGGAAACCAGAGTGGACAGAGGGAACATTGAGGCTACAATGTGATTTCAACCATAGACTTGGCCGACTCCATGAGGAAAGCTGGAGCTAGCCCTTCTGAGTTGTTATCAGCCGGAAGAAGATTCGGGTGTCTTTATATTCCTGCATCAATAGTCATTGACTACAGATTGTCTGGGTTCCTTAGATGAAGAGGCTCTTCTGGACGTGCTGACAGAGGAAGGCTCTCTGCCAACAACACTCACTGCAGCTGAAGCAAGTCCTGCATTGAAGGAGCCCTGGGGGGCACATTGAAATGCCCACTGCGCTCTTTGACACATATCCTGGAAGACTGGAACATTCTCACCTTCTCTGTGCCGCAGACATTGACTGACGGCTGTGACAGAGATGGCTAATTATCCTGCAAATAACCATCCTAGATATTGGGTAAGGATAGCAAGGTACTTGGCTACAATGTATTATTTCCCTTTCTTCCTTGTTACCAACAGTAGGCATGTACTTTGACCAAACTAGAAAAAAACAACAATGCTGTGTGGATGTTCTGAGAAGAATTTTTTAAAGTTTCTAACTCCTGCTCCTTCCTTTCTTTCTCCTTTCTGCTGTTCTGTTACTGTAATGTGGACATGATAGATGACCTCTGACAGCAGTCTTGGACCATGAGGTAGCTCTCAGAATGGGAGCTATGCCCTAGCAAAGTAGATCAGAAGGACAGAAGGAGCCTGAGTCGCTCTGGAGCTGTCATACCCTACCTGAACTGGACTTCTTTTTATAGAGCAATAAACATCTATCCTATTTAAACCACTGTTGTTTTGAGTTTTCTGTTTTTGCAGCCAAATTTGAACTGACCAGATTCAAAAGTAAAGCTCTCTTGGGGATTTCTTATCATTAAGATGGTAGTTTTTGCTTCCTTTATAATTCTGGAATCCACCTCCTGCCCATTGCCATTGCCATGTTAGTGGAAGTCCTTATTTTCCCTCCATTCTCTCTTCACCCCCTTCAAAAAATTGTCTATACTATTGCCAGAATGATCTTGGGAGGGACACATTTGATTATGTCAGTCCCATAGTTAAAAACATTTCAGGACGCTATAAAGTCTAATTTGTTTGTGATTGCATACTCTCGTCTTATGAATTGAATATTAGGACCGAAGCACATCCTACTTGCTCTTTGTGTTTATTTTGCTCTGCAGTTTATATGGTGTGTTTTTAAGCGTCCTCGGAACATTGCTAGGAGAGGCACCGGCTGTTCTGCAGGGAGGAGGCACTGGCTGGCACCATATCCCTTGCAAGCCAGTGGGAGAACATGAGTTTGTGAGTAAGCTGGGAGTTGGGCACACCTAGACCTACCTCTGCACCATAATCCAGCCACTCCCTCTTCTCCCAATCACACAATCTTGCCCTTTTATAGAATTTCATTATCCTCTGAGCTATTCCTTTGTCCCTTCCTCTATGACTGCCCTGAGCATGTATGACTTTCTATAGTGACATGCAGGTTACAGACGCACCCATGAGCCTCCAGCCACATGCAAAGTGCCCCAGGAGAAGTTGGGGTTTTTTTTTTTTTTTTTTTGGTTTTCAGAAGTTACCAGTGGGTTCCACAGTATTGTGTTACTATATCATTATTTATTATATCCATCACTATATTTCTCCCCCTTGAAGATCTCTTTGACTTCATTTTTTTACGTACATTTGTTTAAAAAAAAAAAAACAACCTTTTGTTTTGAGGTGATTAAGGAGTCCCAAACAGTGGAAAGTTACCATTATCCCGCTCTTAGTGGAAAGTTACCATTATCCCGCTCTTCACCCAATTTCCCCTGGTTGTAACATCTTGGCCTAAGTTATGTGCCGTATCACAACCCAGGAAATCGACATCGATATAACAGACATTGATATTTTTAATAGTTATTGTTTTCCTTCTTTTTAGACACATCATATACTTATTTTTTTTAAGATTTTATTTATTTATTTGACAGAGAGAGAGAGAGAGATCACAAGTAGGCAGAGAAGCAGGCAGAGAGAGAGAGAGGAGGAGGAAGCAGGCTCCCTGCTGAGCAGAAAGCCCGATGCGGGGCTCGATCCCAGGACCCTGGGATCATGACCTGAGCCGAAAGCAGAGGCCTTAACCCACTGAGCCACCCAGGCGCCCCATAGACACATCATATACTTATTTAATAGATTTAATAGGCAGTAACTTCGTACTGTGAATTTGCCATAGAAGATGTGTATCACACTCTTTTTACTTCTGATGGTGTCTATTGTATAGACTTCGTGTTCTCCTTGTGATGAAAATAAACTTTCTCTTTATTTAAAAGATAAAAACTTTTCAAGAGCTCCCTTTCCTTCTTGGGATAAAGTCTGGAATTGTTTACGTGGCCTTCAAGCTGCTCCGAGCTCTGGCCCGAACTCCCCACCCTTATCTGTCACCACTCCTCACCTGGTTCCCCCAGAGTCAGCCTCCCGGAGCGACTCTCCTGCCCAGAAACCTTGCTCTAACGGGTCTAGATAATTCCTACACATATTTCAAATTAAGCAAAGTCTATAACGCCTCCTAGAAGCATTAGCTACCTTCTCTCTCTCTCAGTCTGGGCTAGATGACTTCTTATTTTTTGTTTTTTCCTTCTTTAGTGCCTGGCACAGAGTAGATACCCAATAAGTATCTGTTGAATGAATCAATAAATGAATGACCCTCTGAAAGAGGGTCGGGACAAACTGGCTACTTGACTTCTTCTGTTACTTAACTCTAGGCTCTGCCATTGGAAGAGATACTGCCTAATTGCCTTGGTCTGGGCAGCACCAAGCCCAGTGCATTGCATATATTAGGTGCTCAATATGTGGTGATGGATGGCGAGAGGGAGACCAGTGTGAGCGCAGGTCTGGAAATAGTGGGTTCCAGAACAGTGGGTAGACCATTTGGCTGAGAAGAAAAATCATTTTATGGGCCATTTACTCCATTTGAGCAGTAAGTCTGGCTTATATCACTGGGCATCTCAATTATAGGCATTTACTGAGTCCCTCCTGCCCCTACCCTGTTAGAACAAAATATAAAAGGATCTGCAGCTTCTGCAGCCCTCTATTCTGTGAATGTCAGTCATCCCCGGGGGCTCAGCACCAAAGCTCATCAATAGCTATTCACGGAAACTCCTGGGATCCCAAAATGAAGGGAGTTAGTGTGTTAGATGGGCTTCATTCACCTCCAGAAAGGGGAGGGTTGCCTGAGCGCTCATATAGACCTAAAATGATCTCCTGAACGGCTGTGTCATCATTAGCACCTGAAAAAGGAGAGTTTTAGTCTCATAGCACAGTCTCTTCTTTTATGGGAATATGGAACTCTTAAAGCTGGAGTCCACATACCAGTTCAGAGGAGTGGCTCCTTCATATGCCTGCACCCAGGGCACACACTCCTGCCTGTGAGACGTTTCTGTTCTGGGTAGCCAGGGGTTACCCCCCATGGACCAGAGCCAGGGTCATAGGGAATGGACACCTGCAGTTTTGGATCCTGGTTCTGCCTCTCTCTTTTTAATTTTATTTTTATTTTTTTAAAAAGACTTTATTTATTTATTTGACAGACAGAGTTTTTAAGTAGGCAGAGAGGCAGGCAGAGAGAGAGGAAGGGAAGCAGGCTCGTCGCCGAGCAGACAGCCTGATGCGGGGATCTATCCCAGGACCCCGGGGCCATGACCTGGGCCAAAGACAGAGGCTTTAACCGACTGAGCCACCCAGGTGCCCCCTGCCTCTCTCTTAACATGGATTTAGTATCCTCCACTTCCACGCTGTAAAATAAAAAAAAGGATGGCCCTACCTGATACAGTAGTTTCGAGGATTTTGTGAGACAATGTACTCTGGGAACTTAGAACAGAGACAGGCACAGGGCAGATGCTCAGGAAATGTTATCTCTTGTCACCATCATCATCATTACCAAAGAATCATAACTGACCATGAAGTATGAAGGCCCAGAAACATAAGCAGATGTTCTTGTAGGCAGCTCCCTGAGTTTTTCATTATGTTAGGTCACTGGTGCATGGCTAGAGTCAAGACTAGCTCACCAATTGTGGTAGGCAGAAGAATGCCTGCGACTACCCCTCCACTCAACGATATCCACATCCTCATCTCTGGAACCTGAAAATGTCACCTTACATGGCAAAAAAGACTTCATAGATGTGATTAAGTTAAGGAACTTGCGATAGGGAGGTTGTCCTGGAGTATCCTCGGGACCATAAATGACATTATGTGTACCCTGATAAGCAGAGGAGGGAGATTTGGCACACATGGAAGAGAAAGCCATGTGACTACAGAGTGATGAGGTGACAAGCCAAGGAGTGCCATCAGCCATCAGGAGTTGGAGGTGACAGAGAATAGTTTCTCCTTTGGAGTCTCTGCAGAGAGCACAGCCCAGCTGACACCTTGATTTCAGCCCAGGGAGACTGATGTGAGACTCCTGGCCTCCAGAGCTGTGAGCAAATACATTTCTGTTGTTTTAAGTCACCAAGTTGTGGTGATTTGTTACAGTTGCCATGGAAACTAATACACCACTTATCTTAACTATTTGGTTCAAATATTACAACATCTGTTTATAATTTTTATTTTTGCTGCTTGTTTTTTAAGGTTATTGCCCTCATCTTTTATGTCATTTTGGGGGGGAAAGCATGCAAAATTAATGAACCCAAGATTCTGATTACAAGTAGCAAATTTTGGTGCCTTTTTCTTTGCATTTACTGAGCAGTAAAATGTTGTTTTGTTCAATATCAATCTTGCAAAGAGTTCCTTGGTGCTTCAGTACAATTTATATTTTAATACTTAATTTGTATTTTGGTCTTTAATAAAGAATCTGAATTTCGAGTATTGCAGAGCTGAGGGTTAGGTAAGAATTATTTTGTTTTTCTCAGAATAAGTTGTTCAAAAAACCAATTACGTATTACTGACATGTCTGATAAAGTGTTGAAAACAACTGGCTTTTACTTTACTATGAAGTTTAGATTTCCCACAGTAAAATCATTGGCTAGAAGGCAGGAAGACCCCTTGTTGCTCTTTTTACTTTTCTGGAAAAGGTTTTAGGAACATTTGACCAGAGTGTTTTAAACTGTGTGTACTCAGGGCAGGAACATGGGCCCAGAGACCCAGGGACTGGCCACTCCCTCTACCTTCTTTGTCCACCAAGTAAACCCTCTAGTTTGTGATGGTCAGGGGATTTCTGTAAGAGATTTAGGCCTTTCCTCCTTGTAAAAATGATGTGCAGTTGATTCTCATTGCTCATAGTATTTATATGCTATAAAGTCAGCACGAACACTGAATTAGCGAATAATGAACCCTGGCTCCTAGGGGAAATGCAGGGTTAGGTTCCTGCAAGCCTCTGGTCACAACATTTTCATCAACTGATCAGTACACAACCTTGTTCTATGTACATTCTATTTAAGGACACTTTACTGAATACATATTGTTGATTTGTTAACACTGAACTCAGTCAACAGCACTATGACTCGTGCCTGAATGAAGCTTATCTAATACAGGTGTTTTCTCCATAAGGTGCGTCACAGCCTTCTTGCGCTGAAGAGCACTAGACAGCCCTTCAGCACTATACTTGAAGATCCTTTCAAAATCACCAAAAAAGGGGCACCTGGGTGGCTCAATGGGTTAAAGCAAAGCCTCTACCTTCAGCTCAGGTCATGATCCCAACGTCCTGGGATAGAGCCCCACATCGGGTTCTCTGCTCAGCAGGGAGACTCCTTCCCCCACCACCACCCGCCTACCTCTCTGCCTACTTGTGATCTCTGTCTGTCAAATAAATAAATAAAAATCTTTTAAAAAATAATAATAAAATAAAATCACCAAAAAAAGTACAAACATGCAAAAAAAACCCCTACAAAACCCATGATGCTAAATACACCACACACACAAAAGAGACACTATTTACAATACCGAAACAAGCTGAAACATAGCTGAAACAAACAGACACAGGGTTGGTTTGCTTGGCCTCGGCTGGGGAGATGGGTTTCAGTGATTCAACCTCTATGCCACGCTGTACATATCTACAAATGTACTCGAAAGTGTTGGTGAGGTTGCAAATAAATTCCAGTGGGTGGGAAAGTTCGAAAACACAGAATCCGTGAATAAGGATGGCATGTCCTCCCTAGCAAGCTGACGAAGTAGGTTTTACCATCAGTGGATGGTTAACTGTGAAGTGACTTTATTCAACGTTGTAAACTGAGCCCGTGCTCAGAGCACGATGTGGTTGTTGTTTTTTAAGAAGCTTAGAGTTCAGTTAGGGAACCGACTGTGGGAACAGACGCCTGTACCTCCAATGAGGTCCCAGAGCCGGTTCGAGTGCCTCGGAGCCGTGTGGATTACTCTGGGACTGGGGGAAGCAAGCATGTCCTGGAGAATGACAGCGCTCTCTCCTGACAGCAGGTGCCTATGAAGGCAAAGGGACAGTTGGGAGGTGCTGGGTTTCCTAAAGACAGAAGTGGTACTAAGAGAAGAGAAAGAAAAAAGGGAACATAGCCATGTTTGCTTTCTTCACAATTTTGTTTGGAGTCCACACTCTGTGTGCTATGGACAGTTGTAGAAAGGTTTTAAATATGGTTATAAGCAGATGAATTTTCCTTGACAGAGTCACAGGAGAAAATCAAACGCAAAGAGGATTCAGTTCAGCAATGGCAAAATGCTCTGTGGAATGTCTGACTTCTGGAATATAATTGTTAGTACACAGGATCTAGAGCTAAAAGGGGTATGGGATTTTCTCAGGTCTTGTTTTTGCATTTTCCAGAAAGGATAGAGAAATTGCCCCAGGTCTAAGAGCAGCACAGCTAGAAGTAGGGTCTCCTAATGTCAGTTTCCACAAGGCATCATTTTAAATACAGACTTTATGTTTTAGAACGGTTTTAGGTCTGTGACAAAACTGAGCAGAAAGTGTAGAATTTCACATCTACCCT
Organism: Martes martes; assembly: GCF_963455335.1. Taxonomy (NCBI): domain Eukaryota; kingdom Metazoa; phylum Chordata; class Mammalia; order Carnivora; family Mustelidae; genus Martes; species Martes martes. The sequence goes on from NC_137891.1 coordinate 39,828,581, forward strand.
GCCCCAATCCTCCCTCTTTACCCACACCCCCCACCAGAGGGGTCCATTTGTTAAAATCTATGAGTGTACCTTGACACATGGTTATCACCCAAAAGTCCTGCTTTATATTCAGGTTCACTTTGGGTGACATATTTTCTACAGTTTTTGACAGACATATAATGACAAGCACTCACCATGACAGTATCATCTGGAGTAGTTTCACTGCCCTAAAAAATCCTCTGTGTCCCAGAGGTTCATCCCTAACTCACCCCTAACCCTTGACAACCACTGATCATTTGCCATCTCTATATATTCTTGGGTGAGGTGTCTGTAATGGTCTTTGGCCTATCTTTTACTCAGGTTGTTTGCTTTTTCATTGTTGAGTTTTAAGAGTTCTTTGCACATTTTGGATACAGGTCCTTTATCAGATATGTCTTTGGCAAATATTTTCTCCCAGTCTGTGGTGTGCCCTCTCATTTTCTTGAACCTGCATCCTTTTTTTAGCGTAGTGTAAGTGTTTCATGGGTATTAGTTAAAGAATGAGTCAGTTAACAGCCCTTTATCTCTGAAATTAAACTAGAAGCCTATGATTCTGTTCTAGGTGCTAGCTACATGTGGGTGTTCATTCCGTTCATTCATCAAAATGTATACATTTTCCTCTATGTAGATTATAGAACTCAAAAAAGAAAAAAAAAGCGGAAAAGTAGAAATCCCCAGGAAAGTACAATTTGAAAGACAGAGTTCCAGTTTATATGAAATGTCTCCTCTTCTAAGGGAGAGGAAATTAGAATTTTAAAGGAGCCTTCGACATAATCTTCTCCAATTTTCATGTCTCGCAGATGACAAAGCTGAATTATAAAGAGACAATCTGACCTGTCACTTCAACGTGTGCCTTTCAGTGAGAGCAGAGTCTGAACACTGGACCAAAAGACCTGGAACATGAGGGACCCGCACTTTGATCCTCAGTGTTTTCCTTGGGATAATGGTGATGATAACAATACACATCTCACGGGGTTGTGAAGAGGTTTAAATAAATAATGTAGGGGAAGCAGCAAGCTTGTGCTGTTGATGCAGCAAATGGCTGTTGGTGACGACTGTTCTCAAGCACAGCACTTTGCATGTAGGATTTGTCTAATAAATACTTGCTGAATTCTAGTCTATATCTTCACTTGGTAAGAGGGAGGGAGGGGAGAGGTGGTAGTGATTTCAGCATTCATACCCAGGTTCAAATAGGATGGCACCTGTTCAAAAAATTTCAAAGTTCTGCCTGGAATCTAAAATAACAGTAAGCTACAGGAGCGTATATTTCCAAATAAATGGATGACATTATCTCCAGGATCTTAAAATGCTAATATTTACACAGTGAATGTTCAGAATTTGCTTTGTGTCCCAAGACCCCGCCAGCCACTTTCATGCTCTTTTCCCCAAACCACCGCTCTTATTCCAGCCTGAGACTCCACAGCCGCTTCTGGAGGTCCGGTCCTGGTGCGGGTGTGGGGGAGGCAGGAGCTACCAAGCAGCCTCTGAGAGAAACTTGAGGCAGGGGCTGATCTCCTGTGTCTATTATTCTGAGGGCTTTGCGTTTTTGTATTTTAAACTACTGGGGCGCCTGGGTGGCTCAGTGGGTTAAGCGTCTGCATTCAGCTCGGATCATGATCCTGGGCTCCTGGGATCGAGCCCCACATCAGGCTCCTTGCTCAGTGGGGAGCCTGCTTCCCTTCCTCTGCCTGCCTCTCTGCCTACATGTGATCTCTCTCTCTCTCCCCCTCTGTGTCAAATGAATACATTAAAAAATCTTTAAAAAATAAAATAAACATCTACTAGTGTGACTTTATTTAAAATATTTAAAACTACATTTTTTAAAAAACCCTCTTGGCATTTCCTCCTTTCTACCAGAAGCTTGAAAGACAGAAAGCGACTTAGAGCCTCCCCCAGCCTCCAAAAGACCCTGTCCCAGCCCCAACAGTAGAAAATAATAATAATGCAGCAACTGGGGGCACTTACGGAGCAGGAAGGCAGAGGGGTGGTGAAGAATGTGGGCTCTGGGACCTATTACCCGCATTCAACACCAGCCTCATTCTGGCTAGTGACCTCCGAGACGTTCCTGCAGGTCTCACTTTGAACTTGAGACTATTAGTAACAAAATCTCCTTCATAAGGCAGTCACAAGGCTCGTAGGTGTTAAAATACAATGCGCTTAGGCTAGAGCCCAACACTTAATCAGCACATAATAAGCAGTCGTATATAGCTGAATAATATTTTTTAACTTCCAAACGGGTTCCCTGGACCCTCACCACCACTGAAGGAGCTAGGCTGCATTGTCATTCTAACTGTATAGACAAGAACAGAGGCTTGAAGAGAGGAACTAACCAGCCTGGGGTGACACTGCCCGTAAGCCGCTAGAAAGGCCTTTTTGACGTCAAGACCATGTCTAGGACAGCTCTGCCTTGCTGCATTGTTGACAATAGCGGAAAATTGAGAAACAACCTAAAAGCCTAATAAGAGTGAAGGATTAAATAAACTATGTGCACCTGCATGATGAAATGCAGCAATAAAAGCCACATTTGTAAACTGGGCCTGGTGGCCCGGAAAGCCCCGCCCGCTGGCACGGCCGTTCGCTGCCTCCCCTGCAAGGCCAGGCGTGCGCATTCAGGGACAGCACTGAGCACCGCAGGGACTTCCGTCCTGGGAGACCTCCTCCTCCTCCCCCATTCCGACCCTCGTCTTGCTGAGATTCTGAGAACGGAGGCCCCCATGGGCAATGCCTGCTTCCCTTCCATGCTGTCGTACAGTCTCCATTCTCTCCCGAAATTTTCCCCAGCCTTCCTCTGCCTCCAGGAAACATCTGGAATGACCTCTGCCCAGGAGTAGCTCTCCTCCTGCTGCTCCGGTTTTGCAGTTACTGGATGCATTTGCAGTTGACTCCGGGACGAGTGTCTTCACACGAGGACGTCAGTGCTCGGAGGGCGGACAGGAGGAATTGTGTCCTATATTCTTGGCCCACTCCCAGGCCGTAATACAGTGAATTCAATAAATAATGTAGAATAATGAGAGCTAACGTTCATTAACAGCTTGCTATATCCTCAGCCCTGTGCTAAGCATTTTATGTGCTTTCAGGAAGCCAAGACAAACAGAAGAAAACAGGAAGGGTCACGTTTTCCCTCACCTCTCTTCCTTCACCCCTGCGGGAGAGGCCAGCAGAGCGCTTAAGGGACAGCAGATTCCAGCCAGGCTACAGGGGAAGCTTATGAGGAGGGGCTACGACCTTGCCATGTTGCTTCAATTCCCTAAGCCATATTTAACCTCACTTGTAAGAGAGGGATAGTATTAGTGAGTTACCCTCTCATGAGATTCTTGGGAGGATTAAAGAGATCATACAGATGCTCACTGTTTAGCGCAGGACAGGCACATATTAATCAAACACTAGCAATATTTCTGGGGAAATGGGACAAGGGCCCCCCATCAGGGCTGTGGGGCAGAGATATTAAGAGTGTGCGACTCTGCCATATCTCCAATCCTAATAAACGGCAAGAGAGTACAGGACGGATTCTAACCAGCCTCCCCCAAGTGTAGGCTAGTGGGACAAGAGGGAGCAGGTTGACCAGCAACGAGCAGTCTAGAGCTGTCATGCATCTGCTCCTACTCAGGGATCTTGAGAATATTCTGAAAAACTTGGTGACTGAGGTAAGGGGGCTTTTGAATATTCCCCCTCTGGCCCGGTGGCAACTGTTTCTTAAGCCTGGAGTGATGAGGGGGCGTGGTTGAGTCCCTGGCCGCCCCACCCTTCCCTGCCTTCGGCCCAGGCTGTTGGGAGAGTTTTACTGGCGCTGGGTTGAGGCAGGCCAAGTGGGGAGAAGATTCAGAATGGGACATCCGGCAGCTGGATGGATGGAACAGAGGTGGGACTTAATTCTATGCCCGCAGTGAATAGGTAACTCATGGTATTCAGTTCATCCTCCGGGCTATGAGTGTGAAACAGGTACCGTCATTTCTATTAATGAGCTTTTTGGAGAAGGAGGAAACCGAGACACTCAACGGGCTTGATGACTTGGCTGAGGTCATGTTAGGAAGTGGCAGAGTGGTGCCAGAGCCCGCATTCCTATCCACTAGGCGCGTGCACGCGTGCTTGTGTTGGGGGCCGCAGATTACAAGCCTGTCACTTGTGAGTGGCTGCAGCAGGCGTCCCAGCCCGGCCCTGCCTACTGAGTCTTGCGGCCCTCCCTGCCTCCTACAGAGAGCTCAGCAAAGCCGCTGTTCCCTCCCCCACCCATGTACCCCCTCCTTTTTCACTATGACCTTCATACTCTTCCCCACACCCTCACCGTGGAGTTAGGGCATCCCCCGAGGCAGGACAGGGAGCAGAAAGCTCATGTTACACAAACTTTTGGTGACTTTCACTGAGATAGATATATATATATATATATATATATATATATATATATATTTTATTGGCCACAGTATCTTCAGGGCTGAAGGCGGGCGGAGGATGTGGATCCCACACCACACCGTGGGATGGCAGCTCACCCCTTACAGAGGGCCCCAGCAGTCTTACCACAGAAGGATAAACCAGCCAAGGTAAGAGCATCTTTCCCAAGCCATGGGCTTGGTTAATCATAAAGTGTTTTGCCAAAATGTAGTAGATTTGCTCTGTTTTAGGCATTAAAGTTAGGTTGGTAAGGAGACCAGAGAGCAGGGTCTGAGGTTTATGCACAAGAGATGTTGGTTTGGTCTGGGGCTCAAGCTGACAGAAGCTCAAGAAATTCCATACTAGCAGCAACCCTCTGGGGCTAGTTTGGTGGTTCCAGACCTGTGCTACCCTCATCATAGGCCCGGGTTCATTTTGTCTGGTGTCTATGATCTCTATGTTCTTCCTTGGAAGGAGCAGAGGACTGATGGGACAGGAGATTTCAGAAGCAGACCCTGTGTTGACATCTTATTACCAAGCTTATCGTCAAGAGACAAAACACCCTGCTGATTTATGATGACATCCCCCCCCCCTTTGGCAGCTGCTGAAAGACGGGTGCATTGTGTGGCGTAGAGGGGAGATAGAAGGTGATGCAGCTTTTGCCTGCGGGCCTTCGGGTAAATTGCTTTTGTTTGCAGAGCTGATGTGAAGACTAAAAGCCCTGTGTTCCTCCTGGCCAGAAGAGTGAAAGCTAATCCACAAGAAGGCCTACCTTTGAGCAAACTTCAGATCTGTTCACCCCATCTGCTCTTTTCAGCCCCTTCTCCTGGCAGCACCCTATAGGAGTGTAAAGTGTCTTGTTCCTGGAGCCCAGAGCTGAAGGCAAGACACCTTTAAAACCCTTTGGCCTAAGTACTCATTAGGGTCCACTGAGAATATGCCCAGGGGAGGTGGGGGACCTGGAAGGCACAGCAAAGATGCTCAGAATTCACCGGCCCCTCCACGCCCAGAAAGGGGAGAGGAAACACAATTTAACACAAGCTGGGGGGCATACTCAAGAGCCACATGAAGTTCTGTGTGGCTGCTATTGTTGTTTTAAATTGGATCGACCATCCAAAGCAGAGTAAATTTTGGGGGCGCCTGGGTGGCTCAGTCGTTAAGCATCTGCCTTCGGCTCAGGTCATGATCCCAGGGTCCTGGGATCAAGCCCTGCATCACGCTCCCTGCTCGGCAGGCTCCCTGCTTCTCCCTCTTCTGCTCGCCCTGCTTGTGTTCCTTCTCTCAACTGTCTCTCTCTTCCAAATAAATAAATAAAAATCTTTAAAAAATATATAGTAAATTTTTAAAATTATGAAATAGTTCAGATATGTAAAAAGGCAGAGAGATTGTTATCATGAATAGAAGTTCACCAACTATCCATCTTTAATAATTAGATATTCTGAGATGGCTGAAGCCCCCTCTGTGTACCGTATTCAGATGATACTGACTTCATTCCATTGTGGAGGCAGCCCTGTGCTGGCTTTAGTGTTCACTAGTCCATCAATGTCTTTAAATTTTTATTACACCTATAAGAATCCCTGTATGACACATTTTGTGCTTTCATTTATTTAAGAACATTATATCAGAGAGATCATATGATAATTCACAGACCTGTACCCCTGGGGCAAAGAATACATTATATGTTAATTAAAATAATTAAAAAACATTATCTAAATGGAATTGTGGATTGTAGAGCCTTCTGAGACTTGCTTTTATTATTAAGCTTAAAAAAAAAGACCTATCATGCTAACACATGAAATTCCAGTTCATCTATTTATCCTCTTTTACTGCTATAGCGTATCCCATTGGATGACCATACTACTTATTTATTCATGTTTCTGTTGATCAATAGTTAGGTTATTACGTTTTTCTTTGTTTGCTCGTCCAGTCATTGATCTGTGCTGGGCAGAGGGGCAAGGGTTTCTCTGGGGGTGTCTACAAGGAATAGAATCTCTGAGTGACAAGGTGGGGGCCATCTTGAGTTTCGTGAGCCAGAGTGACCTCAAACATGGTTGATACCAGTCGGAACTCCTGATAGTGGGAGGACTTGCATTTTTCATATTCTGGCCAACATACAGTTTTGTCAGGTGTTTTAATTTTTGCTGATAGGATGGTTGGAAACTGGTATCTTACTGAAGCATGAAGTTATAGTTCCCTGATGACTGGTAAACAGGAGCATGTTCTCACATGCTTATTGACCATTTGGATTTTCTCTTTTGTGAATTGCCTGTCCATTGACCTTGCTTGTTCTTTAACTCCCTCATTTGTCTTTCTGTAAATATATGTATGGCTTCCTATATATTGTGGACTCTTTTGAAAATACCTTTTTTCAGTTTCTAACTTGTCTTTTAATTTTTTCATAATGTTTGAGAATTTTGTGTAGTCGTGCTAAAATATACAGAACATAAAATTTACTATTTTTACCATGTTGAAGAGGACTGTTCTGGGGCATTATTGTGGGTCATCACCATCATTGACCTCCAGAGCTTTTGAATTTTTCCCAACTGAAACTCTGTGCCCATTAATAATGTTTGTGATTTTGATGCACTCAAATTTATCAGTCTTTTCTTTTCTGGGTTGAACTTTGTGCATGTTTTTTAAATCCTTCATAAAAATATTCTCCTGTATGCCCTTCTAAAAGTTTTAAAGATTTGCTCTTCACTTTTATATCTTGATCCATCTGAAATTAAATTTAGAGAATTGGGAGAAGTAGAGATCTATTTCCCATTTGTTTTTTTCCCCACACAGGTAACCAATAGTTCCAGCATCATTTTATTGGTTAGACCATCTTTTTCTCTCTGATCTTCAATTTAAATTCTGTCAAATATTATTTCTGTATATGCAAGGATCTATTTCTGAGCTTTTTATTCTTTTCTATTGGTCTGTTTTTCTCTCCTGGTGCCAAACCACATTGTCTTATTTGCTATAGATAATTAAAAGCACCTTCTTTCCTCCATGACTCCACCACCTAATTCTTTTTTTTTTTTTTTTTTTTTTTTTTTTTTTTTAAAGATTTTATTTATTTATTTGACAGACAGATCACAAGTAGGCAGAGAGGCAGGCAGAGAGAGAAGGGAGGAAGCAGGCTCCCCGCCGAGCAGAGAGCCCGATGCGGGGCTCGATCCCAGGACGCCGGGATCATGACCCGAGCCGAAGGCAGCGGCCTTAACCCACTGAGCCACCCAGGCGCCCCTCCACCACCTAATTCTTTTTCAAAATTGCCTTGGTTATTCTTAGCTCACTGCTTTTTCATAAATTCTAGAACCAGCTTGTCAAAACCCATAAAAATTTCTCTTAGAAGTTTGATTGAGTTGTATTGAATTCAAAGGTTAATTTGAAGAAAATTAAATATTCTTATCCATGAATATGGTCTATTTCTCTGATTATTTAGGTCTTCTTTAATGTTCTTCTATAAAGCTCTATAACAAATTCTTATATAACTTTTGTTATATTTATTCATAGATACTTTATACTTTATATTTCACATTGCTATCATAAATAACATCTTTTTAAAGTCATATCTCAAAGAAATGCGATTTTATGTAGGTTGGACTTATATCCTGCAATCTAGCTGAACTCTGCTAGCTCTAATAATTTTTATAATGAAGACACAGATGTTAATTCATCTGTCCCAAATCAGACAGTGAATAATCATCTACCTTTCTGTGGGGGCACAGAAATAATGTCAAGATGAGAATTTGCATGGTATTTAGTTCAAGTTTAGTTTCCTACTTCTCTGAGTCATTTGTTTGTAAGATCTTAAGATTCATTGAAAGACTCCTGTGGGCTCATCTAAGTGCTGCAAGGTTTGGAGAAGGAAGAGGGCGTATGCAAAGAAGCATGGACTCATCCCAGAGAAGGAAGGGACCTTGGAGTAAATCTAGTCCTCTCCGCCTTAAGTATCACAAAAATCTATTCTGAAAGTGTCCCCTATGAAGCCATTTATCCATTCAACACATGTTCTTTGAGCACCTTCTAAAAGGCAGGCCCCATACGGAATGTTGTGAAACAGCAGTGAGCAAACCCTTCAAGACCTTTATACTTTACAGGGACAGAGTGTAGTGAATAATCACACAAATATATAACTATGAATGGGCACAGTGTCATGAAAGGATATAAATGGGGTTGTGAGAGCATGTAGGGTGGGGTGGGGCAACCGGACTTCCTGAGGGGGTGATAGAACATTTCTAGGCCCTGAGGTGAAAAAGAGCCTGTTTGGTGCAAGGAAGAAGTCTGCTGTGGCCAGATAAAATCAAGCTGGAAACCCACGGGAGTTAATTCGGTGTTGAGATGCACCTGAGTCATCTCATGGAACCCTGGCAGCACAAGGACTACTGTCATCACCAGTGGGGGCCCCATGAAGCTGAGGGTCGGAGAGGTTAAGAAACCCACTCAAGCCTACACAGTTGCTTCAGTGGTAGAGCTGAGATTCCAAGCTGGCTGGTGTAAGTTGCAGCTACCATGTGTTACTGCTGTGGGAGAGGGTGAGAGAAGAGGGTTGAGCCCCCCAGCCACAATGTGGAAGATCCCAATAAAAGGAACAGGAAGTGGGATGCGGGCTGTGAGCCCGGAGCCAGGAGGCTGGCATGTCTTCTTTCAATCTCAAATCTTCTGCTCACCTTCTCTGTTTGGAAGACATCCTTTGTCTCCTCCAAGACTCTAGGATGATTATACACAGGATTTTGGAAAAGTCATTTGATTTCTCAGAATTCTGTTTTCTCCTCAGTAAAACCAGAATAATACCTCTCACTGAGGTGATACCTACAGAAGTGTATTGCAAACTTTAAAGAGATTGACAGACACCAGCCGTCTCTGGGATTACCTTCTCATGAGGCAGTCCACTCATTTGGGGCAATTCTCCATGTTGGAAGGTGTTTCTTCATTTTGATCTGAGATTGGCTTCCCTGTATCTCCCTTCCACTCTGATCAGAGCTGTTGGACACTAAACCTCACCATGTTGCTCCTCTCTCCCATGACAGAGCTTCAAGCATCCTGGGTGGCTGTCCAGCTCCGACAGGGGCCTCTCTCCATGCCGGACACCACCAGCCCCTTTAAGTACTCCTCAGCTGGTGTGCATTCTGCCCTTCAGCCTCTCTGGAGGTTGCCTGGATTGATAGTAGCTGGGTTAAAATGTGGCCCACAGAGCCCAACTCAAGACTCCAGGTGTCATGTGACAAGCTCTAAATACAGTAGACCTGGTTTGTCCTTAACCCCAGTTTCCCCATAGTTGCCTACAGTTCAGGCTACACTCTGCTGGGCTGGCAGAGGGCCCTAGATGTGCGTTGGAGGAACCAATTCCTTTAACATGACCTCCTCCGCCTTCCCAAAAGAATACATGCTACCTACTCTTACAGGACTTGAAGAAAACAAAATGTATTTAAAAATCCAGGGCATTTTAGATGATTCAAAGAAGTCGTAGTGAGAAGTACCCAAGTGGACCTTTCCCTTACTGCCAAAGTCACGTGGCTTCATTTCACTTTTTAAAAGGCCTCGTAATTTGGGAGAGATTTTACTTGAAATTTGACAGGTTTGAATAAAAAAGGTAAATTTGGGGCAAAGTGGAGGAGTGAAGGATGGCGGGAAGAGTTCCCGCTGATTTTTGTGGATCATGGAAAAAAGTTCATTCAAATGACGTGATGCTGTTTTCCAATATCACCTCAAAAAATGAGTTCTGACACTTTTGAAACTTCAAACTTAATGCCAAGAGTCTTTGATAAAGTGAATGTGTTGTCTAAGTAAGTCGAAAAATAAAAAGTGAGAGAACGCATTTCCACCTGTCTCCATCAGGGAATTCCTTCTTTTCAATTTGAATTTGAGAAGAGAACATTTATTATGTCCAAGGTGGGAATACTTCAGGTGGGTTGTTTTGTGTGTGTGTCTTGGGGAGGGGGGGGGTTATCACTGATGCTTGCCACAAATCTACTAACTAGAAACCAAGAGATTTGATTAAATTTTAGCCCAATGGGGTGCTTAGGTAGTTATAGATGAGGTGTACATAAAACCAACTGTAGTAGCCAGATACTTTTCCATAACATAAAACCCAGATACAAGTAATGAAAAATTCCCTTTGGCTTCATTTCCCAACACGCTGTCCTCACATTAGTAGATGCTGTGCGTGCTTTCTCTTCTCCACTGGTAGCATTACGACATTTTCTTTTCCATGCGATCAAGATTTAATAACTTTAAGCACAGTCAACATAGCATTTCTGAGAGCTTGGGCTCCATTTCATATGCTTCGGGGCGGCTGAGTAGACTTCTTGGAGGAGATGCCAGACATGTGTGACGCTAATTTGGTTGAAATAAAACAAGAAGCTCAGAAAAAGGATTTTTGCTTAAATCAGTCCTTCTGGCCTTAGCAATTCCAGTTGTCCAGCCACTGACTGCCTTGAGAGATTCCCAGAAAGGGACTCATCAGGGACAGAAAGCCGATGCTGGATTTCGGTTGACTCCAAAGCCAGGTGACCCCATTTCACACAAAGGCGTGTTCTCACTAATAAGCTGGGTACTGGAGACTCAGGCTGCATTCTTCCCACAGAAGTATAAGGGCCAAATACCAAAGTTTTAAATTAATCAATCAGTTAACTAAATATTTACCGAGAACATATCATGGTCATCCTTTCAAAGCCCATGACCCACAGTACATCTCAGCTAAAGCAGGAAAGGTTTTTAGAAGCTGCTGTTTCCCTGTCCACACAGCTAACAGTTGGCCAAGGCTCCCCAGAGGCCCAAGTGATATTTGAAGAATGCTGCCATGCTCCCCTTAAACCTTTGCTTTTTCTAAACTAAACATCCAAAAGGAGCCAACAGGACGGTGGTTTTGAGACGCTTCTCTAGATAGGGATGTCAGTCCTGAAACGTGGGGCCTGCAATTCATCATAAAGCTTGAAATGGACTGGGCTAGTGGAGGGGCTGGCTGGCTGTTAGCTCCCTTTCTCCTGGGATTCTGTTCTGACGCAGAGGGGAAAAGCATTTGCTTTGGGAAGTCACATCTGACCGCGACATCGCCTTTGGTTGGGCAACCCATACTCAGGGACACATTAAAAGCAAAATGTCCACGATGGCTGTACCATCCCTGATCTTTACCGGTAGCAGGGGCAAATCCATAATGGGAAGACAGGGGGCGCCTGGGTGGCTCAGTGGGTTAGAGCCTCTGCCTTAGGCTCGGGTCCTAATCCCAGGGTCCTGGGATCGAGCCCCACCTCAGGTTCTCTGCTCAGCAGGGAGCCTGCTTCCCCCTCTCTCTCTCTGCCTGCCTCTCTGCCTACTTGTGATTTCTGTCTGTCAAATAAATAAATAACATCTTTAAAAAAAATAATGGGAAGACAGGGAGAGGGATGGGATACACATGTAAGGGAAGTCAGCTCAGCGCTGGGCATTGAGCTCTGTCCTCCATAAACCTAACTTCTTTCTACTGTCACAGGGAACCTAGGAAGCAAATATCATTTTATTTCCTGTGTGTATTTGTTTGGAAAGAGTTTGGCTGCAAATAACAGACAAACTGAAGGAGGAAACCTAAAGAGATAAGGATCTACTTGCCTTGTGATTTCTTTTGCAAGTCTGGGGTGGGCAGCCCAGGACTTGCTGGGAACCCTGTGAGGCCATCAGAGACCAGCCGTCCTTACAGGAGAAGCCTCTGTCCTCATGTGTCACCTCACAAACACAGGGTGGCCTGCTGTCGCTTTCGGCATCATGTTCACCTTCTGGGGGAAAGAGGAGAAAAGTCAATAAGGCAAGGGGAGCAGCTCATGCCGGCCCACGCTGTCCTTTTAAGAAACAACCTTCTTGTTTAGCCACACTCACTGATCCCTCCTTAACAGCTCACAGTCCTGAACTTACCAAATGGGAGAACGAGATGATGAAAAAATTTATCTGGACACATATCAGCTCCGAACAAAATCTGGGAGGGTTTGAAGGGTAAAGAAAAATGGGAAAAGGCTGTGGGATGAGCAACAGCGGTCTGCCGCTCTGTGTTGCAAATGAAATATCAGGCCCAGAGACAGACAGTAGCTCTCTTGTGTCCACCTGCCAGACGGCTAGAGGATGGCTGAGGGCTGAGTGGAGACTCAAAGCCAGGCACCTGGAGGTCTAGAGCTCTAGCTCTTTCTACTGGGCCACGTGGCCTTGGAACATGCCGCGAATGGATGTCCCTTCCTAATGCTGTCAGGAAGCAGGTACTTTCTGGCTCCAAGTCATCTTACAGACGGGGAAATGGAGGCACAGAGAGATTACGAGACTTCAGCCCAGAGGATTTGGACCCAAGCAGTCGCTACAAAGAAGAAACACAGCAGTAGCAACCTCAGTCTGAACACTTGATGTCTGTAGTCCACCGAGGGAGAGAGAATGGGCAAAGGAAGGGGGCGTGGAGAACTCTGAAGAAAAGGGAAGGCATGTGAATTAACATGAGCAGGAAAGAGAAAGCAGATACGAAGAAGATTGATAGTAGTTTTCTCTGGTCCGTGAGCTGCTTCCAGCCACATACCTGGCATGGGGGACGGGGAGGGGGCAGACCCTGCTACTCAAACTGACACTTGCCGGGAAGGACTGGTTCGAGGATATAGACCAATACGTTAAAAATATATGTAGTCAGGGGGTGCCTGGTGGCTCAGTCAGTTAAGCGTCTGACTCTTGATTTTGGCTCAGGTCATGATCTCAGGGTCCTGGGACAGAGTCCTGCATGGGCTCTACACTCATCCCACGATCTGCTTGGGAGTCTCTCTTCCTCCCTCTGCCCCTGCATGTGCGCGTGCTCTCTCTCTCTCTAAACAAATCAGTAAATAAAATCTTAAATATATACATATGACTATATATATATATATAGAGAGAGAGAGAGAGAGAGAGAGTCAGTTACTGAAACCCTGTGAATGGCTTCAAAGTTCTTCAGGTTGGATGTCTTTAGTTATTCTGAAGAAACTCATTTTGGCTTTACTATTTTCAGTGTAATGACCATACAGATTTAGTTTATATCAGAAATACCTATTTGTAAAATTAAAAAAAGAAAAAGAAAAAGAAATACCCATTTGTCCTCCAAAGAGGTACCTAGGCAGAGACAGATGACCCTAAGATCACCAGGCTTTTATTTAGTGTCAGCTTGAGAGGGACCAGCACTGTGATAAAAAATGCTTCACATTTGTCATCTCATTGAGTCCTGGCCTATCTCTGGGGAGAGATTTCCTGTTTTCCTCTTTTCTCAGGTGAGAACCATGAGGCTCAGTGAAGTGAGGTGATTTGCCCCCAAACACAGCCCTATGTAAGGGGCCAGGCTGGGGCCATAATTTGGATCCTTCCGTGTACCCCGTGGCCCCGTTTGGGTGTGCACCGGGGACAGCAAGATAGAGACGGGGTCCAGGGCTGGCAAACTGGCAGGTGGATAGCCCCATGCATGCGCCAGTGCAGCTGAATTTTGGAAGCTAAATGGGAGATACTACATTCTTCTCTCCTCGTTCATATTTTAATTCAGCCCAACACGTTAGCCTGTAGAGATATTTTTAGACTACAAAACCAGTACAACTCTGAGGATTAAGCTGCTTTAATTCTCGCGGACTTCCCTCCATCTGGCAGACAGGGCATATCTTTATGTAAAATTAAAAGCTAATAAAAGTAAGAAAAAAATTTTTTTGTTTGGCAGTAAAGTTGCTTTCTTCCAGTTGTTCGCAAAGGAAACACACTGTGCTCATCTCGGAAAACCAGGAAGCCTGGAGAGAAATTTATGACTTTCCAACAAAAATTTAGAGGTTGAAGGATTTGGCAGTTTGCAAGGAACACAGAGCTAAGCCTATGAGAAAGGCTGTTCCAAAGGTCCTGGCTTCAAGTGCCAAGGTCTCTTTCAAGAGTCTCTGAAGAAGCTCCTAGGTGTCTGAATGGGCCAGGCTCGGGGGTGGGGGTGAGGGGGTGGGAGCGAGACTGTCTCCACCAGGAGCTGGTGTCTGCAAACCTGTGCGCTTTCCCACACAAATGTGCTCAGCCGGTATGGGAGCCAGGCATTTCCTGTGCGCCACAGGTTCTGTGAGCCTTCTCCCCCCACCCCCCTTCTCAGGGAATTATCCAAGATTTGTAGCCAACAGCCTCTACCACATTTTCTCTCAGCTCTTAGTCACACTTCCATACATGGAAATCCTTATCTCATAGCTAACTCCCTGGCTAGGACATTTTTGTAGGAAATGTTCAGGGTGCTATGGGCTTTACAAACTAAGTAATGCTAAGGGTGGAATGGCAACAGCAGTAACGTGTGTGTGTGTGTGTGTGTGTGTGTGTGTTTAAAGAGCCCTGATTGCTGCTAGAACTTATGTATCAAACTGAAGCTGGAGGTTTCATCCCCTTCAGTAGTTATTGGATAGAAAAGTGAATTTTAACTATTTAGAAAGGCATGCTCATGGGGCACCTGGGTGGCTCAGTCGATTAAGCATTGGCCTTTGGCTCTGGGCATGATCCCAGGGTTCTGGGATCAAGCCCTGAGTCCGGCTCTCTGCTCAGCGGTGAGTGTGCTTCTCCCTCTCCTCTGCCTGCCACTCTGCCTGCTTGTGTGCTCTCTCTATCTGTCAAACAAATGAATAAATAAAAAGAAAAGAAAAAGAAAGGCATGCCCACATATTGCCTAGAAGCAAAGCAGCATGATAGATTCCCCCTACAATAAAGGATTTCAAATCCCCTCCACGTGTGGGCACTTTCTCGGGCTAGGCAGCAACAGCACAGGGGCAGACAGAATTACTCGGTCACAAGGTTAGTCCAGCTTAAATAAACAGACAAAGAGGAGCCCTGCGCAGAGTGGACTTTGAGCAGATGCTCTCGCCTCGCAGGGAGTTGGGGGGGGGGGGCCGAGCGCGCGCCCCTCTGGCTGGCTTACATTTATGCAATGAATTATGTGGTTAGTTCAGAGAGCTGTCACATCTTTTTGCCCTCCTGCAATTAATTCCTCTTACCTGAGGTGCCAAAGGACAAGTTGTTTGCTTGAGAATACACAGCTAACACTGCTCCTGATTCAGAAACTCTCACTGGCTCCCATTATTCAAGTCCAAACTTTCCTTAGCAACAGACTTTAAGGTGTAACTGTTAATAAACATTTAGATCCTCAGGTACCTGTGGGTAGGCACCACGGGGGGGCAAAGGTGAATAA
Source organism: Martes martes (assembly GCF_963455335.1). Taxonomy (NCBI): domain Eukaryota; kingdom Metazoa; phylum Chordata; class Mammalia; order Carnivora; family Mustelidae; genus Martes; species Martes martes. The sequence continues at coordinate 39,844,113 of NC_137891.1, forward strand.
GAGGTAATCTTGCAAAACTGCAGGATAAGCCAGGGAACCTGTCACGATACAAATAACTAATAATAACAATGATAATAATTGCGGTAATATAAGTATCTTAGCTCAGGCTGCTGGGACAAAATACTATAGACCAGGTAGCTTAAATACAGACTTTCATTGCTCATAGATCTGGAAAGTCCAAGATCAATGTGCCAGCTGATTCAGTTCCCGGTGAGAGACTGCTTTCCCCTGTACATGCGTGAGAAGAGAGATGGAGATCTTGTTCTTCTGCTTCTTCAAAGGGCACCAATCCCAGCTTGAGGATCCTACTCTCCAGATCTCATCTAAACCTAATTGCCTCCCAAAGGTCTCACGTCCAAATACCATCACATCGGAGGTTAGGATTTCAACATAGGAGTTTCCAGGGGACACAAATGTTCAGTCCTTCATAATAAGTGAGGGAGGAAGGGAGAGGGACCAGACCGGGCAGCATGAGGTGGGATTATATCTGAAAACACATCTTTGCTGATGGTCTCTTTTCCATTCACTTACTCCTGGGTCTATGTATAGCTTCCTCCTGCAACTCCTGGTGCTTCAGAGAGAAGAGGTAGGACATGTGGTGATCTCTGGCAGACTTTCAGTCTGAAGGGCTAAAAGGGGGCAGAGTTGTGGGTGAGGCCAGGGTTGTGGGGGCCGAGGTTGAGGCGGGGGCTTGTGGAAAACCAACACAATGTCATTGACAGTGGCCCTGGTTGGGATTTTCCAAATTCCCTTCAGTGAAAATGGGCTGCTGGTACATTTTTCCTGGACTCAGAAAGTACTTTTTCTGAGATATCTGAAGTCTTGAGACCCTCTTCAAACCTGGATCCCCAGAGCTAGTAGGGTGCTTAAGGTACAAGTGAAGTGGTCTCCCAGACGTGGTAGGAGACCTTCGATATAATCAGCACCATGTTCTTGGAGTCCAGCTTGCCTTCTGGCCTGTCTACCGTCGTCGGGGGGATGAGTGTTTCTGCTTTGCAACAGGGGTCACTGACTCCGGGTGTTCTTCATCTGTGTGGGGTCCTGAAGTAGGCAAGTGGCTGTGCTCAGGACAAAACAGACCGAGAGAATAGCCCCGGTGCTTTAGTCTGAAGCCCAGCCACATAAACATCCTCTGGGGCACCCAGTGCCAACCTTTGTTATGGGACCCTCCATATGTTGCACCTCATTGGCTTGGAGAGTTTCAAACATAACTGAAATCACCTTATGCATTTTTTTTGTCCTAAGTGTTGGGGAGGGGAAGTGAAATGCTAAGAAATTGTTGATATAGTTTAAAGGTCAATCAAAATGACACAAATTAGCTGTTTTCTTTTAAAGGCCCAGTACTGTGTCCTTTCCCTCTCTTTCCCCCTCTTTCCCTCCCCTTCACTTTGATTGAACACCCTGGGCTGGCACTGTCCTAAGCACAGAAGTACACAAATGACTAAGGCATGGGACGGCACCTGGCCTCTTTCTATAAATATCTATCGTATGTGACGCACACTATGCTAGGTCGTGGGGACACTACATTAAACAGGAAACACAGATTTTGTGTCATCTGTATAGAGTCTAGCAGGAATGATATTGACTAAGCAATTAAGAGTGTTGCAACGGTCATGAGTGAGAAGAATGGAGTTCCATGAGGGTGTATAACAGGGGGACCAGATTGGGCGTATCAGGTCTATGGGATCAAACAGTTCATGCTCCAGGAGAGGAGCATGCCAAAAGTGGTTAGGACGTGCTACTCACTAAGTAAGCTCTGTTTTTAGTTTACATTCTATCTTCCTAAAATTAAGACAATTCGATTAATAATAAAAAATCAATGCAATCAAATTATTTTGATTTTAATTACATGAGTCAAGCAAGCAGTCTCATAAATGAGTTAGTTGCTCAAGATTTAAGTAAACTTCCTCTAGGGATGACTGACCTTTTGATATATATTTAGTCAAGGTCGACTTAAACTTCTAAGCTCCTGTAGCAGCTGTGGTTGGCAGAATTCTAAGATGGCCCCAGTAATCATATCCCCCTCATCCCCAGTATATGTCTTCTCCCAGTTATTCAATCAAACACTAAGCTAGGTAATCTTGCAAAGGGATTTTGCAGATATAATTAAGGTGTCAAATCAATCGACTTTAAGATAGGGAGATTATCCTGGGGCAGAGGGCCGATCTAATCATGTGAGCCCTTAAAAGGGACAGGGTTCTTCCTGGTGAAGAAGATGCAGAGAGCTAGATTCGACACTGTCTGGTTCTGAACATGGAGGGGCCACATGGCAAGGAATGCAAGTGGCCTTTAGGAGCTGAGAGCAGTCATCAAGGAAAGGGGAAACTCAGTTCTACAACCACATGAAACTGAATATTGCCACAACCACATGACTTTGGAAGATGACCTTGAGCTTCCAAGGAGAACAAAACCTTGCTAACACCTGAGTAAGACCACAGCCATGCCTGGATAGCCTTCTGACCTACAGTATTATGAACTAATAGCTGGGTGCTGTTTTAAGCCAATAAGTTTTTAATTTCCTGCATAGCAATACAAGCTTAATACAGCAACTATTCTCTTTCCCTGCTCAGCACCATTCCCTTCAACTCCTTCTAACAATAGACTCCACCCTTCCTGACAAAAAAGACGGGGCAAGTGACCAGGCTGGCAAATCATCATCCCTCTTGCCTCTGGGCATAGCGATTTGTTCAGACATTGGACATATGACCGGAGCTGTGCAATCAACATCTTTACATATGAGTTTTCGAACTCGAAGAAGAGAGCTAGTTTTCTTCCTGATCCTCAACTGTAGGGGAGTGAGTTCCTGAATCCATTGTCCTTTGGTCATCTGACCCATGTCCTTTCAATGATGTCATTACATGAGCCAAGGCACACCTTTCAAGTTAAGCTAAGTCAGGTGTAGCTTTTGTCATGGGCATCCAGGGCCCTGAACAATGTAGCCAGAGAGGAGTAAAGAACCATCAGCTGGAAGACGCCAGTTCTACTTATCAGAAAATACCAAACATAGATGAACCTCTTTGCATATAACCTGGGTTTAGATTTTTTTCTTTTTCTTTTTAATCAGTGAAGGACATCAAATGATAGCAAAAATAAATGCTAGCTCAATTGTCGTATTATTAAAGCTGCAAGGGACCTTAGATGTCATCTGATTAAGGTCCCTCATTTTCTACATGCCAAAGATCTCCGTGCCAGAGAGGCACAGCTAATTAGTGAACAAGCTGGTCATTCTAGAATACGGATAAAAATGACCCAGGTTGGATGAAAAATGATGCTGCTTGCATTTAATTAGTTTTTCCCTTCTACTCACTAGCCCGGTGTATTTTCCTCAACTTTTCTGAAATTGTTTCTTTCAGTACTGTGACTTTCAGGATTCCTAGGGTGTATTTTCAGGTGAAACCATTCAGTTTCTGGGACTCTGATGGTACCTCAAGTTGTCAGGATGACTTTTATTTGATTCTACCAAAAGTGATGTATTCCACCAAAATATAAAATAGTATAAAACTATTTTCTAGTATACACTGTTAGAAGTTTAACCTGGGCACAGTCTTATCTTTGGGAAGACTGCGTGAAGATAAATTCCTAAATGATTATCTTTCTTAAGTAAAAATATAAGTAGTTTCCATAGATATCTGTTTATAAATACTAAGGAGATGAGTGTTTCCCAAAACCTCATTAAGTGACATCTTTGATATATGAAATTATCAACTTCTTATGCCATTTGTACATAGAATCACAGACTGTTAGAGCTGGCAGTGGTTTTAGAGGTCATCAGACCCAGCCCCCCACTTGTTCAGACAAGTGGGTTCCAGAGGGGAGGAGGGTCTTTCTCAAGGTCAGATTCTCTCTATTTTAAAACAATATGCCATCTGCAATGCCTTTAAAAGAGATGAATGGATAGAAATTTTTTCTTTAAAATTTGCATTTTCTGCATGTATGCAAACAAAAAAAAAAGTCGCAAAAAGTACAAAGATCATTCACCATCCGGATTTTGGTGTACCTTGGGACTAAGATTAAGAAAAAGCTTACCAATGAGATAATAAAATGATGTATTTGTTATAAATCTAAAAACTGAATAATTGGGAAACATTTATTATGAAAATTGGTGCCAACTTATTTTTAAATATTTAGAAAACTTCAAACTGTAGAGAAAAATAAGAAGGAAAAATGATATTTACACTACCCAACAGAACAAGTCTTTACCATTTTTGGTGGTTTTCCTTTCATACGTATAGGAAGCATATGAGGATGATGGTCACAAATATTTTCCCATGCGATTGCATCTTCTTTATAAATATCTACTAAGTGCATGTGATATGTTTTTCCTCAGCAACTAACAATTCTATTATGGGAATGCTGGTTTTAAAATAACCTTAAGTGAGCATCTTCATGTATAAATATCTTTTTCCATGTTTAGGATTATTTTCTTGCCCATAAAAGGAATGCCTGGGTCTGTCTTATAGTAAGTGTTTAGCTCTATTGAGGTGCATTTAAAAAATGACGTAAGTATATTAATCAGAACAGCCTACGTGTGCTTGGTAACAAAAGGCTCTACTATTTCAGTGACCTGATAAGATCTTCTCAGGGGTATAAAATGATCTCTGAAGTTGTTGTCTTCTCCATAGGGACTCAGCAGTCCAGACTGTTCAGTCTTTGGCTTCACCATCTCAGCCAAGGCCTCCTCTCTGACTCACATTCTCAGAGGAAGGTTCTCCAATGCTTCAGTGCAGAAGTGACCCACAGCACCCCCTGCCCACTACCCACTGGCCAGAACTAATTACATGGCCATGTCTGACTCCAAGGGAGCTGAGGTCTGGCCAGGAGGTATCTTCTTCCCACACAATGGAAGGAAGGAAGCCCTGAAATTCTCTCTTACATCAACAAACTGTTTCCCTGAAGAGTCACACCAATTTACATGACTATCAATTCACAGGAGAAAGTCTTTTTCACTACATAGTACACGTATGTGCTATACTCATTGGATGTTACTCCTTTATAAAAAATCTTTGTGACAGCAATGGGCAAAAATATTTAATTTGGTTGACTTTTTGTATTCATTCATTCATTCATTCACTTAATCAAATATTCAACAAATATGTACTTAATAGGCAAGCGGCATTGACCCAGGCAAAAGGGCTACAGTGGTGAATGCACAGACATGTTCTCTTCGTCACGGACTCTATAGTTGTTGACTGGTGGTGGTTTCTCTTTCATGACGTGTCTATGTTCTTTCGTGTGTATGGTGAGGGTTCTTTGCATTTTTCTCACTGGGTCTCTTGAGGTCTTTCTACAGTAAAGAGAGAAGTTCTTTGTTGTATTTGCTGCAAATATTTCCTGCAGTTTTCCTTTTAATCTTAAATTTGGTGGTACTTTCTTTTTTTTATAGAATTTTGAAATAGTCTATTCAAATCTACTGTTCTTTTCCCTTATGATTTTTACTCTTGTTTTTGACTTTAGAAAATGCTAAAAGTGGTTATTTCTCAGTTTTTTTTACAATTTTTCTTTTGTTGGAAACCACCTTGTGAGAAAACACACACACATATATGATACATGTAATTATGTTACTCTTTTAAAAAACTAATTATACATAATAATTATACCTAGTTATACATAATATATATTATACAATATACACATACAATGCAATATACATATTATACATATGTGATTATACATAATCATATATATCATATGTATATGTTTTCTCACAAGAGAAAAATCACAAGAAAACTCAGATATACCTATTATATACATATTCAGAAATACATACATATACTATACAATGTGGGTTATATGTAAATTACACTATATCTGTATGTATGTTTTCTCACAAGGTGATTAATATACATAATTATATAATACATAAATGTACATATGAAATTCAGTGAAGAATCCAAGACTGCATATGCAGATTATGAACACAGAAGTCATTTCAGTAGATCTTGTGCTCTCCCACATCTCCTATTGGTACAACCTTTTCTCCTCTTCGGGTTCCTACTTTCTCTTACCTCCAGCTTCCCCACTATATTCCTACAGTGTTTTCCTTCCAGCAACCCGTCCCCTTTGAAGTATTAACTCACAAGAAACAAAGACCTTGCTTCTGTTGGGGTAACTGCATTTTAATTGGAGTCTTTAGTCCCTTAACCGACCGGGATTAATTTCAAAGGAGAAATTTCAAGCACCGTGACAGTCAGTAAGGGAGATGTTGTATGCCAGGAAATGCCCGGCCTGTTCTCTTCAAACCACACTACATCTGGCTTACAGACATTAGCCTTGAGTGGCACCTACCCAGATCTTGTGTTGTTCTTTCCCCAGGGTGATGAAAATCCAGAGCCCAGCTATCGTTTGCTTGCCCTGTTCAAGGTTAGCTCTACAGAATGGCCTCTGTTCATGTTTTTTATCTTTTCCCTGAAGACTGCCTTCTCTCCTGGCTACCCTACTTCTGTCATTGACTCTAACACCGAGGCTCAGAATCTTGATCAGTTGTAGACCGTGTTTTATCCACTGTCCACCAACACAGTTCAGACATCCCTGTTTCTGTAGTCTGGAGACCCTTTTCACCTGGAATGCAGTTCCACTTTCCCAGAGCTTTAGAGGCACAGCTAATAGTAACTCTTGCTCTTCTGACCCCAGAGGACTTGTCTATGCCGGTGGTCTCCAAAGTGGGGGTATATGGTGATCCTTTGAGGTGCAACAAGAAAGTAGTAGACATTTTGCTTATAAAATTTCAACCTCTTAGAACTTCCACCTTTGTGTGTTTTTAAATAGACCTAATATATTCATTTAAAAGGACATGACCAATTCTCATCAATTTTAAGACATACATTGCTTCATGTTTTGATGTCTTTCATATTGAGATGTATTTTGCAGCAGATGCCTGAAGAAAGCCTTATGTCCCAATAGAGTTGGCAGCAATATTTTTCTTTCTTCATGAGACATAAGATAATGATGTCATACACAACTGATAGTGTCTTGAATTCTATGAAATATACATATATTGGGTGTGCTTGCTCAAGAAAGTTTTTAACTAACGGGATTGCAAAATGATGAATAAAAGTTTGGAGGCCACCCAATCTATACAACTCAATTGTTTCTTGTTACACACTGCCTCAAATTAATGATACACTCATGCGTTTGTGTGGCTGTGTAGTTGTACACACTCTTATTATACACTTAACGAAGTACCAACAATGCACCATTCTTCTTCATAGTCCTTACAAAAACTTGCACAGTCTGGGCCAGTAGCTCTCAACCCTATCTGACCCAACACCTCTTTTGTAGCTAAAATTTAAGTGTCCTCTTTACTATCTTAAAATGAGGTTCATGTGTAAGTATTAGAAAAAGAAGACCATGTTTTATTAGTTAGAGTATACTGATTGCTAAAACAAATGGGCCTTATATTTAAAGGCTTTCACTGATAGAAATTATTTCTAGCTCCTGTCATGGGACTGACAGATAAGTAATGTGTGGGGAAGAGAAAGGGACAGGGAGTGTGGCGTGTGGGAGGTTTTCATGGGCCAGACCCAGAAGTGGCAGGTCACACTTTTCTCACGTGTCATTGGCTAGAACTCAGCCCGTGACCATACTAAATGCAAGGGTGGCTGGGAAACTCAGTCTAGCTGGGGGCCTAGAGGAGAAAGGAGAACATAGCTTTTGGTGGGCATCTAGCCGTTTCTGCCACAAATACAATACTCTGTTATTACAGAGAAATAAAAGAAAAATAAAAGTTAAGAAAATAATATGATTTTCACGATGCAAATCCTTAGGGATAGCCTCACCAGCAGACATGAAAGTGAGATGTGTCTTTCCATATGGCTAATCATGTGACTGTGAAGGCCTGGAATGCAGTTTGAGACAGGTATGTCGTCTTAGTGACTAACATGTCCTTCCCATTTTCCCATTACTATCCAATAGTAGTATTGCTACTAGTTATGAGAGTTCACAAAATGATGAGCAGCTCTTGGTAGATGTCCAAACAAAGGACAATTTTCTCTTAATTTATACAGTTGACACATTCCTGGAAAATCCACTGCATATAAGAATTCTGCAAAAAAAAAAAAAAAGAAAAAAAAAGCTTTCCTTTTATGTGTAAAACAAAAATGGCCTCTAGGCTCAGGTCATTATGAAGAGTTATTGTTTTTTTTTTTAACCCATGTCAATGTCCAGTGGGACACTAGGAGGCCATGAAAGATGAGGGACCATCCTTCGTGGTGGACACTCCTCTGTTTATTGCAAATGTCCAGCATCCCTGACCTCTTCCCACTAGGTGCCAGTAGCGCTTCCCCTAATCATTATGACAACCAAATACACCCTCATAACGTTCTAAAACATCCTCTGTGCAGAAGTACAACTTCCACTGAGGACCTCTTCCACTCAGTAATGCTTACCCAATTCACTCACAGATGCGTGAACAAATGAACTAAATTCGCCAAGCCCAGCCTGTGGCTGTAAGGCAAAGGATGTGGAAATATGTGGAATGCCACCTTTGTGCTTGGCTAGATGACTTCACAGATGCTACTTCATTGAATCCCCATAAACATCTTGCAAGATCAGTATTAATATAACATGAGCAAAGTGGGGCTTTGGAGGTGAAGTGACGTGTCTACCTTCATGCAGTGACTAAGTATGTGAGCAACTAGGATTGAGATCTGGGCCTGACTAGAGAATCAATCCTCTTTCCACTGATACTGGGTGACCATCTGTGGAAGCCTGTTGTCCAGGAGTGATGATTATGAGCATCCCCTTTCACTCTCAGAAGGCCTGCAGCTTGGGTCATAAATTACACGGTCACTGTGAATATTGTCGTCACTATTTATTGAATGAGAAGTTCAAGGGTGAGAGTGGAAAACGGTATTCTTCTGTCTCAGGCATCAGGAGGGTGACAGAGGATGCAGAATGGGTTCTCCTCTTCCCAAGTCACTGTCAGCGCATTTCTTAAATCATCCGTGGAGGCTTACATTTTTTTATCTTCTAGTGAAACAATTTTTAAACAGTGGGAAAACAAACACTTCCTAGATATCCAGTCTCAGCCCATCAAACAGGGTGGTGCTCCTCACCTTCAAGTACGATGTGCTGCCCATTGAGCAAGTGAGAGATTAGATGCTCCGAGTCTGAGAAACAGCTGGAAGTGTGGGAAGGTGAGCTGAGACATTCTGAGCGAGGTAATGCACAGATGCTTGCTTTGTTTCTATTTACTGGTCACAGTCCTGAGCCAGAGAGAAACCCTCTTTCCCATTTTTCAAAGTCAGAACCCATCTCTATCTGTTCCTGCTTCTAACACTTTTTAAACAAATCACAGGTTTAGAAATGTCACATGCACACATTCGGTCTCAGAGTTCTGGAAAAGGCCTGGGAATTCCTGGGGTGATTTGAGCATGCAGAGACAATACTGTACTTTGCTGGGAGTACTCAGCCCTTGTGCCTTTCCTGTATCACTCCAGCAATGACTCCTTTGCCTCCCTCCACACTGTTATCCCCCCAACTTTTGTTTTAGCTTTCCAGGTATTTTATTATTTTCTCTCCAGATCTGCAGCCCTCTGTCAGGGACTGGTGAGGCACAGTGGATCGGATTATCGTCTAGATTTTGTGCTAGACATCCCCAGAACCAACCTAAATCCACTTGGGCCCTTCCCCAGCCCATCACCCATGACCCTCGTGGGTGCTCTGAAGAGCCTTCTTGGTCTCCCATCAAGAGATCCAGTATCGAGGGTGTCCCCGCTGGGCCAAACTCCCTCTGGGGCACTTTTCAGACCCAGGTGGGGCAAGAGGTGGGGAGGAACAATCTGGACTGTTCCTGGTTTATCTGTCCCCATTGCCAGTGCTTGGGAATGATGCTTAACAGACAGCACAGGATCCCAGGACAGGCTCACAATAAAACTCTAAAGTTAAAAAAAAAAAAAAAAAAAAGAACAAATTGAGTCATCGAGAAAATACCTTCCTGTTGCAATTGCTTCCTTCAGCTTAGCTTCTGTTATATCTCAGAAGAAAAGAAATCACCGGAAATGGATACAAATTATTTTTTTAAAATATTTTATTTTTTTATTTGACAGAGAGAAATCACAACTAGGCAGAGAGGCAGGCAGAGAGAGAGGAGGAAGCAGGCTCCCTGCTGAGCAGAGAGCCCGATGTGGGGCTCGATCCCAGGAACCTGGGATCACGACCTGAGCTGAAGGCAGAGGCTTTAACCCACTGAGCCACCCAGGCGCCCCATGGATACAAATTATTAACATTTCCCACTCCTCAAGTCTTGGTAGTGGAGGAGCAGGTGTGAAGACGACCAGTCCTTAAACGGTTCTTATGACATAAATCCCCCGAGTGTGGATCTTAGACTTTTTGTTATCTAAAGACAGGTTGTCTTGCTGAGGCCAGAGGCAAATACACTTCATAAATGCTTTCCTTCCTGCTCACCGGACCCAAGGCATTCACTGTTAATTGATTACTTACTCCTTCTTGCTAATTCTCAATTTTCCCTTCCCACCTAGGTTAAGTGTACGCCCCTAAAGAGAGGACAGTCCCAGGATCTGTTAACCAGGAAAGATGCAGCCCTTCGTGTCAGAGTCTGGAAAACTTAGAGAGTGGATTTCAAGCACCAGGGGGCGGATCTCCTGTCTCTCTCTTACCCCGTGGGTCTGTCTTGAGAAGTCTAGCTCTGCTGGAGTATGCCAGGTGGGAAGGGAAAAAGATGTGGAGGTATGTTGGGAACTGGGCAGGGAGACCCTGGAGAGGAATACAAGCCAGAGATGAGTAAGCTACACTTTGTAGACCCCATTCCTTAGTCAGAACTAGTTTTCTGGGTCTGTTTTCGCTTTTGCCATCCATGATCCTCAACCAAAATTCATTCATCCAACAAACATAGCGAGCATCTATCCTGTGGCAGTCCCTGAGCGCTGATCTGTAATATGGGGATGGATGACTCAGATACAGTCCAGGGAAGGCAGACCTATGACAGCCACTTATTCTCACTTATGTTTAAATGAATCTCACTTTCTGGAAAAGCACAGGCTCATTTAGGGGCTCATCTGATTAGGCCAGGCCCACCCAGGACATCTCTCTTTTTTGATTAACTCCAAGTCAACCTATTAGCAACCTAATCATGGGTGTGATATCCCATCATACCTCCATGTTCTGCCTACACTGAAGGTAAAGGAGTTATACAGGGTCTGTACACCTGAGGGCAGGAATCTTGAGGCTATCCTGGAATTCTGCCCACTGCAGACTAGCAGCCTCAGCATTCCCTGTGGGATAGAAAAACCGAGGCTCTCATTAGGATTGCATAACATTGCAATTCTCCCCTCTGCCACTCCTACTTCCTTTATGCCCCACAGATGATAATCTCAAGATTACCAATAAATTTTTGAGCATGAATCTCCATCTGTGAGTCTGTTTCCCAAGGAACCTGACCTAAAACACGAGTGCTACTGTACCACTGGATTAGAGGGTGTGGAGAATGCACTGATAACATTCAGAAAATCTCTGAGCCGGTTGTCCTTGACACTTTACTGAAAAGGATATTGACAGAGCTGTGGGGCTTATCTCTGGGCTGCCCAAGTCAGGAGCAGCACACGGGTCATCACCAACAACCACATCACTCAATAGTCCTCCTCCAGTTTCCACCTGTTTTAAAGTTTGGTTCTCCTTTATCATCATCGTCACAATGACGTCACAGATACTTACACTGAGGGCTCGTTCTGTTTCAGAAACCACGGAAAAACATTTCCCTGACCGTCCACCGAGACAGCTTAGCAGAGGAGTTAAGAGTCCCACGGGTGAGACGGCTTCCTGAATGCCAGCTTCTCCACTGGTTGCAAGATGGCTCCAGTGACTTAGCTTTCCTGAGTCTGTTTCCTCATAAAATAAGCCTCAGTTTCCTCTGTTTGATAGAATAGCCCTTCCCGGAGAACTCTTAACATGTGCCTGGTACAGAGCAAGCATTCTGTAAGTTTCAGGGATAACATAGCCTCACTTTAACTCCTAGGACAACCCTGGGAGAGGGCTTATCGCTGAATGAGCTGAGGTTCCAAGAGGGTAAGCAGCTTCCTAGTCTCCAGGTAACAGCCAAAGAGTGCCAAGGCTAGGATTTCAACCGAGTTCCTTCTGACCACAAGTCTTAGCCCTTAACCGTGATTCTTAGTTCACCGTGGTGGGTATCAACAGGAGGGATGGAGACAACACGGCCTTAAGCACAATGCAGAAAGAAAGAGGGAATGAGAAAACACACACAAGAGTCTCCAAATCTCTGGGAAGAAAACACAGGTGCAAGTGAGTTGGCGCAGGTTCACCTGAAGGGTATCAGGATTCCGAGCCTGCCTCTGTGAGCTGGTGTGTGGTTTCCTAAGTGAGGGAGTGTAAATCCGAGTTTCCCTTCCTCAGAGAGCTACTCTGGGCAGTAGCCCCTCAGGAGAATGTTATTACAGGTCTATCATCCACTCCTGGGTTTCCTTTCTAAAACCTGAAAAATTCTGAATTTTGGATGAAGGCTCTGGGGCTATTGTAAATGATCTCTGACCATTTTTTGCTACTTACCAGAGCAAAGCATACAAACACACCAGATTTCATTCACAGAATGACCTTTTGTTCAGAGAACCTTTATCGGAGAGCTCTTCCAAGGACTCTTTGCTTACCACAAGCCCCAGGCCAGCCACACCCGCCCAGCTTGACCCGAAGGCAGGCCCGGGGATCCTTAGTGGCTGGCTACAGTCTTTTTCCTAGAACTATGGCTTTCAGCTCTGCACTGTAGAATTCTCCTACATTGTTTTCCATGCCCAGAGTGCTGATCCTGGTGTGATTTTATGGCATTGTGGTATTTGGTAGGGCTAAGGGCATTGAGGGTCCAGGGGAATGTTGGGACTGTGGGCAGAGGTGGAGAAGAGGAAACGGGTGTTATGCCCTTCTCGGCCTCCAGTTCCTTTCCTGGAACCTTAAGGGGACAGCAATCATCCACTCATCATATCTTCCACGTAATCCCCAAATATAAACTTTACATATTTTGAATGCATAAAGTCCACATCATCCTCCCTCCTTCTTCACTATTTATTTAAATGACATGAAATGGTCAATGAGATACAGGCCTGGTCTTATTTAAAATGACAGATTCAGAATTGTAAAAGGAAGGGTACCTCCAAATAAATGACCGGTGTCTCCATATTTCTGCCAAGTCTATATTCTAATATTCACACCCTATTTAGCTACTTTGATGTGGGTCTGAATGCACGAGCTTTACTTTACCACCATTTGTTTAGCTGTACTTTGGCAAATGTCAAGTCCAAGTCCGTGTATTTGGACTGTGATGGACAAAATGAGGTCAGCAGCCTCCCAATGGGCTGTCTGTCTGGCTGATCTCACTGACCTTCACTCCATGAGGAATTGCACGACCCAGAGGGAAGAATCAAAGGAATAAGGCCTCTGGTCACTTTCTTCTTAGGAGAAATACCAATGATCAGCCAGCATAGAAGATACTCACCACTACTCCTGCTCCAGAGCTCACCCTGAGAGCAAACCAGTGAACATTTGGAGCATATAAAGTGAAAGCAAATTAAAAATGTTTCTATGTTTAGTCACTTCGAAATTATTCTCAAGCTTGTGAACTATCCAGGGTAGTGTCCCATTCAGCCCCTTTATCACAGGCAATCTACCTTTGGTCAACAAATAATCATTGGTGGTTCCTTTTCCAATACATGGATGGGAAGCAGGGAGGAAGGAAAACAAAATCGGTTTCTCCTTTGAGTTAAATTCAGTTTTACAAACAAACCAGGTATCTACTAATGGCCAGGCATTCTGCTGGTATTACGGAGAAAGGGAAGGGACAGACCGGTTGATTGACTTTCAATGACAAGAAGTTAGCACGAGACGCTACAAAGATATACAAGACAAGGGATAGTCACTCAACTTGGTCTTGATGGGGAGGGTAGATGATCAGGGAAGGCTTCCTGAAGGAGGTGACAGCTATTTCAAGTCCTGAAGATAGAATAGAAGTCATTCAGGCAAATGCACGAGTAAGGGATGAAGACACTGTGTGCGGAGAACAGCTTATGCGAAGGTTCTGAGGCAAGCACATATATTTGTATTTGTATTTTATATGTCATTTATTTTATTTATAGATTAAGAGTGTATGTGTTAGTTTTAACCTACATCCTAGGAGTACTTTGTTAATATCTGAAGTACCCTAGTCAGCGATACACATTCCAGAATGTTTTGTAAGCTCTGATAGACTCTAACTGGAAAGCTACACTCTAGGGTAGCTTCTACAAGAGCTTCAGCAATTTTCCCCTCCACCCCCAGCTTTATTGAGATATTACTAATTTATATTCAAGTTTAAGATGTGCAATATGATGATTTGATAAACATATACATTGCAAAATGATTACCACAGTAAAGTCAGTTACCACGGTAAACTCATCCCCTCACATAATTACCATTTTTTGTGATGATAAAATTTAAAGTCTACTCGATCAACAACTTTCACATATATAATACAGTATTGCTAATTATAGTCACCTTGCTGTACATTAAATCCCCAGAATTTATTTTTCTTATGTCTGGGAGTTTATACCCTTTGACCAACATCTCCCATTTTCCCCTTGCATAGCCTCTGGCAACCACCATTCTAGTATCTATTTCTGTGAGTTCTATGAGTGACTTAGTTCACTTAGCATGATGCCCTCGTGGTCCATCTGTTTGTCACAAAGACATGATTTCCTTCTATTTTATGGCTTAATAATAAATTCCATTGTACATATATACTACACTTTCTTTATCTATTCATAAATATTCATTTTCTCTATCTAGTCAACTTACGTTATTTCCATGTCTTGGCTGTTGTGAGTAATGCTACAGTGAACACGGGCACACAAATTTCTCTTCCCGGTAGTGATTTCATTTTCCTCAGATATGCACCCAGAAGGAAGATTGCTGGATCATATCGTAGTTCTATTTTTATCTTTTTGAGGAACCTCCATATTGCTTTCCATAGTGGCTGTTAAATTTGCATTCCCACCAACAGCATATATGTGTTCCCTTTTCTTTACTTCCTCACCAACCCTTGCTATCTTTTGTCTTTTTGATGTTAGCCATTCTAATAAGTGTGTGCTTTGATTTGCATTTCTCTGATGATTAACGATATTGAGCATCTTTTTGCATACCTTTTGGCCAGTTGTATGTCTTCTTTGGAAAAGTGTTTCTTCAAGTCCTTTGCCCATTTTTAATTTTGGAAAATTGGATTTTCTTCCTACTGAATTGTATGAGTTCCTTATATATTTTGGATACCTTGGACCTTATCAGATAGATGATTTGCAAATATTTTCTTCCATTTGGTAGGTTGCCTTTTTATTTTGCTGATTATTTCTTTTGCTGTGCAAAAGCTTTTTAGTTTGATATAATCCCACATGTTTATTTTTGCTTTTGTTGTTTGTGCTTTTGGTGTCATACCCAAAAAAATCTTTGCCAAGAACAGTGTCAAGGAGCCTTTCCCCTTTATTTTCTTCTAGTAGTTCTACAGTTTTGTATCTTACATTCAAGTCTTTAACCTACTTTGAATTAATTTTTGTGAGTGGTATAAGATAGGGGTCCAATTTTATTCTTCTGCGTATGGTTATCTAGTTTTCCCAAAAACCACTTATTAAAGAGACTATCCTTTCCCCACTGAGTCCTCTTAGCTTCCTTGTCAAGGATTAGTTGACTTTATATATGCATGGGCTTATTTCTGAATAGAACTTCAGCAATCTTTATCTTCCACCAGCCCTAGAGGGTCTGCTCATTGTGTAATGGGTTTAGAAGTTATTTTTTGATGGTGAAATAACTGGTGCAAAAGATACGTGGATAGCCCAAAATGCAATACACTTCCATGCTTATGTGAACACAGTGTAAGAATTTTTCAAGTTCAACAGCCTACACCCTTCATAATGGCCTGCCCAGCCACAGACTCCACCTTATCTGTGTGCTGCAACTAACAGATGAGGCTACTGCCTGATTTTGACTAGAATTCTGCCCCTAGAATATTATCTCATCGTGCAAAATGCATGTCACAGAACAGAGATTTTATCAAATCAAAAAAAGATTGTGATTATAAGGTCTGTTTATTAATAAATGTTTGTATGTATAACAGAATTTGGTCTGGGTCTTGCTTTCAATGCAACCTACCCTTACCCTTTAGTTGGGCAGTCTTAGTAGAGGAGATCTATAATCCTTATCATTTTTAAACTATGGTAGGCTACAGAAACCCAGTATGAAGAACCTAATAATTATAAGTAGCCAAATTGGCTGGAGTCAGATTTCCACAGCATGATTCCTTTGTTTGTTTTTAACAGTGCTAGCCATCCATCCCCACCACTCCAGGGAGGGAGTTATCCAACGTGGCTCAATTCAGCTGAGCAGCAGGAAGGACAGAATCCCATGGAAAGGAGCCTAAGTTCTACCAGGAAGACAATACCAGCTCTGACAAATCTGCAGGGTGATGCAAGGACAAAATAAGGCCACTTGGCGACTGGGAGAGCTGAAAGCAGGATGGAAAGAGGCATGAGGCACAGGTTAGGGTGAATGACTCAGGACTGAAGCTGTCGCCAGCAGGTGATTGCCAGATCACACCTTTGTCATGGTGCCAAAACATACTGTGTCAGCTTCAAGCGGTCGCACACAGATGAACACCAGTCAGCTACCCATGGCCAAGCTTATTACCTATTGCTTCTCCACTCACCTCTTCTGAGTCTGCTCTGCCTCCTGGGCTTTTCTGTTGGGCTAATGGCATCACCATCTACTTGAGAATCATCCTGGGCATCACCTGTATCACCTCCCTAATTTTAATCAATTGCCAAATCAGAAAACTCCTCCCAAGTTGACTCCATCCCCAATTTTGCCTTTGTTCTAGCCTTCATCATCTCTTTGAGGGACCACTGATGCAGCTTACACAGCAAGAGGCTCCTTGCTGGTCTTCCTGCTTAAAGTGTCCCCTTCCACTCCTCTCTCCACTGCACGTTAAAGCCCTTTAGAAGCTCTGCATTGCCCTTAGTAGACCAAATTCCAGTGCAAGGTGTTTTAGTGTGGTTTTATCACAAGTAATAGAAGCTCAAGTAGGACTATTCTGGGTGAAAAAGGGAAATTTATTTGCTTACATAGCTGAGTTATAGGAAATATAAGGGTGTGCCCCAGAAATTTGAATCAGGGGCTCAAATGCCATTGGAATTTTTTCCATTACTCTGTGTATTATCAAGCATTATCTTCTTGCCCTTCTCCACAAGCCTGGACCATGATCTATGGCCACTTAGAGCTTTTGTCTACCTAGTTGCACCACTGGTGTAAGAAAGGCTTTTCTTTTTTTCAATTTCAATTTGAAAATTCCCAGGGAAGACCTCTTATTGTTCTGGCTGGGCTAGTGGGCCCATCTCTGGTCTGATGAATATGGCTGCTATGGGCAAGGAAACTATGATTATCGTATATGCCCCTGATCAGAAACCAAGAGCATGATGTACCACCCATATTGATGAAAATGGGTGTCGTTAGACAGTCTAGCTAAGTTCTGGCCACAAAAACATGGCCCAGATAATTCCCTTTCTGGCTAGCTCACCCCTAACAGTATGGCATAGGAGTTCAGCCCTTAGACTATGGATCCAGAGAGATGTAGGTTCAAATCCCAGCTCTCCCAATTACATTAGTTGTGTAGTCTTGGGCAATGGGCAAAACTCCAATGAGCCTGTTTCTGGATCTGTGAACCAGGGAGGGAAGTAAAATAATACCTATGTGAAAATTTAAGGAGACGGGTTTCAAGAGCACTTAGAACGGGCCTGGCTCATGGTGTGAGCTCAGTCAGCCCTTCCTGTTCCCAGTACCCCTGGCATGAGTGGGCAGCCTTCAGAAGGCAGCAGGGCCTCAGGCTACTGCCTGCTGCCAACAAAATGAGATCAGGGTTAATCAGAGGAACAGACTGACCTGATTCACAGCACTCCAGTGAAGTGACCCATCTGACACCCCAGAGAAGACAGTGCCAGGAAGATGAGTTGCTTGGCAAATGATATTCTCCAAAAGCAACAATGAGGGGTCCTTTCAAAGCACCTTGTCTCCCTGCCAGAGGAGGACAACGTCTGGGAGAAAGCCCTTCTCCAGCTCCATGGTTATGATGCTGCCAGCCTTGTGGGTCACAGCCTGGAATCATCTCTTTATTAAATAATAATTAGGAGGCCCCTGTAAAGGGAATCTGGGTATAATTACCTGACTTATGAAGCCGGCCAGTTGAAACTGGGAGGCTGTTTTACTCCTGTGGCCACACTCTTTGGCGATTTTTGTGGTTCTGGAAGCAGCAAGTGGTGTCTCACTTTTGTGGGGGGCTCAGACTCAAAGTCACATGTGTAAGTATACACGCCCCTCAGGAAGTCTCCAGCCAAGACTCCTATTCAAAGGGAGAGTCCTCCCCTTTCCTGCTCAGCAAGACTGGTCTTGGAACAGAGAACACAAAGAAGGACCGAGGGACCGGCAGGGCAAGGAGTCCACTCATTAGGAGCCTCCACGGAGGTGTTGAAATGAAGCAAGTTAAAAGCATATTAGTTTCAATGAGATTTTTCATCAGTGAGGGGTGGTGTTTAGATACGAAGCAAGTGCAATCATTTTGTGACAGTGCATAATTTAATAATTAATGAGGAAGTTGTCAGCGTAATCTTGATGGAGTCCCAGGAAATGAGAAATCTGTCTTTATTAAGGAGAAGCCAGGAGAAAGTTATTGGAATGCAGACAACTCACCAGCAAGGTCCTGGTAGCAAGTCCTTATTAGATGCATGAGTTGGGACAGACTTTCTGTCCCTTCTGTGTTTCATCTTGATTTGCCCAGGCCACTACCTCTTTGAATAGAAATACAGAGAAGAATAGAGGACATGGCTGGGGGCTGTGAAGCAAGCACAGGATTTCTTTCTGCTTCTCAGAAGGGCCAGCCAGTGCCTCTGCCGTGCTCCTCAGGAAGGGCAGGGAAAGATGAGCTGAACCAGCTCCCTAGGGGCTCAGCCATGTCCCTACTGCCCTCCTGCCTGTCAGGGCTGCGCAGAACCCCCAGTGGGCCAGTGAGGGAATCCTAGGGAAAAATCCTACAAAGGCACCCGGTGTACAGTGGTTACGGGATGGTTCTGGGGCCAGAACACCCGGGTACAGCTTTCCACTTGGGGACATAGTGGTGTGTGATCTTAGACAAGCCACTGAAGTTTTCTGGGCTTCAGTTTCTTCATGTGTGACAGGAACAATAACTGTGCCAACCTCATAGGGCCGTTATGAGGATTAAATGAGTCATTCTATGTGAAGGAGTCACAGCAGTGGTTGGCACATAAAGCCTACTCGACAAGGGTTCTATTGTTATGATTCTATTCTCTAGAACTTGGCTGTCTACTACAGTAACCACTAACCGTAGGTGGGTATTGAGCACTAGAAATGTGTCCAGTCTGGGCTGACAGGAGCTATAGGTATAAAATACACAGATTTCAATGACTTTGTACAAGAAAAATAATATATAATATGTCATCAAGAGTTGCTATATTGATTATATGTTATAGTGATAGCACTTTGGATATGTCCAGTTAAATAAATATTAAAGTATTAAAGTTAATTTCACTTGCTCCTTTAAAAAAAAAACTTGGTAAAAAAAACCACATAACACAAATTCCTCATTTTAACCATTTTTAAGTGTACAGTTCAACAGTGTTAAGTATATTCACTTTGTGTGAGACAGATCTCGAGAACTTTTCCATCTTACAAATATGCAACTTTATACCCATTAAATAATTCCCCTTTTCCTCCTCCCCCCTGAACCCTTGGCAACCCCCATTCTATTTTTTGTTTCTAAGAATTTGACTATTTTAGATACTTCATGTAAGTGGAATCATGCAGTATTTGTCTTTTTGTGACTGGGTTATTTCACTTAGCACAATATCTTCAAGTTTTAGCCATGCTATAGCATGTGACAGGATTCCTTTTCTATTTAAGGCTCATAGTAATAATCCATCCTCTTAATTTTTTTAAGGTGGCTACTAGAAAACTTAAAATTTTATTTGTGGCTTGCATTATATTTCTATAGGATGGAACTAGTCTAGAACCAGTAGTTCTCAACTCCATTAGTCTCAACCCTCCCCTAAAACGATCAACTTGTAAAAACCCCTTCACTCTCCTGAAATGAAAGTAATACATAACTCACCAAATGCCTAACTTTTAAAAAGCCAACATAATGCCCTAACTATAATGTGAAGAATCAATAAAAAGAAAGGAATCCATAGGAAAAATGTATTTCAACTTATGATTAGATTGAGTACTTGAAGACAAAATAATCATGTTTGAATGCATATGCATATGCATATCCATCATTAATGGAATAGGTATTAATGCAGAGTAGTAACTCAAAGTCTAGGAAGGATATTACCATCAGAGATGTGATTTTCTGAAATGCAACAACTTGGTCAAGTTCCAATAAATCAAAGTATGATTTTTTTTATTTACATGGTTACGTTCTTTTGAAAGTGAGCACAAATTCAAATGGAGCAAAATATATATGTATATGTGGAAACTTAGTTAGAGTCCAGGCTGAGAGACTTATAAAGAGTTTCACCTAAATGAATGTCCAATGGGACATTTAGAAATGAAAGAGGACCCCAGAGTGATTTTTCACTGTGCAAAACTGTCCCATGCATTGTAGTATATCTTGTATCCTATATACCTTGTATGTCTACTGAAGACCAGCGGCATCCTCCAACCACTGCAACAACCAAAAACAACCCCTCCATTTTCAGTGTTCTGCATCAGAGGTAGCAGAGTCCCCACTGAGAAGCAGAGACACTGTATCATGAGAAAACAGTGTGGTGGTCCCAAAAGTTGTGTTCAGCGGACTGCTCTGTTTCCTTGCCTGGCATCCCATCTGTGTCCTTCAGTATGTCAGCCCGAGGCTAGTCCTCCAGTCCAGCCATGACTGTTCTCCAGCCACAGATCGAAGCCTAGACTGCAGTTCTTCCAGAACCTCAAACACAACAGGCTCGGCATCTTTCCCTTCAAACCCATGCCCTCCCTTGACATCCAGGTTTCAATGTCACCAGTGTTTTCTCAGGACCAGAAGCTTCTTTTCCTCTCCCTCCAAACCCATTCCCAACCCTCAAATGTGGTGGTCACTACTACGAATATGCCCTGTTTCTAGCCCACTAACCCTTCCTTTTATCCTCGGACTTCTCAGTCACTCCTCGTTGCTCTTCCTGACTCTGCTTTTCATCCAGCCACCCTCCTCCTCCACTGCAAATCTATCCTGACCCTATATTGGGTTTGTATCCATGCATCTCTCCTTATTAGCTGCCCATGGGCAAACATATTAGCCTCTATGTATCTCGTTCCTCATCTACTAAATGCGATCACAACGCCTGTCTTGTAGTGCTGTTATATAGAATGAACAAGAACGTGCTTGTATGACATCAAGCCCTAGCCTGGAACATACAAGAAAATAAACAATGCTGGTTCCCTAGACCTTATTTTCTCTTATTCAATCTTATTCCTTTTCTCTATGCACTGAGGTAAATATTTGCCCATATATCATCCCAAGCAGAGAGTTGTCCAAGAACAGTCCAGAAGGGTTGCTAAAGCATCATCAGAAATGGTACAAGGTGAAGAATTCTGTACTTACTAGAACACAAGGGGAGCAATTTCAGTGGGCTGTGAGATTCCAAAGGGGCATTAAAAAGTCACAATTGATGGTCCCCAACAGGTCAGTAGCAGACCCCATGGCTTGGGTTTGCTCGGTGGGGTGGTCGGGCTTGGGTAGAGTGGAACTGCAGAGGCGATAGAGACCGTGAGTCCTGCCACCTTTGGTCCTGTATGCTTTACACACTCACTCCTCAGTTTTGCTTCCAATAAACATCAAGCGAATATTTTTCAGACATCAGTTTGAAGGAGTGTCCGACTGATGCCGGCCCAGGGTGCTTGCATCCTCACCTGGCTATGGCCACATCAATACTCAGGGTGTTATTTCTCAGCCCCCAGGGCCCAGCTGCCCTGGGAAGCTTTTCCTGCTCTGTGTGTCCTTGACCATACCCACCAAGCCCATGCCTGATAAACTTCTCACTCGGATTACTTTGTGTCCCAGTGAAAGGATGAACCTCTCAGCCCTCAGGATCCATGGCACCTCTTTCATCATGGAGCTTTGTTCTTTACAACCTACACCTTGGGGCTCTCAGAAGGATTCATCTTGCCTTGGGCAGATTTTGCCTCAAGTGATCAGACAGAGGTCAAAATTAGCTGTGGTTTCTTCTAACGAAAAAGTTGAAGACCACCTAGGAATGCTTTAAGATGGACTTCATCTATCTAATGGTGCCTACCAACCGCAGCTGAAATTGTTTTGGCATGAAAATCCAAGCACCCATTTGAAGGCCCCTCCTAAAAAAAATTTAAAAGGAAAAGAGCTCATTGCTAAAGTCGTCTCTTCCCGATAGAGAACCTCCTTGAAACAAAGTTTAACCTTTCTGGGGTTCAAGTTCATTTATTCTTTGCATATAACAACTTCAGCAGCTTTTTTATTTCAAGAACAAAGGCTTGTTAAAAAGAAAAAAAAGTCTCTCAAGTCTCCTTGGACATCAAATAGCTCTTCAGAGGAAATGCTTTGATGAGTTAAGTGTAAATGAGTCAGAAACATATGGATTAGATTTCTCCTATAACACACTGGATTTAAGAATTAAGAGGGAAAATCTTTTTGGAAAATATGGTTTGGATTTGGGTTCTGCCTACTCCACAAACATGGATTAAGCTAAAGAATATGGATTTTCCTCAGGTCTCGCTCTGCCCCTTCAGCCTTGGGCATTTGCCGTCATTCTTTCCAAAGAGTAATGTCAGATAAGGAAGATTTTTAAATGGGAGGAATTTATAGATTGCTAATGTTTAAGATCCAAATAGTTTTTGTAACAGATTCTCTTCCCATCAGGCTGGTCCTGAAGCATTTTTCAGAAACATCTCTGTTTCTGCTGGCCAATGCAACTAACCAGAAGGAACCCTGAGCCCTGTGTTCTGGTGAACTGAAAACACTACCCTCTGGGAACCAGACTCTGTGGCTGGTAATCCCATTTCAAGGAGGCCTCCTCCCACCCTCGGGTAGAAGATTTTACCAGTTGTGGACTTGATGGGACATTATGCATACCCCACAAGTGGAACCCAACTGAGAAAGTTTCTCTTAGTCAGCACATGCTCTTATACAGTGTCCAAAAGGGATTATATGGGATTAGGGCTGTGAGAGGAGTTGACACTGTATATGGCTCATGGAAGGTGCTCATTATATGTTGGTTCTATTGGAAAACTCTGAAAATAGACTCCTACTGCCTCTGCGGATAGGCACTGCTCATCCCACACAGTCCTACTAAGGGGTGGCCTGGCTGCGGCAACAAGTCTCCAACCAGGGGTACTTAAAGCTGGGTTATTACAGGGATTTCTATTGTACAAGCATGGAGGCCAGATGCAATGTAGAGTAAGCCCTCAGATACCACTTTTCTCCTTGTGTACACAGAAAGCCCAGCCACAGAGAGGAAGGGGAACAAAACTGAAGCAGAGTGAGAGAAGAGAGATGACAGGCTGCACACTCCTCTTCCAAGCCAGGAGCTCATCCTATCAGTTCTACCTCCCAGGTGTGAGTCTCTTTTTTCAACAGTTTTACAGAGAAATAATTCACATACCATATAATTCTCCTGTTTGAAGTATATCATCCAATGGTTTTAGTATATTCATCGTTATTTCCAAGCATCATCTCAGCCAATTTTAGATTTTCATTACCTCAAAAAGAAACCCCCTACCCTTTAGCTGTCACCTCCTCTCCCATCACCCCACCCCTTTGTCCTAGGCACCCACTAATCTACCTTTTACCTCTATAGATTTCCCTCTTCTGCACTTCTATAAGGATGGGATCGAATAAAATGTGGTTTTAATGACTGGCTTCTTTTTTTTTTTTTTTAAGATTTTATTTATTTGACGGAGAGAGAGAAAGGTCACAAGTAGGCAGAGAAGCAGGCAGAGAAAGGGGGGGAAGCAGGCTCCCTATTGAGCAGAGAGCCCAATGTGGGACTCAATCCCAGGACCCTGAGATCATAACCTGAGCCGAAGGCAGAGGCTTAACCCACTGAGCCACCCAGGTGCCCCTATGACTGGCTTCTCTCAATTAGCACAATTTTTTAAGGTTTATCCACACTGTACCATGTGTCAGTACTGCCTTCCTTTTTATAGGTGAATAATATTCCACTATATGGATATACCAAATTTTTTTATCCATTCATCTGTTGATGAGCATTTGGGCTGTTTTTACTTTTTGGCTATTGTGAATAATACTGCTATGAACATTCATATATCCCACGTGTGTCTTGACCCTGGCCCCTTCTCTCTACCTCTCTGGTCTGGGCCTAAGCCACTGTCTATGAGATTCCTTTTCCTGCCTCCTTCTCCCACTTCCCCCCTCTCAAATCCACTCTCCATCTGACTTCCAGAAGGATCTTCTAGAAACATAAATCAGATATTGTTGCTTCCCAGCTTATAACTTGTTAGTGAATTTCTACTAAACTAGAAAAGAAATTCATTCGATAGTCAACAAGGCTCTGTGTGATCTGGTGCCCACCATTACAATCCTTTCCCTCTCAGATTCTGCTACACTATCCCTCGCTCACCTTGCTCCTGGCTCCTGGCTTTCTCTCACTTCATCAACACAACATCTATTCTGCCTGTCATGTGGCTGTCACCTCGTCTTTCCAGTTGTAGCTTTAGTGTTGCCTCCTCAGAGCAGCGGTCAATGATCAGCTAAGATAAAGTCAGGTCCCTCTACCACCCTCACCTCCCTGCTATTCTTTCTCACAACATTTACTTTTTTCTTCACATAATTTACAGAATTTGGAATTTCTTGTTTACATAGTTACTTATTACTCATCTTCCTCAGTGTAAAGTTGGTTTTATTTACAATTGAATCCTCAAATTCTAGAACAGCAACATCTGCAGTTGAAAGAACAAATGTGGGTTCTGTGAGATGAAGGGAGGAATTTGGTTTTTTACTCTAGTTTCTGGATCCAGTCCTTCCTGGGGTCCCACCTTAGGTACCATGAGAAGCTCCTGTGTTCTTATGACAAGCACTTCTCTTTCCTTGAGCTAGTATGAGTGGGTTCTGTTTCTTAAAATTCTAACAGTCCTTGACTAATGACTTTTTTTTTTTTTCCAACTGTTCACAGGTATTCTTTCAACATTGCCATTATTGGGCATGAATTGCTTTTTGAGTTTCCTTGTCTCTATGAATTTATTTCCCTAAATTTCTCCTCCTAACTTTCCAAACCCTCACTTCTGTATTCCTTTAAAAGAATGTCTATTTGCACAGCCTTGTTCATGGCAACTTTATTCACAATAGCCAAGAGGTGTAAGCAACCCAAGTGACCATCAATGGATAAATGGATAAACAAAATGTGATCGACTGATCTCTCTCTCTCTCTCTATCTCTCCAATGGAAATAAAGGAAGAAAGTCCTGTCACACGCTACAATGTGAATGAACTTTGAGGACATTATGCCAATTAAAATAAGCCAGTCACAAAAAGACATATGATGTCTTTATGACATCATACTGTATGATTCACTGAAAGGAGGTATTTAAAATACTTAAATTCATAGAAAACAAAAAGTAGCGTGGTGGTTGCCAGGAGCTGGAGTGAGGGGTAAATAGGGAGTTGTGACAGTTTTAGTTTTACAAGATGAAAAAAATTTTGGAGATCTGTTGTTCAACAATGTGAATATACTTAACGCTACATAATTACACACTTAAAAATGGCTGAGATGGTAAATTTTATGTTTTTGTTTCTTTCTATTGCAATTAAAAAAATTTCTTTAAAGAAGCATTTCTGGATGCTTGGGTGGCTCTGTTGTTAAGCATCTGCCTTCAGCTCAGGTCATGATCCCAGGGTCCTGGGATGGAGCCCCACATCAGGCTCCCTGCTTGGCAGGAAGCCTGCTTTCCTTCTTCCAGTTCCCCTGCTTGTGTTCCTATTCTCACTGCATCTCTCTCTGTCAAATAAATAAATAAAATCTTTGGAAAAAAAAAAAAAGCATTTCTACTTCATTCTTCTTCCCTCCCTCTGTCCCTTCCTGGTTAAATATCTCTAGGTCTAGGCCATTGCCCATGCCGGGCTAGGCAATAACCAAGGTGCAGGCTCTGTCTGGAGATGCTCACAGGCCCCCACTGCATGCTGATGAATACTCCCTATTCTGTAGAGCACATCAACAGGGCCAGAGCTAGAGGCTAGCTTAGTCTCCAGCATGGGCTGACTGCATGCCAGACGTTTCCCTCGGAGGATGTTTCAGACCAGCTCTGGCCTTGTCAGAGATTTTCTGGCCAAAGCTAAATTGCCTCCACTTCAGTGTATCCACTTTTGCTCATTTCCAGTTGATTCCTCTTTGTCCCCATTGTGAATGCTGCAGGAACTAGGGTAATAGACTTTAAGTAGGCTTTGGGGCATGATAACCAAGAACACTCTGTAGGGGGAAATATTTGGTACAGGAAAGATGGTACAGGAAGAAAAAAATCACCCCTAAGACTCTGATTGTGTAATCATAAAACTCCTATATAAGTACTAAGTAGATTTAATTTCACTGACAACAACTATTAAGATAATGATATCTAATATTTATTGTAAATGTACTATTTTTCTAAGGACTTAAAATATTCTATCTATTTTATCTCATAAAATGTAAGTACTACCTCTACCTTACAGATGGGGAAATGAAGGCCCAAAGAGCGACCTACCCAAGGTCACATGGCCAAGATGTGGAATCAAGATTTGAATAAATGAACATTAAGTGCTCATTGAGAACAAATCCCTGAACTAGGCTGTTAACAGAGCCCCAAAACTGGAGAGAAAGCATTCATACATAGGACATGGCTGAAGAACAATTTAAAGTAAGTCTCCCTAAGTATCTCTCAATAGATATGAATAGGAGTTGAACATGTATGAGTTGACCACATACGGTAGAGAACAATAAACTGTCTAGCTGACTCTTCGAATCTTTGATTCATGAGTCATTGAATCACAGAATCTCAGAATTGGAAGAGATCTGGGGTCATCCAAATCTCACCTCTTACCCAAAGCAGAGATCTCTTCTACAGAATCGGTGGTAATTCCACTGTCAATTTAAAGGCAACTAAGCCACTTCCTTTGTTTCCTTGGTTTTGATGAGTACAAAGTTCCTATTTTTCATCAGCCAAATGTACCTTCCTTAAGGAAATTCTCCTATTGGTCCCAGTCTCCACCTCTCCGATCTACATTAAATAAATCACCTTTCTAACAGTCATGATTGCCCTTCTTTGCATAGGGAAAAGAAAGAGAAGCACACATTGATCACCTACTCTGCTCCAGGACATGACAATATCCCTACTAAATAGGGATGATGATTTCTTAAGGGCTTAGAAGGTCAGAGATGTTAAGAAACTTGTCCAAGAACAGACAGCCTACAAGTACTAGAGCAGAGATTTGAGCCCAAACTCACCTCTTTGCTACTCTACTACATTGCCTCCCAAAGTCAGTTATCAACATGCTCTTTATCATCTCTTCAACAGACCACCTAATGTCCCTGCTTTCTTCAGACTTTTCTCCTTAGAGCACATGCTCTTCAACCTTTCCTGATGTTGGTCACTCTCGAAACATGCTCCAACTTGTCAATGTCCCTCTCAAAATGCAACATAAGGCTGGAATACCATTCCCAGAGGGACCAGAACATCTTGCCTGCCTTGCTTGCCTGGAAAGCTATCTTACCTGCCAGGATGGCTTCACTACCATACCAGAAGCATGGTAGCCCTATCACATGTTCGCTTCATAGAGCTACAACCCCATGTCTTTTTCCTATTAGCTAGTTTCAAGTCAGAGTTCGTCTATGCTTTACTTATACCACTGATTCTAACAAATTTTGATGGCATTCTATTGGATTCCTCTTGTGGTTTGTTTTGAGACAGTATTTCAATATGTTATGTAGCCTATTAGCTGCCTCTCTCACTTTCAGTTAAGGGAAAATTTTAAAAGTAGGTCTAGTCTTCAATATTGTGATACAAGTCACTGTAAGAATGTTGACCATGCCAAGACCAAGGGCAAAGCCTCAAGACATTCTATTAGAGACTTCCAAAGAGTGGCTACTAATTGACTAAGGTTCTTCGTACAGTTGTCTACCCAATTGTGAGTTCAGTGAGCTATTTTTAACCCTATATTTCTTCTCTTCCTTCACAGTTTACATAATAAAAGACTTTGTAAAACACCTTGCTGAAATTTGCCCAAACCATCTTTCTCCAAGTGTGTTCTGTGGAACATTTCTCAGTACAGTATTTTGAATAGGTTTCTTTGGTGCAGGATTTCTCAAGACTTTTAATGTGCTAATATACACTGTGACTAGGAGGAGGTATATTAGCATACTGGGTTTCTCAAAGTTGGGGTGGGTCATTTTTTTAATCACCTAAAATTATTTTTTAGCTTAGATGGGATTTGTACTCTGAGATTTGATCTCCCAGTCTGGTAATCCTGTGAAAAAGGACACATTAGCCTTACATGCTTTGTTCATAGTGAAACTGTGCTAATAATGGTCAGTGATTAATGCTTTCTTCTGTAAGGATGGTCACAGACCATCTTTAACAACTTGTCCTGGAACTTTACCGTGGATTGATGCAAAGCATGTTGATCTGTAGTTTTCAAAATCTACCTCTTTCCTTCTCTCTCCTAATGATGTTTTGTTTCTCAGTGTTGACCCAACAACAGCTCTAAAATTCAGCACCACACTGACACGATATTTACCTGGAGTTGACATTTCTAACAGAGGTAGGTGCTATCTTGGACTCTGATTCCCTTCTACCAAGGCATGTTCTGCCTTTTTCCAGTTTGTATATCATACTGTTTTTGGGACACATATAAAGGAAATCTTGAAAATAACCCCATCGTGTTCAAGGTAGAGTCCTCACTGACTCTGCATCAGACTCGCTTGTTTCTCCCACTGCTTCCCATGGACCTTCTGCCTCTTTTTGCTAACTCATAGCCATTTCCTTCTAGAACTTGCTGGAGGATCTCTCACATCATTTAGCTTCTTCCTGACCAACCTCATCTCTTCCTTCCTGTATTTCTGTGTTATGCATGTATCGACTTGCCTTGCTTCCTCTATCATCCTTTCATTCAAGAATTCATTCATTCAACAAATATACCTACTGTGTTAGGTGTTGGGTATCGGAGAGTGGAAAACAGTCTTGGAGTCAATAATCTGGCAGGGAAGACAGATGTTGCACAGGAAGTAAGAGTTATAAGAGGAGGTGGACAGTGCTGTGGGAGCGGTAAGCTAGTCTGGGTGTTGATGAAGGTCTTCCTACAAAGCAATGTTGTCAACCGAGAACAAAAGGATGTGGGTGAGTTTACTAGGGCAATAGTGGGAGGCAGGATGTGATGGGAAAGACCCTGGTGGATTTGCAAGTGATAAAAACAGGCCAGAATGACTGGAGGGCAGAGGTGAGGGGGACACGGTGCACAGGAGGGCCAGAAATTCCTCAGGAGCCATAGTAAAGAGCAAAGAGAAATCACAGAAGGATCTGCAGCAGGGAAATAAGACATAATACAATGTAATCAGACTGAACTCTTTTTTTCAAATAGTGGACATCAATCTTTTGTTTTCCTTCTGGTCCTATACATGACTTGCAAAGACTCTCCCTACTTCCTTTTAAAAAGTTGTCCTAGCCCTTTCCAAATAGCAGTCCAGGCTTTGTTCACTTCGGACGTGCAACTTTTCCATGGGTTCTGTCTTTCTTTTACAAGCATCCCTGGCTATCTATGTGCTTTCTGTTCTTGTATGCGCCTTTTAAAATTCTGGACTTGTTAGTGATGGAAGGCTTCTGAGGGTGGAGCTGGCTCACTTCAGTAACTTGTAGGAGGACGTGGTGGGTGAGGGCAGGAGCACGGGAGCATGGAGTCAGAGGCCCCCCAAACCCTAGCTCTGGTGCAGCCAGCTCTGCAACTCTGGCCAAGTTACTTGACCCCTCTGGGCCTCTGTGTCTTTTCTTTCTTTCTCCTTTCCTTCCCTCCCTTCCTTCCTTCTTTTCGTCCCTGCCTCCCTCCCTCCTTTTTTCCAATTTCTTTGTCATTGTGGTGAAACATACATAACATAAAATTTATCATTTTTCGGTGTACAGTGGTTTTTAAATATATCCAAAATGTTGTGCCACTGTTAGATCACCATCCTTTGCCAGGACTCGTTTTACTTTATAAAACCGAAACACTCTACCTATTAAATAGCAACTCTCCATTTCCATCTTCCCCTCGGCCTCCAGCCACCACCCTTATGCTTTCTGTTTTAGTGATTTTGACCACAGTGCTTCCTGGCAGTGGAATCTTACAATATTGGTGCGTCTCTGAGTGGCTTAGTTCACTCAGCAAAATGTCCTCAAGATTCTTCCATGTGGCCACGTAGTAAGCATTCTCTTCCTTTTTAAGGCTGAACAATACTCCATTGTACGTCTGTACCGCTTTCTTTATCTGTGCATCTATCCAGACACACTTGGGTTCCTTCCACGTTTCAGCTATTGTGACTAGTGCTGCTGTGAACACGGGTGTACCAATCTCCAAGACTCTGCTTTCAATTCTTCTGGACATAGACCCAGACTGACCCAGCGGAACTGCTGGGTCGTCTGGTAGCTCTATTTTTAACTTTCTGAAGAACCACCATACTGTTTTCCACAGAAGTCACACGGTTTCACGTTTCCCAACATCACACAAGGGCTCCGATTTCTCCACATCCTTGCTGACACTTGCTCTTTTGTTTGTTGTTTTGGATGGTATCCATCCTAATGGGTGAGCGGGGCGCACCTTTGTGTCTTGACCTGTGAACCGCAGGGGTTTAATCACAGACTGACCCCGAGTCCTTTCCTCCGAATTGTCTCCTGGCTTCCTCCATCTGTGTGTGTGTGTGTGTGTGTTACAACACGAAGGTTGGGTCACACGGGCTCTTTGCCATCCACAACCTTCTTCTTGAACCGTTTGTGAGGCCGAGTTGGACTGCAGAAACAGCATCTGGGAGCAACTCTCTTTGGATTGGAAAGGAGGTGAAAATGTGCTATTCTATGTCATTTCCTCAGCCATCTTTTAATACAGCCCAGTCTTCTGGCTTCAGTCAGCAGGAGGGATCGGTAGGCTGATTATGGGATTGGAGTCTTCCAGAATGGCAGGTCGGCCTCTCCCTGCAGCCAAGGGAGTGATTTATTTTTGGCTCCGTTCACCCCAGAGAGAAGTCGGATTCGCACAGACACTTGCTCGGAAGGGGCGGATGTTGCACGTGGCTTTCTTGAGGAAATACATAAGTGCTTTATCCATTTTACTCAATGGTCTGTCACTGCCTGTTTGGAAAGCTTGTGGTAAGCAGATGCGAGAGGGAAGAACATTTACATTCAAAAGCCAAAATAATTCCCCACACTGAACCCGTCACAGCAGGATAAAGTTAGCGGGATGAAAGAATTATTTCACTTTGGGGAGAACCACCAAAGGAAGGGCCTTTCTTTGGGGGACTCTTTTCTCACTAAAGCAATAACCAGGCCTGGCAAGATATAGAAAGAACATCTTCCCTAGATGCCCCGCAGCCATAGCCCCTGGCAGCCTGGCCTCTGTGGCTCCAGAAAGCACCCCCACGGACACTGCTGTCACCCTCTGAGAACCAGAGGGGCTGCAGGTCTCTCACTTCTCAGGAAGGAAGTGGCTTACATGGGAGCAGGAACTCCTCTGTAAACTGTCAGATGTGAGGAAGCACATCCAGTCAGCTCCTTACAGGGAAAGAACCAGAACCCTGGGAGACAGGGGATCTGAGGCAGGAGAACTGTGTCGTTCTGCTTTTGTAACCTGGCACCAAGGTATTCCGGGCAGGTGACAGAACTGCCGAGAGGCCAAAGGGCACGAGAAGCTGGGGGGGTAAAGCTTAATTCTTCCCTTTTGTGGTTGTGCTTAGGGCAATCTCCTGGATGGATTAGCCGGTCCCCGGCAGTGATGGATCCTGAGGCCCCAGAGGAGGACTCATCCTGAAGGAAGGAGGTGCCTGCCTGGTGAACTGGGCTCCATTTTGATTTTCTCATTTCCTTTTGCAAGTTTAACTTTCAGACATCAGTCCAAACACAAGGCTGGCTGTGTTAGTCAAGGTTCTCCAGAAAACAGAACCAATAGGGTATCTCTATCCCTATCTGTAGCAATCTACGTGAGACTTGCTAGGAATTGGCTTACGTGGGTATGGAGGCCAGAAGTCCCATGACCCATGGTCTGCAAGCTAGAGAACCACGAAAGCTGGTGCATGGCGTAATCCAGTCTGAGTCTAAGGGCCCGAGAACTGTGCGTGTGTGTGGGGACGGTGTTGGGGGGAGGTCGTGGTCTGAGTTTGAAAAGCCTGAGGACCAGGAGCAATAATGCCCGAGAAGATGGATGTCTCGGCTCAAGCAGAGAGAGCAAATTCGCCCTTCCTTCACCTTTTTGTTCTTTTGAGGCCCTCAATGGATTGGAGGATGCCCACCCACGTTAGCGAGGGCCATCTGCTTTACTCAGCCTGCGGATTCAAATGCTAATCTCTTCCCCAGACACTCTCGCTGACACACCCAGAAATGTTTTACCAGCCGTCTGGGCCTTCCTCAGCCCAGTCAGGGTGACACGTAAAACTAACCGCCCCACTGACCTAGACATTTTCTTTGGCCGCCACCGCTGGGCTTATCTTCAGTTTTCGTTGAAATTACTTAGATGTCCATAAACGGAAACTTCTGGCAGAGATACAAGATTGAGACCCACAGCAGAGGTGATCCAAGGGGCCAAAATGTACACTTCCCCTTGGGGTGTTTTCGAGAACCTTAGCCCTCTCGTCCATGTCCTAGGTGTGGTCTGCCTGGTCCCACCCTCGAGCTGAGCTTGGCATTCTGTGCATCCAGTGAGGTCCAAAGAAGATGTGAAGGGCGAGTGTGGGGGTGGATAGGTGCTTGCGAGAGGATGTGTTTCCGCGGGTGGACACGACTGTGAGTTTAAGTGCCGTCCTCTCACACACACTGCTCTGCCGTCAGCTTCCTTGCTGACCATGACTTTAATAGATACCCTGGCAGACTTGGGCTGTGATAACAGTAGCTTGGGAATGCTGAGACTCTGCGTGTTTTCTCAACTTTCACCCAGCCTTGTGAGCTGGGTTGAGGTCAGGCTTAAGGGGAAAAGTGCTGAAGGGCAGCACAACAATCCCAGGCGCTGTCATCTGTGGTCTGAGATGGGTAAGGGGAATTCACACGGTCACCGAGAGGTTTCTTTCCGCCTCGGCAGAGCCGGGAGCTGTGGCGGCCCAGCTTGTGAAATTGAAGCCGGAGTTGACCTACCATTGGAATGAAAATTCAAACCCACGCCACCCTTTGGTCTTCACGATGACTCTGCAGCTGTCCTTACTGCTAGTGGCAGCAGTAAGAAGTCTGTTCCCAGCGAGGGCACAGAACCTTGACTGTTAACAGGCACAGGTGGAGAGTTTCAAAAATCTTACAGGAAAACCTCTTTCTAGAGAGTTACACCTGGGGTGACACGGGCTTACTAAGTGAGAACACGAGGGTTTGGTGTGAGGTGGTGTGGCACTGGGTCGGCAGGAAAAGGGTGGGTATGTGACAGTCACCTACCATCCTGTCCCTCTGTGAAGAGTGGTTTCCAAAGTATTCTGGACAGTGAGTCATCAGAAAACTGCTCTCTCTCATCCATATCTCAGTGGGGTATCTCACGGCTCTCTGTTCTCCCTAGAAATATGGTGGTGGTGGGGCAGGGGAACCCAGACCCTTAGAAATCAAAGCCATATGCATACCATATTAACAACAACAACAACAACAACAAAAACACAAAACCCAGGCCATTCCATTATTGCTGACCATAGGAATTCAGTATTTATAATTTACATTCTTTCCCATACTTCGCTGTTTTTCAGAAGTGAAGAGCAGAGGTTTACGGCCCCACCAGATCATAAATCAGATTCCTGAGGGTAGAGGGAGCGGCTACAGGCTGAGGAACTGCCTTCCGACAGTTTGCAGAATGCGTCAAAACATGAGAAAGAGAACCCAGAGATGTGACCTGCTTCAAGGAATCACATCTTGACTCATCTGAGGCCACACAGAGCGCAGATGAGGCCAGAGTCCATCTCCTCACACAGCACTGGTTATTTCTTCCACCCAGCATGCAACCAGCCAAAATCCCACGGGGAGCCAACATGTGGAGAGCGGCTTGGAGGTTTGGCCATCCCTCACACAGTGAGCACCTGAGAGGAGTCACACCATCGCCTTCCAGGGGGAGGGCAGACAAGGGCCTGGGCTCCCCCATTTGAGCAGGCCTCTCACTGTCCACGTATCTGCCATGGGTGCTGGCTGGAAGCAAGGTGGGGGCAGGTCTGTGGAGGCTCTGGTCTGGCAATGGGGTCTAAGACCTGTGCACAGCCATCGAGTCAAGGAGCCTAGAGTGGAAAAAGGAGCATTAGCTCTGGGCTGATCTGACAGCCTCTAATGGCTGTGTGCTCTGGGGTCAAATATTTACCCTTCCTAAGCACCATAACCCCAGAAAATGGTGATAACACCACCAAACTCACTGGATTCAAGAACATACATACATACATACACCTGGACCCACGGGGTGGGTGAGGGGCAGTTTTAGGGAGGCCCTTTCTCCCTGGAATTGAAAATGCCATCCTGGGGTCTGGCTCACGAGCAAAGCCAGCTGAGTGCAACTGCTGTCCTAGGAAGATTCAGGGGAGCGAGGGGTTCTAAGAGCCCCACTTAGAAGTCTTTCCATGGTTCCCTGTCCTCTGAAAGCCTGTCTGGAAGATAACCTAGCAGTGGCCCATTAAATCCATCCCCTTGCTCCTGGTCTGGATTTTGTCCACTCCAAAAGAAGGTGGAGGATTCTAAACATTTTGAAAGCTGGAGATCTTTCTTAAGCTTTTCCTGGGTTGCAACCATAAAATTCCCAACACCTAACCTTGATGTATGCAGTCGGACTGACGAGAATGAGCCAATGGAGCCCTTCACCAAGTGAGCAGGAAGAGTTGAGGTTTACAGTCTGGATTTTCCAGTATGGATTATTACATAAACCTGCCTGCGATTTGACACCATCATTAAGGCTATTCTTTGAATACTTCAGATATGGAAATACAGTATTTTGGTTCTTGAGTCTCCAATTTGTCTACTTTTAAAGGCAAACAAACCTTATTTCCAGTGGCTGGTAGAATCACGAGTTGCCTTTCCTGAGCATCCAGAACAGCGACATGGCCTACATAGAAACACCGGCACCTGAGGCCCGGGGGCCATGCAGATAGATCTAAGAAAACCTTCCAGAAACTGTGGGACATTATCGGTGCCCACAACTTGCAGGCCCTCTGAACATGTTTTCAGAGCCTTCCGATAACAAAGAAAAAAAATAATTAATACCTGGGGCACAAGAGTTCCACACATGACTGCATCAGCCGTGAAAGCAAAACTCTTGGGCAAATTCTATTTTCTTGAATGATGTTCCTGTCCTCACTGGATTTATGAGAAGGGGATGGATTTGCCAATGCTCTTCTCCTTGCTCCAGGAGGACAAGAATGCTGGGGACTTTGGAGTCCCTTTTACCAACACTACAGGCAGGGAGCTTGGCTACCCCCCCACCTTACTTCCCTCCCCCTACCCCCCCCCCACCCGGCCAGCCAGCCAGGTGCGCTGTACATAGAGACTGATTTCCAACCACAGTATCATGATGTATAATGAAAACTAAGCATAGCCCTGGGAGGCCTTGGAGCTACTCGGACCTGTGTGAGACTTTAACAACAAGTATTTTCTTATATAATAGGCAGCTTCAAAATCTACCCAACAAAGCTGCAAGCAAGGGAATGTCAAGACAGACAAAGTCACAGATGAATTTCTGAAATGGGTTAAAGGCAGTCTTTGGTCAACAGAGGAGACAAGGAAGATTTTTACAATTCAACATTCTAACAATCCCCCCGCCACCAAATCACATGCAACTATTTTTCTCCTTCTTTGGTTGACATTCATAAATGATTCCTCTGAATTCACAGAAGATAGGGAAGTAAAAAAAGCCTAAGTATTGCACCAAAAATAATGCCAAAGTTCCAATTCAAATTTTTTGTGACTTTTACCTGTGGTAGTCTTAGCATCATGTTTAGAATAAAATGGGACCAAGGAAATGTTGTAAAAACTGAATTATTATGGGCTAGCAACGAGACTGTGCAGCCCATCGGTCTTAGCCATGGCCAATGCCGATCCTCGAGAAGCACCAAGTCTCAAACATGTCTCTTACAAAGGCACACCTATATATGAAGGAAAGACATGCATTTTTGATGAAACACTCACTGATAGACAGAAGTCTTGGCTCTCCTTACGTCTTGATTTTAGATCATGTAAGTAGGGAATATACAGAGGATGACAACGGCCTACCTGTGGGATTCCTACTTTCTCTGACAATAAGAATACTACAAATGAAGCCCAGCTGGTGAACAACGTGGTGGGCCTGGGAATTCTGCAGGAGGAGCTGAGCATAATTCAAAGAGCACACAAGTCCAATCCCCTGTGTTTAACGTGCTCACTTCAGTCCAGTGTCCAGTGGTGAACAGGTGGTTCTATTCCTGCATTTAGCTCCCCCCCACCTCCTGTAAGGGCCTGGCCAAGTGGACTCCTAGAAAGAAATGAAACAATCCAGTGTTCACGTCCAAAGGGAGATCCTGGACAATAAGAGCTATCGCTCAGAGACTCAGCTTCAGAGGGGAGACCTCTAGGGCAGAACCTGATTTGTTTGGTAAGGAATTTTGTTTTCTTTCTCTTGGGTGAGTACTATACTCATGAGCTCACTACAGAAGAAGTCCTAGTGAAAATAAGGCCGCATTTATGGGATGTCTTTTATCATCACGATGCTTAGCAGGTGAATAAAATGCTCTAGCGTCGCTGTGGGAGCGGTTGGGCCAAGTCTTTTTCAAACGGTGAAAGTAGACACAAGGAAAGCAGGGAAAGGCCATGGAAAACCAAGAATGACAAAAAAGGAAAGGTATCTAATACCCCACACGGTGCTACTTACGGAGAAAAAGACAGGAAACATTCTTTGTGCATTATGTCCAAAACAACAGTGTATTTTAAGAGGGTGGTTTGCAAATGGCAAATGTGAGATGATTTGCAAATGAATCGGTTCTGATATTAAATGATGCCTCAGATCTGTATCTACCCAATGAGAGGTCCATTTCCATAGAAACGAGTGGAAAAGTGGGCCAAAGCCAGCAGTATGGTTTCTAGGAGGAAAGGCAGCAGAGGTTCAGGCCAGCCACGGAAAGCACTGGTTTTGTAACCACCACGTCAAGAGCTTTTACTGAAAGGGGGAAAAAAAAAGAAAGTTTAAACTCAAAGAGCAGGCACAGACAGTATCTGAGGACTTTGCTGGAAGTTCAGACAAAGCCACAGAGGAAAAATGGTCTCATGTGCTCTATGTTTTTCGATGTCCCACAGGACAGTCAGCTGCCGCGTGCTAATAGGTGCCTCCTTCCAAGCCGGCCTTGGAGAAAGGAACACGCTGCAACTGTCTGACTGAGCTATGAGTTAGGAGCGTTCAAGGGCCAGGCCCAGTTCTCCTGAAAATGAACGTGGAAACACTCTGCGATGTGGGCCAGGTGCACAGGAAGGAGAGATGAGGCAGACTGTGTCTATGATACTGTGATATACTTGGGCACTTGGTGCTCAGAAAAGCAAAACACATGGGGAAATGAAACAAACTCTCCTACTTGCAAAGAACATATATGGTCTACCTGTGTTTTAAAAATGCCTCTTTGATGGGCTCTCAAAGTGTAGGCGGTTTTTGCAAGGAGCACCTCTGTTGTCTCAGCCCTTTCTGAGAAGGACAGAGCTGCTGTGTGGACCCCATGTGAACGTGGAGGGGGGCAGGGGTGCCCATCACAGCCGTCTCCCCCAGTCCCGGTGCCCTCGGAACGAATGCAAGTAGCCCTCCACCAGCAAGGCGCCCGGCCGCTGCAGCCAAGTCTGGATGACGCTCTCAACCAAGTGGTCGCCGGCAGCCCAGAGCACAGGATGTGACCCCGGCTTGCATGATTCATCTCACCCCCTCACCCCTGCCCTGGAATTCCTTTGCAGAAAAGAAAAACATGACACTTCTAGGGTGAAAGATTTCCTTAAAGGGGGAAAAGACATTGAAAACTCTGCTCTGTGAAATGAAGGAACAGGAGGATTTCTTTTGGCAAATATTTAGATCTCTAAGCCAATCAGCTGAGTACCAGCCCCTTGTTAGAGGCAAAAAAAAAAAAAAAAAAAATCCAGCTCAGTGGGGGTAACCATCACCACGTGCACACACAATGACGATCCCGTTGGTCTCCTACGGCTCATCCGGGGATCTGCGGAAATAGAACGTGGGTCTGTACACCCTCTAAAATACCATCTTTCCTCTCTTCTCTTGTCATTGCAGAAAGTGCGTCCGCACTCCTGTCTCCCTAAAGTCACCTGAAGAATACCGTGATTGCTTACAAATGGTGAAAAATACCAACACAATGCGAAGAAATGAGCACTTTACAGAGACTCATCTTTGATGGACTTTCACATGAATTATTTTATTTAAAACAGGAATCCATCAGAGGTGGTGAACTATCAGGGTAAGTAAATGTTCTAGAGCATGGCACGGATGGAAGGTAATACTCACCAGCACCTCACATGGGACTAAAAGACAATGTCAGCCACGTGGCATGGGGGGAAACCAACACA
Source organism: Martes martes (assembly GCF_963455335.1). Classification (NCBI taxonomy): domain Eukaryota; kingdom Metazoa; phylum Chordata; class Mammalia; order Carnivora; family Mustelidae; genus Martes; species Martes martes. The sequence goes on from NC_137891.1 coordinate 39,882,842, forward strand.
ATGTAGAAGGCACCTGGCTGGGAGAGAAGCCCGGTGTGCGCGGCCTGGGAGCAGCCCCGCTTCTGTGCACTGTGGCCGGTCAGGACAGACGATGTTGGGAACGAACGGGATGGGTTCTGACCTGAAGCCTTGGAGCCTCTGTGAGCAGCGACCCTTTGCTCAGACTGGTTTCCTCCCACCGTGCGTGGTGTAAGGTCCTCAAGAGGGGACGCGTTGGTGAGAGAGCGACACAGACGCCCTCCTCCAAGGAGGGAAGCGCCCTCCTCAACTCAACTTCAGCAGTGGCTTCTAACTTAAAACCAAATACTAACGACGATAAAATAGAAGGCAGAATGGGGGCCTGAACCTGGACCCATCGGACCAAAGGGAGAGGCAGATTCGTAAAAATAAAGACTGGTCACCAGTCTGCACGTGCCGCGAACGCCCGTCTCTGGCCCCGCGACCACAGGACACACCAACGCAGTGCTGCCCTAGGCGGTGGGGAGGGGGCCCCCACCCGCCAGCACTCCGCACGCCTCCCAGTGACTGCATGCCAAGTGCTGAAGTTGGAAGAGACCCCGAATTGGCAAAGGATCCCGGGCAATGAGCTGCCCAGGGTGGCCGGGTCTATGGGAAACAAGACTCACGCTCTCAAATAATGACCCCCAAGCCCCCTCTCCTCATCCCGATGGCACTGCGTGTTTGCCCTCCACACAGGGAGGTCCACACCATCCCGTTTCCCCTCTCAGTTCTAGGCACTCTCTGGGACATCTGCAAGGAGCCAGGCTCTTTTCATTTCTTTCCCACTCCGTTGGTGACTTTTGACTTGGAATGCCGATTCCTTCTTCTGGAAGAGTGGCTCTCGTTGTTGCCTGGATGCTTGGGAGGGCTGTCCTCAGAACCTGGCCAAAGGAAGGAGAACACGCCGTCACTGTGGCTGTGGGGGGCTGCGGGCTCACGCCTCAGACTTGCGGTTCTCCCTGCTCCGGCCATCGACCGTCCAGGGCCTGCGTGAAGTGCGGGCTCTTCTGCTGATACTTGCACTCCATCTAGTGGCCTGGTGAACACAGGACGGCAAGGCCCAGAAGCCCAGCACCAGGCTGGTACCGCCTGCCTGTGCAAGGAGATTGGGGGGGGGGGGGGCAGTCCCTGAAGAACTTTTACGTTCTCACCGTGTAAGGTGGATTGCACTCACGACAAAAGGAGAGGACAAACGAACTCAAAGCACAAGGAAGAGCAATGATACCCCACAGGTGTCGAGTCTACTCTCACAACCAAGGGAGGCATCGCCCAGAGTTCCGTGCCCTGACCGGTGGATGCGCTAGAGTTTCTACATCTCCCCCCTGAAAGGATTCCTGACGCTACAGAATTAAGGCTCTTATGCCCTCTATCGTCTGAGCCACTGAACAGCTTTAAAAACCGGGCCCCTGCCGCTTAGGATCCCTCTGGAGCCTCCCGCTGAAGATGCCACACACCTTCGAGATGCTCTCGGGCTGCAGGGACAGCACCGACCCTGGCACGCTTACTATTTGTCTGGGGCCTCAGAGAGAAACTTCCACATCAGCCAGATGCCTGAGCAGCCAGCAGGGGTCAGCCAGGTGGAGGGTGGAAGCAGGGGAGCAGGCTGGGGGTGGGCCTCCCAGGGAGTGGGGTGTGAGCGAGGCTTGGGAGAGAAGCAGAACTGCTGGGCATCAGGCTGCCTCTGTCCTAAGGCTGAGCGCATGGCCGCCCTCCAGCCTAGCAGTCAAGGCAGACAGTTCTCTGCTCCAGGGCTCAGATCCAGGCCCTCCACCACGACAGCCACTAAAAACATAACAAGTTCCCAGATTTTGGTCTCCATGGCAAGGGCCGTTTGGCTTAGTCCAACGGATTCTTTCACCACACTCAAGTTCTTTTTTTGAACTATTCTACCTTTCATTTAAACATATCTCTACCACGGCTTCCTTCCTGCAGTCTTCCTTTCAACAGAGAAGGGCTTCAAAGTGCCAAGAATTGATCTGTGAGGAGATGGTTCTGAATGAGGGAGCCTAAGGGAGCCCCTTGGCCCACTACTATTAGCATTCCAGAACAGGGTACCCATCGACATGGATTCAGGACTCGCGGAAAGGGCGCCCGGCCACTCAGCAGAGGGCATGCTTGCCTCTTCCCTGGAAAAAACTCTGAAAAGCTTGGCCCCCAAAAACCTCAGGAAAGCAATGCCAGTGGTAGTACTTTCCTCTCTGTGGGACCATGGTTCCTCTGAGCAATTCTGTGAGCTCGAATTCAGGGTCTCCAGCACACATAGTTCTCTCCCTTTGGCCAAGACGTCCAATCGGCTCATGAGAACTGACAAGAGATGACTGTCCAGTGGCATCTTTCTACAAGTTTCATTCTTTAAAACAGCCAGGTGGTCCCAAATCTTTCCCAAAGGCTCCCTGCAGACGCCAGTGGGAGATTCCTGGCTCCACTCCCGAAATCTCTCTTATACTCATGTGCCTCTTGAACAAATACACTTAAATCAATCCACCTCTTCTGAGAGACCTTACCTCCTGGTTCGTAATTCTTCCTAACCCTTTCCACTCATGACCAAAGCCAGGAGGAAGAACATTCCCATCAGGCTGCCTGAGATGGGGGCAGGCCCCATGACATCTTCCCATCTCAGAAGAGGCAGAACCACATGGCACCTCTTCTCAGGAGGCCAGTCTCTTGGGCAGACCCCGCCAGTACTCTGCAGGTTTCATGAACAGGTAATGGATGACATGTGATGGGCAGGTCTGAGAGACCTCGGGGCGTACATTTATCAACATTCAGAGGATAAATACTGCTTTCAAATCTCCTTACTGGGCCTTGGGGAGGAAGAGAACCCAACACAATTTTTAAACAATGAGTAAGAGAGAGATACCTTTTGAGCCTTTCCCATGAGACCAGGAGATGTCTGGACTGTAGGTGCCATCTTCACACTCTGAGTACGTCTAGGGAGAGAAGTGGACTTAGTGATGGAGCTTCAAGTACTCCCCAGGGTAGGGGGGTGAGGGGATGATGGGGAGTGATGGGGGCGGGCCAGCAAGCCAGGCTGCTCCACCCCTGTGTCCCCGGCAAGCAGCAGAACCTCCTCACGCTTCTTTTCCTTCGCTATAAAACCACGACTGTCTCCCAGGGGCTACGGCGTCAATCTTCTAGAAAGTACTGTCAGTTCCTCAGACTTAGGGTGTAAGTTAAGGATGAAAGCCGCATTTTACTGAAGAAGATATGACACTTTGAGGTAGACTATCAACGTAGCATAGCGTTTTCAGGCCGCTAACTGTAATCCCTGTGTCTTCTATGAGGCAGGCAGGGCAGGCATTTGAGGAGGGGGGGCCCAAGGCTGGATCAAAGAAAGACACATACAACGTCCAAGAGCCGGGAAGAAAAACCCAGTCTTCCAAACACTAGTCCAGGGCTCTCTGTGTAATTTTATTTTTAAACAGACCCATTAACGGGGTTTTAAACCCCTTGCAAAAGGAGGATAGAAATAGTGACCGACTGAGGATAATACTCGCAAGCATGGGCAGCCACTGATAGGGGACGAATCCTGAACCCGTTACGTTTCTGCAGTGGCCAGGACAGAAGGCACGTGCTCCCCATGCTGGCCACGCCATGTTCTCAGATGAACGCTGCCCCTGCCCCACAAGGCTCCAAGCAGGACATTATTACTTTAAAGAGGGGCCTTTGCATACCTTTTCTCGGTGACCATAGTGCTCAGCATACCAAACCATGCCATAGAGACACAGGAAGGTGGTAAAAGCCTAGAAGAGAAAAACAAGCACACAGTGTGGCACAAAAAAAAAAAAAAAAAAAAAAAAAAATCCCATTTCCCGGGATTTCAGGGTTTCAACTTGTAACACATACAAGACGGCTTGATGTGGCTTTGCCATCTCTCCTAGGACACTAGAGGTCCTAGTGACTACTTATGACGCTGATAATCAGAATGCAAGATAATTTCTCTATGGCGGGTAAGATGGGAAGCATTCTCTGCACGCTTTGCAGGTGCTCCTTGAGAGAGCATATAGGATTTTATATACTTTTATATACTTTGTCTGGTTCTCACGACCCTTCCTCTGCCACCAGCACTGGGAAGTTACGAGGACTCAGCTGGTCGGCTTCTGTGGGGAAGAGGAGTTGTAAATGAGAGAGGAGTTGCACTCGGTCTGGGATCACAGTGGCTCCGGAGGGCATGGAGTCCGCAGTGTCTGAGTTGGGGGCAGGCACAGCGGGACACTCTGCCCGTGGCTCTGCACCGCTTTCTCAGCTCCTTTTTTGTCTCCATGGCCTTGCCTCAACCCCAGTTCTGGATGTTTTTGTTTTTCTTCTGTAAGTCCACAGGAAAACACGGAGAAAACGAAGCTGCTTTAGAAGCAAGCCCCCGAGTGAAATGGGAAGGGAGCGGTCTTTGGGTACCTAGAGGCAGGGATAACCTCTACTTCCCCAGACAATTCCCCACCCACCTTGCACCACACCCTAAATTATACTCTAATTTAAGCAAAGAATAGCACCTACGGAAATCCAACGTCTTCAAATATGCCAAACCACTAAAAACCAGGGAGAACTTTCTGGTTGTCTTGTTGGGAGCACCCGAAGGAGAGGGGGAGAGTGAGGACAGATGAGTTCCTGCCAGGCCCTCCAGCACGGCCTGACCTTCCCACTGTAAGTGAATCACCAAAACAAAATGATTGTCCCTCCCAGTTCTGTTTCTTCAGAATGCCTTGCCTTAGGTACTCACTGACACCAGAGCACCCTCATTGTCTGACTGCTGTCTCTTCCCCTGCATTTCCTGTTGGGGACTGTCACCTTGAACCAACCATAAGAACAGTTGTAAAATAAGAGTAGAACGTTCTCTTCTTGAGTAAGTTTAATTCTTTCTGAGAATCGTAACTTTAGATCCCAAAGGGCTGCCTCAGATAGCACTCATTTCCACTCCTCTCATTTCACAGAAGAGGAATGAAGGTTCAGAGAGGTGAATGGCTTTTTCAAAGGCACACAGCTAATATGTGGCGAACTGGGGCCTGGACACAGGTCTCTTGGTATTCCTGGATCCTATATTGATTTTATGTCTATACATCCTCACATCTCTATCCATCCATCCATCCATTTATCCACCCCTGGAGAAAGAAAAGCATCAAGGGAACAGCCAGGACCAGCAGCATCCCTCTGCACAGCCTGAACTCCAGAACAGAGCTGAGCTCACTAGGAAGGCGGGGGCTTTGAGCTCTCATCAGTTCTCATCACCGCAGTGAGCAGTCTGGCTCTGGCCCAGATCCTGTCAGTCAACCACATTTACAGAGCATCTGTTGGGTACATAGCATCACCTTAAGTGCAAAAAAGACAGGAGTGCCAGGGCTCTGGAGGGCCTGCATCTACGTCCATGAAGTGGGAATACTGGTGTGGTGGAGACAACATGAAATGGAAGACCCACTGGTTCATTTTATTTTAAAGCCGTATGCAAGAGGGCATACGTCTACAGGTGAGGGATTTAAAGAAAAGGAAGCTCATATCCTCCCCCATCAAAAAGTTAGACAATGAATGAATATATTAAGATGATAAAATGAAAATAACGCTCAAGCTTTAGCATATTCCAGGACTTGCTCAAGATTTCTAATATATACCACCATTAAGTGTACCATTTTGGGGGCATGGAAAGAGTGGGGAAGCCTAGAGGATTTGCATAGTGTCAAGCTTAAGGATGTGTTTGCTCCTTTACAAAGAGCAAAACAGACTGTCCTAGGTTTGGGGTGGGAGTGGGGAGTTGGGGGGGGGGCAGGTTCCACCTCCCCAGACCAGGAGTTTGGCCAGATAGCTGTCCTCACTCCACTAGCCTAAGGGGCAGTGAGCACGAGGATGGCGGTCATTGCAAATTCTGCCCACTAGAGGGCAGGAATGTGGTACTCCGCCTTCCCCAGTCCTGTCCCTGCTGGGGAGGGCGGCGGGCGGCTGGGGAGGGGTAGCGGGGGCTTAGCAATTTGCGGGCAGGCAAACACTGGCAGGTGGTGAACGACAGGTGCTTATCATCACAATCGCCACACAAAGGGCCTGCTGTGGTGGCCAAATTTATCACTTCACCTGGGTACTTGGAGGCCCACTTCACAGTCGTCCCAGGAGACAAAGCTTGAAATTTATAGGTTTGCAATCACACCTGTGAAAATCTAGGTGTGTATCCACTTAAAATGCCAAGGCCTGGATTTAAAATAGCAATTGTACAGATTTTGTTTAAAGAAAGGGCAAGGAAAAAAAGACAAAAACATGTGGGATGAGGGCCAAAGCAGCACACAGCCGGGGGGCGTGATGTCAATCAGGGCATAGACCTGGCTTGGCTTCCAGTTAGAGTAATGAGCAGGCAAATTGACAACGACTGATCAGACAACTGCCTAGGAGCAGCGTCTGCATTCACCTCAAAGTCTGGATCTGTTCTCCTACCAAGCAGGGGTAATAATCAGGGTCTTTGTTTCTCTGAGTAGTAAGGAGGCCTGGCCACACTTAACTCTTACTGAATAAGGTTCGTCTCCTTCCTGAGTTTCGGATCCATCTTGATGGTTAATAAAGGCCCTGAATATGGGCAGTGGGGACCCCTAACCAACAAAGCCAATGGCCTCTGTTCAGGCCAGGTCCCCCTCTGTGGCACTACTAACACTGAAAACACTCATCAGGGCAGTCTTCTTCATCTTCAAAGGCCTGATCTCCTGGGGCTGTTTCTCAGGCCGGCCTCCTAAATGCAGCTGCTGCTCCAAAGAATCCCATCCTCGGCCAGTTTTCCTGCCCCTGCTCTGTTCCCCTGACCTAATCCAGTGGCTCCAGCCGCGCCCTGTGCACCAGTGGCCTTCACCTCCCGCACCTCCACCACTGTCCCGTGTTACTGGACTGACTGGAATTTCCAGTGATACAGGACATTTTTGCCTGTAAGTTCTAAGGGTCCCTCAAACCCCAAAGCCCTCATCAAATTCATCTTTCCCTCAATGGGCTTCTCTGATATCCCCCAGTCTGTGACTAACCCCAAAAGCCACCCAGGGGCACAAACTAGAAACCCTAGAGTTGCCCTCATGCTATCACAAGGAGCGTGGCGACCTGTGGAGCTGACCTCGTCAACAGCTCTCAAATCCAACCCTCTGTCATTTCTTGCTCCCGTGGGACCCTCAGTACTCTCAGACAGCACCTCTCCTCCCTCCAGACTCTCCCACCCCACACAGCCTTTCTCTGAGAACCAGTGTCTTCCTACTGAATGACTGTCCTTGGATCTCCAACTACAGACACACAAGCGTCCTTCTGAAGCAGAGGTCCCTTGTCCCCTCCCCCCACCTTACTCTCCTCACTCTCGCTCCCCCACGAGGGAGCTGTCTTCCTGAGATGCTGGGCACAGGTGCAGATGCACATCTTTGCACGTGCCAGTTTCTCAGCCTGCCTGGATGTCTCTCCTGGTCTCTCTCTCTCGAACCCACTCTTTCATTCTCCATGCATTTGCCCAGTCCAATGCGTCAGAGACTGCAGGTACTAGAATCAGTGGGGACAACAGGACAACAAAAACAGTCTTTTTAAGCAAGAGGTACAATGCTGAGGAGACGATGTAAAGAACCCAAAATCATGTGACACTGAGTTTGGAACTCAAAGAAGTATGTGACAGGTGTGACCAGTTCCCCAAGGGGAGTTGCCCAGCCCGCTGGCAGGAGTGCATTTCATGGAGGGCGGAACTGAAGTTTGGTGTTGGCATTAGTCGCTGGGTAGAAAAAGCAGGGGAAAGCATTCAGATGAGGCAAAGCAAGCACCCTGGGTGAAGTTAGAGAAGTCTGGAAGGATGACTCGTTGAGGTGACTAAGAGTCGTCTGGGGTAGCCTGAGAATCAAGTCCAAGAGGGTGGGTAGGATGAGGGCTCCCGATGACGACCGTCCACACACACACGGAAGAGTTCCCACTGCAGCTGGGAGGTCTTGTGACTGGGATTCTTCTTCCTTCTTAATCCTTCTTTCTACACGGAGGAGCTTCTGAGATAAGAAAGCTGGACATTTCCTATCCTTCCATGGGTGCGAGGCCGCCCACACCGCATGAGGAGACCTGCTTCCTGGGGCCTGAGAGTGCGTCTCGTTCTGGGCTTCACTCTTCAGAAGCCCCTTGTTGCAGTGCTTTGAAAGCTGATGCTGAAAAATGTGCATCCTCAGTAAGGGAGATGCTAGGCTGATCTCCACAGCCTTCTCTCACCCTATCTTTGAACTATTCTGAATTGAAAAATGTATTACTGGGCCTTCTCCAGCCCCTGATGACACGGAATGGTTCTGAGGAGGGCAAGAGAGTCAGGTCTGAGTCCCGGAAGCTGGTGGGGCGGCAGCGTAGAGAATGGGGCCGAGGGGCAGAATGCGGAGGAAGTGCATGTCCAGACAGCTGCAGGGACAGCGGGGATGGGGGGAGGGGAGGCAGCTGGGTGGACAGAACCTGGTGACCCGCTGGTTTCAAGAGGGGCAGAGGAGAAGAAGCAGCCCTGAGGTTTTTAGCTGGGGCACCTGAGGGCCGGGAGGCTATCCACTGTAACCCTTCAAAACCCTGCTCGCATGGTACATCCCGGGAGACTTTGGCAGCTCCCCAGCTTGTGTGGTGCTCTCCCTCCAGTGCTCCCTCGGCTCTAGGTACACACCCTTCATACTGTTTGTCACACAGGAACATGGTTCATTTGCACGGCTCATTTCCATTTGGACCTGGGGATCCTTGAAAGGGGGGGCCTTTGCAGGGGGAACAAGAACTCCCTTGCCAGACTGTCTGGATGTTGGCCCCAGCTCTGCCCTCACCATCTGTGTGACCTTGAGCCAGCTCGTGAGCCTCTCTGGGCCTTTATTTCATCTATAAAAGAGAGCTAATAAAGTGCGTCCCCTCCAAGAAATCCTCAAACGTGCCATTCATGAGAAGTGAATGGCACCCAGCGAGCATTAATACAATCTTATCTCGCCAGCTGTCTGTGGGTGGCGTCAGAGACTGCTTTGAGGAACATTCACTAGTTGTGAGCAAATGACAGACTTACAAGGACCACGCTAGGTGAAGGACAGACCAATGCGTGGACAAGAAGTGGTTCATCATGTCCTCGATAAAGTGACAATCACACAGGCACCAAGGCAAACCAAAAGTGACCGACGTAAGGGAGCGTAGGCTAAGTGTCAAATAAGTAAAATAGAGAAAAGTCTCTAAAACTTAAAGAGAGGCTGGAGGAGCCCCTGCAGGGCAGGCGACTAGAGAAGGCTTCCTGGACACGGCCTTGGGAAGGCTTTGCTGGCCACTGGTGCCCCAGGGTGGGGCTGTACATGGGTGCTGTGAGAAGGGTGCTGCCCCCGACCCGGGAGTTCTCCTCCTGCCTCAAGCTCCTGGCGGTCCCCAGGGTTCTGCCACCAGGTGGGGGCAGCACCCATCTTCGCCTGCCGTACTGCACTTGGTCATTCTACAGTTCACGCACCTGAGGCACGTGCCAGGAGACATGTGAGAAGCACATGGTTAAAATCTCCAGGCTCCTCTGATGCGCTCTCCTAACTGATTCTTACATCTAGTCTCACTGGGATGGAAAAAATACATTTGAACATGAATTCTGGAGTACAGGTACAAAGGAGATCATCATTCCCTTTCATTGTTCAAGATAGAACAGGACAGAACAGGCTCAAGGTGCTCCGGCACAGCTCAAATTTCTAACAAGTGACCCTAAAAATAGATGCTGTGAAATGAAAGGCAATAAAAAAAACCTTAAAAGTACAAAGTTTAGTCATGCCAAAAAAAAAAAAAAAAAGACCCAAATCTGATTAAGCCTCTAGATTCAACTACTAATTTGCAAGGAAAAAAAAAAAAAAGAGGACAAAGCCATGTGTTAAATCAGAGTACACTATAAAATCAGTGAAATCCTGACTCTGGGCAAATCTACAGGACAACAAAGCTAGGTCCTTCGACAAACTGTAAAAGATAGTTAGAGACAGAGGGAAAACATACATTAAGAGACTTAAAAGGCATGCCAGCCAATTCTAACAAGTAGATATTGATTGTCAAATAAACTGCTAAAAATACCAAATTTTACAAAATATTAGAAGTCTGAACATTGGTTAGATATTTCATAGTATTATGAAATTATTCTTTTTCAGATGTGACAAGGGTACAGTGATTGCATTAAAGAAAAAAACATTTTGACCTTCTTTTAGGGATGCATCCTGAACTATTAAAGGTGGATCTGCTTCAAAATAATTCAGCGTGGGGACGGTGGGTAGGGAATATAAGGAAACAAGAAATCCATAAGGTGACCACTGTTGAAACTGGACAGTGGATGGGTGCCTGATGGGTCGTCTACTTCCACATATGTTTGAAATTTTCTATGATTATAATGAAAGCCTGAGTTCATTTTCTGAACAAAGTAAGTGAAAAATGAAGAATCTTAAGCTTAAATGTAAAATAAGACTTTCCTCCAAAATAATAAAACAAATTAAGAACGGTAGACACAGAATGGTAGGTTAAGATCTTACTTCACTTTGTTCAGTTTTGTTTTAATTTAAATTCAATTAATTAACAGAGTGTATTATTAGTTTCAGAAGTAAAGTTTAGAGATTCGTCAGTTGCATATAACACCCAGTGCTCATGATATCACATGCCCCTCTTAATGCCCATCCCCCAGTAACCCCATCTCCTCACGCCCCTCCCCTCCAGCAACACTCTGTTTCCTACAGTCCATTGTTTCCTATGCTTTGTCTCCCTTTCTGATTTTGTCTTATTTTCTTTTTCCCTCCCTTCCCTTATCAGAGAAAGACAATTATGATTTCATTCATATGCGGAATTTAAGAAATGAGACAGAGGCTCATGGGGGAAGATCTTACTTCATTTTAAAGAAGAAGAAAAAGTCCCAGGACAGTGGAGCTAGAGGCCCCCAAGGGCTTTACCCTTCAGAGAGGAAGCTCAACCCACAGGGCTTGGCCCATCAGAGTCAGGCTGTGAGGCAGAAACTGCATGGTCTGATTACCTTCAAGAACATCTCACATGACCTATAAACCAGAGTCCACTATCTGGTACATAAACCCTTGTACAGCTATACATATGCTACAGGGCACAGTAACTGTCCTTGTCCCTTCATGGAGCTGAATTCCCAAAAGCAGAATAAATGCACGTACGGTGCACCTGCAGAAGGCATTTGACTAGCACCTGCCCAGGTGACCCGTTTTGGATGCTGGGTGGTCTCTTGTGTTTAACTTGACCTTTAGACTGGTGGCCGGTTTCGGGTTATTACAAGTAGAAGGTCCTGTCTGCAAATTTCTAAAAGAACTTGGTGTACAAGGGTTTTCATCATTGTTGTTTTGTTTTTTTAAAGAGACACCATGGGGAGTGTTGCTGTCACTTTTGGGTAAAAAAGTAATGACTTACCACACAAAGAAGCCAGAGCACAACATAGAGTATTTGGGTCTTAGAGAAGAGATCTTGCCCAAATTTTATGCACACGATAGCTTCCAGGAAACCGATGACCCTAGTCAGACAGAATGAGTGATTAAATATTAATTCTTCTTATCGTATGCATTATACATATGCATATCAACAGTGCAGGGCTGGGCATATGCATTACCAGAAATACGCATTATTCCATCATTCTACGTGGGTAGCAGGCTCCCCACAAATGATACTCGTTCTATTTCACAGCAATTTCTTCAGAAATAACATACATATTTAGATGGCATACAAAGTTTATTTATTGTTATTTTTCTTAAGACTTAATTTTTTTAGAGCAGCTTTAGGTTCATAGTAAAACTGAGGGTAAAGTACAGAGATCTGCCATCTACCTCCCCGAGGGTCACGACCCCTCCCCGGAAGGGTTCATTTGTCACAACTCATGAGGCTACAGGGACATGTCATCATCACCCGAAGACCACAGTTCACATAAGCGTTCGCTCTTGGCGTCGTGCGTTCTGTGGGTTTGAACTAATGTTCAGTGATGTGCATGGACCATTACGGGACCCTCCAGGTGAGCCACACTGCCCTAAAAACCCCGTGTTCTGCCTATTCGTCTCTCCACACCTCCCCAGATGTAATGAAGTATTTTTCACATCTTCCTTTCTCCCAGACCGAAACCTCAGCTCCTGGATCTTAATAGCTGGAAGCCTCCAACTCAGCCTATCACCTCGGGGTGAACTGTCACCGCCTCTGTTGGAACCCACTTGTTCTGCCACTCAATCTCTTCAGCCGTTGCCAAGTCTGCCTTGTCTCAGGTGGGCATCTGCCCCCTTTTGCCCATGGATCCTAACTCTGTCCTCTAGTCGTACAGGGTAAGTTCAAGCCTTCCAAGCTGTCTTTCAATGACTTGAAGACAGCAAACCCATTCCCCTCCCAGACTTCTAAGCATTTCCAGATCCAATATTCCCCGTTCTTGCTGACCATATAAATAATCCTTTATCCTCCAAATACAAAAAGTTTAAAGAAAACAATTTCGTTTTATTCCTTAGTTAAAAGAGCAAAGGTGGGGGGTAAGCCACTCTTACATTCTGCATCTTCACTTATGAATATAAAGATCAGAACTTTACTAAGGTTCAGAGCTTGAAGGTAAGAACGGAGGAGCTGGCTGTATGATCCCAGACACGACCCAAGAATGCTGATTTCAGACGACTCCACGTTAGGTGCCCCTCACTCCAGGTGGAATCTGGTCATTCAGGGACCGGTGTAGTCACACAGATATTCTCTCAAAAGGCAAGAAGGGGCTCAGGAGATCCTCAGTGTCCCTACCCATGGGCAGACACAAAGATCACTGCCGTGGGCAAATGTACAGATGGCTCTGAACAACGGAATGCCTCAAATCTGCCAAAGCAGAAAATCTTAATGTATCATTATAGAGTTTGGGGCTCTTCTCCCTTAGCCCCGACCAAACAATGTTTAGGAGTGGTTGGCCTGCATCTCTAAAGACCACCTCCGCCCCACGCCACCCCCAGCGAAGTACATTCTAGCTGGGATCCAGGGCAGGGCTGAGAGTCACCAGGATGCTCAAGTCTGGACTGTGAGGTGACGCTAGATGGCACCACAGTGCAGGCAGGTGCCTGGCACGGGGTGGGGGTGCGGGGGGAGACTTGGAAAGAACACTTAACCTTTGGCTGGAGCTTCTTGAAGAATTACAAGAGCAAGTGGTTAGCCCGGGAAGTCACTGTGCTCATCTGCCCTTAGGCCCGACTGAACACCCAGAGTTTCCTGTGAGAGTTCTGGGTCTTCTACTCCATCGAGTCACCTTTCAAAAACACAGTAACTAGGGCTGTGATTCTCAAGCTTTTATGACCCAAGACCCATAGCAAGAAACACATTTTCTTTGCGACCCTGTATGCACATACATACACACACACAAAACTGAAACAGAAGTTCCACAGAATAATTTGTTCCTTTACTCTAAGAAAATGCTGGCAGGACCCACTCAGAATGGTCTTCATAATGATGCGAAGTTAAAGACAGCAGAGCGTTTCAGTCAACGACTTCAGGGTTAGGATTTGCTGGCTCCTTCATGCTGAAGAATCTTAGCTAAGCCGTGGTCCCTGCAGTGAGCACGTGACCACAGAGTAAACTGGCTTGGCAGGAAGTGAGGGGAAGGGGGCAGGGATGAGGCACACGGCAACACGGGTCTTGAGGACCACACTAGGGCTTCGCTTTGAGTCTGAGGAAGGATTTTAAACGAAAGGCAAAGCGAATGTGACTCAATTCCATTTGAATATGGTCATTCTGGGGGCAGGATCGGGGGGCTTCCAATTTGGGGACAGGACCAGGGGAGTCGCTGTGGAGGTGTGAGGAGTGGTGGGAAATGGGATGCATTAAACACAATAATCACATGGACCCTTTTACCACCAGTCATGCCCCCCACCCATTATCCCTGACCCTGAGGGAATCCTGATGGAGTCCTTATGGCAGGCTAACTACCTCATAGAAGACCCAAGTGGCGGCTCCTTTAGGGCTGGGTCCAAAGGCCTGGACACACAGGGAGCCGCTGTTACTGAGCCTGTCAGCTGAGATTGCACAACCTCCTCGCCAAGGGGGTCAGGTGGGGCACCAAATTCCATCTCTCTGATCTTCACCAGAATGAACTCGGTGGCCAAACTGCGGTTTGATGGGATTAGGTGGGGCTGCTACTCCCTTTGATGCCTCAGCCCATCCTTATCTTTAATCAGCGAGGTTAGAAGGCAGCCAAACACCTGGGCTGTGGGAGCTGCTCCTGCCTGGGGACGAGGCTGTTCTGCTGACTTGGACCTTCTCAGCTCCCCTGCCCCGTGGAGCCTGTTCCTTCCAGACGTGGTAAAAGTAAAGACGTCATTAACGTAGAGTCTGGGGTAAGGAGCTCCTCAATGAGTGGGACAAGAACGGACGCAGGTACACTACAGAAACTTGAGACACAAAAGCACTGGGCGTACGAGCCAACTGGGAGAAGCAGAGGAAGTTTTCAGCTGGCCAACAAAATCCACTTCAGGATTCTGAGAATGCCATGGCCTGGGTGCAACTGGAATTTACCGCACATCCTGCCCCCTGGCGGCACGAGAATACGCTGCTGTGGTGGCTCATGGTGGGACCCTCTCGCAGTGGAAAGGAGACACATACACACAGGACACATCTACCACACAACCACACAGGTGCCCAGGAACTGGGTTCCGGTTCTGCTTCAGGTGAGAAAAGACACCTTCTTAGAAGAAATGATAGCTGCGCTAGGTTTTACCAGATAGAAATAAAAGGTTCGACTGTATTCCATGGAACTTTCTGACTTTCCAAGAACCCCAAGGTCAGGGTGGGAAGGGTGGGAAGAGGGGCAAAGGGTTCTGGGTGGCATACCCAGGATAGTTCTGCTCAACTGTTTTTGCTCTCTATTAGGATTTGGGGCAAGATATCATTTGGGGAACAGGATTCAGCTGCTAAAAAAATTTTTGTACGTACTGCCAGAGGTTTTGGGCTGTCAGTGGAGGTGTTTTTGAGGAAGGAAGCAGGGAATGGTGGGATAAAGGAGGATGGGATGAAGGGAGAGACAGTGGGAAAGGGAAATCGGCTATGAAGCTACCCTAGCAGTGTGAATGGAGGTGGATGGACGGGGAAGAAGTTAAGGGATGCAGGAGGCTGGGAACGAAGGTTAGCAGCAGGGGTGGGGACCCAGCCGTGCTGGGAGAGGTCAGAATGGGATGAGACCTCCCACAGAGGTCTGTTCCCCTCGCACACACCCTCCTCCTGGAAGGGCCCTGTGCCTCACAACTGTTGTCCATCTTTCCAGGGGAGGTGTGGGGGTGGGGGGGGGAGACCCACAGGAGGCTGGAAGATGGGGAGCCTGGGGGCCTCAGTTAAGTGTCTGCCTTCAGCTCAGGTCATGATCCCAGAGTCCTGGGATTGAGCCCCACATCAGGCTTCCCACTCTACGAGAAGCCTGCTTCTCCCTCTCCCACTTTCCCTGCTTGTGTTCCCTCTCTTGCTGTCTCTCTGCCAAATAAATAAATAAAATCTTTAAAAAGGGGGGGATGGGGCGGCTAGAAGAACAAGCACAATTATAAGAAACTGTGGAGTGGAGTGATGTGGAATGGGCTGCCAACAGAGGAAATTGAGAAGGAACAAAAAAGCAGGAGGAAAACCAGGCCAGTCGCTGCAGTTTCAAGATGGCAGACGCTGGGGAGAAGACAGGAGAGTTGCAGATGGAGGAAGGACCTGCTGATTTGGGACCGTCCTTGGCCCGTTACCAGTAGCATTTGGGTGATATGGAGCAAAGGGCAGTTCTGACAGTGAGACGAAGGCAGTCCTGGAGCCCCCAGGGCTCTGTAGACTCTTACCCAACCCTCCAAGGCCCCACCCTGGAACTTTCTCCAGAAGGAAAAGTGACGGTTCACTCCTGCAACAGCCAAAAGCTTGTTGGACACCTTCCTTCAGGGCCACGTGATCAGACATCTTTTCTTTATACATCAGGCTACTTTTCTGTTGTTTGGAAACTCAGTTATGATGAGGGCTGAGTGGGGAGAAAGAGGAAGATAAAGATGGTATAAAGTGCATCCCAGGGGGAGTCTGTTCATATTGGTCTGGCCCTAATGCCCCCCCAGAGCTGGAAATGGCGTAACGGGACTTTCTAAAGAGAGAAGGGGCCGGCTTTTTCGCACTGCCGCTTTCCCCTTGGTGGGGTTCCCATTCCGGAGCTGGATGGAGTCCTATCTCTCTGCTGGGCACAGGGTATTTGAGTATAAAAGGCTTAAAAGCTCAGATCTGTGGCATGACTGTGGGAGACCACATTGTAGTTACATCAGCGAGCAACTAATACAAACTTTTTCTGGGTATACCATTTACAGAAGAAAAAAGTGCTCTCCTTCAGGAGAAAATATTGTGGAATGGTGGGAATGACACCTCAGGTGGTCCTGTTTGCCTCTTCCCCTCCTCTGCCCACCCCCCCCAAAGCCAAATTCCACTGTCACTATAATACGGGGTGCTCCTACTTTGTTCCTCCACATCTTTGCACTGTGCTAAAGCCTGAAATGACTCTAAAATTAGTGAAAAGGAAGCTATAAAGCAGCTCCTAGTTATTAAAAGAAATGAGACATTTAAACACTTGCTGTTTTGTTTTTGTTTTTGTGAGAGAGACAGAGCGTGAGCGAGCGAGAGGAGGGGCAGAGGGGGGAGAGAGAATCCTCAAGGTGGCTCCATGCTCAGTGCTGAGCCAGATGCAGGGCTCGAGCTCACAACCCTGAGATCATGACCTGAACTGAAATCAAGAGACAGATGCTTAACGGACGGAGCCACTCAGGTGGCCCAACATTTGCTGTTGTGATGGGGGATGGAAAAACACAAGATGAAGGCAGCAGGAGATAGGAGGAGGGGTGGGGCAGAAGAGGAGGGATGATGGCCTCCGAGGGGCAAAGCTGCAGAGAGAAGAGACAAGGCTCGAGCCCTGCTGTTTCTCCTTCGCCAGCTGATGGGAGGTGGCCCTTGCCAGTGTCCACACGCCCCAGCAGACGGCTGTGTGTGACTGCTGGCGAGCCCTGTGGTATTTTCAGCATGGCCCACTAGTTCTCAAGATTCCCGAGTCCTGACACCACCCTTCTGGAAGCTCTCCATTTTCAAGAAGCATAGTAAATAAGCCCCAGGAGCGCTCCTTCGCATTTTGCTTCATTTTATTTGGTCTCCTTCAACAAGATGTGACTTTCTGTAGCAGTGTTTTCTGTCGCTCGGGCCCTGCTGATTTTGCCTTTTCTCTCACCACTGGGGATTGTATCTTTTGGGTGCCCGATGAGAAACCAACTTTGCCGTAACACTACCTCTCTCTCAGAGCAGCACCTCCTTTCCCTCAACAGGTAAACAGGGACGGTTGTGTGGAAAATATGTCCGCTGGCAGCAGAGTGAAGACTCTGGCAAGGACTTGCAAATACAGAGAGAAAACTGCATGTAGATGGAAGGTTCCCGTAAGCGGTGGAGAAGCTCTGCGGACAAGGAGATGCAAAACCAATGCTTCTTGTCCTCTTGGGGCAGGCCAGGGAGAAGGAGAGCCCACGTCCCTCTTTTACACGACTCAACAAATGTGCCCCCACGTGGCCTCTGCTTGGTGGATGGTAGTTCTCTCTCCTGTCACGTCACTCAACGGTGGAAGGCTAATCCATGTTATCACCGGTAAGCTATTCTTAGGGTAGGAAAATCAGTTTATATCACAGAATGTACGAGATATAAGGACAATGAGCCTTTGTGCTCTAGGAGGGAGGAAAAGCCTGCCTACAGCTAACTTAAGTAACCCCTCAGACTCTGAAAGGACAGCTGGACACACGCATGTGCGAGTGCGTGTGGACGTGCATGCACACACACACACACACACACAGAGAAAAATGTTCAGAAGGAGTAACAGAAATGTTAACCACGATTATCTCTGGCCGGGTGACTTCTCTAGATCATCTTTAGTTTCTTCTTTTGCCACTTTTTAATCTGTACCTGTGTACTGTCTTTTTAACTGCGAAAAAGAAAGTTAACTCTGTTTAAAAATCTGTTGAAAGTAGTAATTTCTTCCCTACTACGGGTATTCATCGAATTTTTTTTAATGCCATCACACTCAATTTAGAACCTAGACTAGGTCTTGGATCTAAGCTCCTCCGAGACGGAACTGCACACACGGGTTTGCCGGGCGTCTTGGGAACCTCGGCCGCTAAGTGGAAGGATAAACTGTTGGTGATATCTACGCGAAAGAACCAGTTACCTGAGACACTGAGGATGATCTCGCATTTCACACTGCAGGGCTAAACTAGATAGCCTATGGTCTCTTTCAAATCATTATTTTTTTCTTTCAAGATTTTATTTAAATTCAAGTTAATTAACATAAGGTGTGGGATTAGTTTCAGGTACAGAATTTAGTGAGTCATCAGTTGCATGTAACACCCAGCGCTCATTAAAACAAGCCCTCCTTAATGCCCATCACCCAGTTACCCCATCCCCCCACCCCCCTCCCCTCCAGAAACCCTCAGTTTGTTCCCGATAGTTAAGAATGATGTCTCCCAAGTTCTATGCAGAAAATATCTTTTGATTTCCTATTTTTCTTAAAAAGCAGTTTGTCTATCATCTTTTCTATGATTATTTTCTATATTATTGCCAACTACAATATTCTAAACTTAAATCAGAAAGGAGAAATGTTAAAAAATGAAAAGACCTATAAAAACAACAGTTAAGCCTCCATAGGAAAATTGTACCGAGAGACACTTAATTCAGGGTCAAGAAATAACCAAGGAAACTTAAAGGCTCAAGCGGTTTTGAAACGTCCCAGAGATTACTCACCCAAACACCCAGCACTGTGTTCCTACACGTTTGCACTGTGTGTCAGTGAGGTAAGCGTAGTATTGCCTGAAAGAACAAAGGTGGAATTCATTGAGAGCTTCTGGAAGACCAAGAGGTCAGTATAGAATTAAATCACTTTGACACAGTCAATATAAAAGATATTCTGCCTTGTTCTACATACTCCAGCTGCCTGGTCTACCTCTAATCAAGGGAACAGGAAGCCGGTGCCTGCTGAAACATTCCTGTAAAAGGTTAAAAGTTCGGGCTGGGTTTGGAAGAAGGAGAGAGCCTGGTGTAAAGGGCCAATTATTCTCGAAGGCGGTTTTGATTCGGGGACAGAATGGGCGCTTCGAGTCTCTCTGCATGCAAGTCATTCCAGAGGGTCACGTACACTGTCAGTAATTGTCTCCTCCGGCACTCTCCAGGACAAAGGTTGCTGATCGTAACCCAGGCTGGACACACACACATTTTTGGCTCTCAGGAACTAGAATGGGACCCCGGCTGCAGCTCACTGTTCCCTGAATACCAACGACTTTGAATGCTACTGATGAGATCCGAAAAAAAAGAGGCAATGATACGGAGCTGAAAGGCTTAGGCCAGGACCGTCCAGTACATATATAATACAAGCCACAAGTGTAATTTAAAATCTTCCAGCGGCCATGTTAAAGAAAAAGGAATAGATAACATTCGTTCCAGTAACATACGTTATTTAATCCAATGTACGGAAAATGGCTATAATGAAGTATTTTATATTGCTTTTGCACTAAGTCTACAAAATAAGTGTGTACTTTCCTCATAGAGCACATTTTAACACAGACGAGTGACATCTCCACGGGTGGCTGTTTAGGACAGCACACACTTAGACCATTATAACTACCCCCAAAACTCAATCTATCCCTTTAGAAGCAGCATCTGAAGCAGGAGCTCATCATCTTTTCGGGGTCACAGACTCCTTTGAGGATTTAATGAAAGCTATGATAAAGACACGTTAACACACACACACACACACAATTTTGCATTAAGCCTCAGGGGATTCATGGATGGACACCTGGAGGTCATCCACGAACTATCATCTCCTCACCCCAAAGGCCTGACTGGAGAGTTCTAGTCATAAAGAATCCAGGTCTGCTTCATTTCATCTTCATGACCTGATATGCTTTACCAGTTTAGTGACTCTACCCTCCAATGGTATCCAGCCCCCTAGACTGTGCTTTCTACTACCAGAATCAAAGAATGTTCAGTCAAACATCTTCTCAAAGCAAGAGTGTCGAATCAAAATGGATGAAAATGGGAGATGTGGTCTGTATGTAGTATTTATCTGGAAGCCTATAAGCTTCCTCTCCTTTTAGGGGCCTGGCACTCGTTACTTGGAGCAGCTGTGTTAAGACCCACTAGGAACACCTCCACCTTTCCAAGCAGCTTGTCACAGCATCTTCTTGCATAGGAAATGCCTCTGGTTCGTAAAAAGCATAGAAAAAGTGGCTGATTTTTAAACAACAGCAACAAAAGAATCGTGTAGAAATCCATAGGGTTTGGCAAAAATGTTATGCTCTCAAAAAAAACCCTCAAAATACTGGACATTTAGTCTCTGGTTTTTGTTTTGAGATGTTTAACGATACTGAAATTTCACAATCCATTAGATATGGTTGTGACTCTCTTTTATAAGAGATTTCTTTTCCCCACTTACTGGCTTTGTTGATTATTCCTAATTTTACGAAGGAGCTGCTGCTAATCTTTCTTGAAGATCATTGTGAGCCTCAAATGAGATTAAATTTTAAATGAGAGACGGAGGTTCCAAGCCACCAAGGGAAAATAGCATATTTACAAGAAAAGTACTTCAACAGGCCACTGGTCTGTGACACGTCAGAACGTCGCCTGCCTCCCAACTGCTGGTTTCTCATTCGGTTCACAATGAACGCCCGAGATGGAATTCTGGGCCCTTAATTCTGCAGGACTCAGCTGTATCTTACTTGGTTTGCTCAATCCAGGATCTGGGGGGAACTATATATAGATAGATATATAAATATCTATACAGATATATAGCATATATAATTATTTTTTAAAGTATTTAAAAATAAAATATTTTCATATTAAATATATATAAATTAAATAATATATAAAATAAAAAAATAAAAATATTTAAATAAATAACTGTTTATAATGATTATATATAATGCATATCTATATCTATATATGTTTGCTTCCTTTTTGTACTAATTAATGAGGAACAGAAGAGGTGCTGGACAGAGTAAGGAGGTTTGTTGGACCGAGGAGAACACCCACTCTTCTTGGCAAGTGAGGCCCTCTGCTTGTGTGGTTTGCATGCATACTGAAAATGGTTAATTAAATTATCCCACAGCTTCTGGAAAACTAACACTTGTAACTGCTTAGTTTATATTTAAATCAACTGCACAGATCTCTTTCTTACTGCTCAATGCCAGTGCTGCAACGTTAACTGTAAAACCCAAATACCGTTAGCTCTAAGTAGGAAAAATGAAACAGAGGAAACTAAGTCTGTCTGATATTCACGGGGATCAGTCTATAGAGGGGCAGCTTCCAAAGAACGCCTCACCTCTGGGGCCCTACCCAAATCGGAGGAACAACAGCATGAACATCCAAGCTTATCTCAGCTGTCCCGGAGGACGACAGAAAGGACACTGCTAGACAGAAATTAATTGCTCTAAAAGAGCAAGTAAAGTATCGTTCTAAAGTAACGTCATTTATGACTTCTGATCGACCATGAAAACTTTTGTATTTTTTGATCACCTCCTTTTAGAAAAAAAGCTTTTTTTTAATTTAAAAGATCTTCAAGGTGGGTAGAAAAGGAACAGCAGTGGAGGACGCTAAAAAGGTTTGAAGATAATGGCATGTGTGGTGTTCTCACTTCATGTGACTGAGGTCTGAGAGAAAAATATTTTCTTCAGATCCAAATGTATATTCCTTTAATATTTTCATGGAAAATCTGCTCATTTACATGACTTTCCTTATGCTGAACAGGAGAATACACAGCAGGCTAACGTGCTCAAATGACAGTCACGCTTGTATAGAATTACCTCACTGTGGGAGCCGTGATGCCACCAATAAAGAGAATTCTACACCAACTTAATGGATGACTGGCTTGGAACACAAAGATATGTTTCAAGAAGAAGGTATTCAACTCAGTTAGCTGAAAAAGAAGGAAGCATTAGTCAACCTGATACTGTATGCTTAGTCATAATAATACATTCCTCATGACGGATGTTTTAAAAAAAAATTAGTATGTTCACAGCATGTTCAGAAAATACAGGGGGTCTTCCAAGTTGCTACTGGAATAGTTGCTATTTTAAAACTAAGTAACAGCCAGTACAATATTGACACCAACCAACCGGGGGTTTATGGGAGAGGTGCTAGGGTCGGGGAAGGGGTACACGGTGGCATCGGCTATCTGTCATGTTTCCTGGGACATGGCTGTCACTTGGGTCATGCGAGTGATGTGCTGGAAGAGTTGGGAGAGAGATGCTTTGAGAACGGCGGTAATCATGAAGACAAGTATTTGCCACGGAACACTTACGCAGTCTTACAGAAACCAGGCCGGGTCTAAGAGATGTAGGACTGCAGGAAAGTGAGCTATTTAATCGCCAAAAGAAACTTGAGAATGAGAAGTGACTGGGAATGCACCTAGCATGTGCCTTGGCCAAAGGCAGCTCTTAAAGGTGGGTGTGAGGAACTGGTTCAAGGTTTCATCTACGGGCCGTGGTCCTCTTCCCTGAGGTTAGCATCCCAGGGCAGCTCATCACATGGGGCAGCACGGGGATATGTTCCCTGCCGAGCCTGCCTCCTGCATTTCCCTTCCAGACTAAGCAAGGAGTGGAGATCAGGGAAGGTCAACGCTTGAAAAACCCAGGGATCACCAGGTTCATTTCAGTGACGTAAGACGTTGTGTCTTTTCCCATAGCACTGATTTCAAGGGTATAAAATTAAAAAAACGATCCACTAGTTAACACCACACATGGAAAGCTGGCCACAGCTCGGTGCTCATGCTCACGCTCCGTGGAGCGTGGCTCTTCTAGAAGCACAGCTTGCTATCTCTCCCAGACAAATCAAAGCTCCTCCTCAGTTCTTGGATTAAAGGAAAACCTATACCGTCTTAGATATTACTCTCATGAGGTAAAACTTAATCCCCATCCATTTAAACTCCCATTTTTATACATATGGACTTCCCCAAACCATGGTGACAATTTTAAACATTCACATACACTTCTGTTTCTCGAAAGTCCATTTACAGAGATGAACATTAGTATTCTCCATGTGTGGACCAAGACCATGGTCTTAAAGGTGACACACACTTATTTTTCCTTATGCGGGGCATATTCTTTGCATGTGTTCAAAATACAGAGTCTTCTAAAAGACTCTTCAGGCAAAAGCTAGTCTCCCAAAGTTGTAAAATAATTAACCTGGGGATTAAGATCAACCTGGGGATGGGAGGATCAACACAAGAGGCTATCTCTAGAAGACAGAGATGTCTGGTCATCTTTTTCCAAGACCCTCGGCTGTCTGACTCACTTCAGTCACATAGTGGGCTGCATGGAAGGAGACCTTTCCTCCACCGACGGCACCCTCCTGGAGGACCCAGGTCCCCAAAGGGCGCCAGCACCCCACATGTGGGGAGGGCTTCTTTACTTAGCTCTTTACAAATCACCGAGAGTGGTAACAGCTGAGGAATGATTCTAAAAATCAAACATTAAACCTAGAACATAAGAAAAAGCCTTTGCATTTGTTCCTCTGGTCCTGAAAAATGATTGCTCTGAAAAGCTATCCAATGCCTAACTCCCTGGGTGACAGATGCTGACCAAAAGCTTCTTTCGGGGAATTTTAAGCTGTTTCTAATTTGCAATTCAAAGAAAGATACTTAAAAATGTCTTCCCCAGGAAATAAGACCTTAGGCGTGGTAACACTGTTCTGTTTAATTATTTTATATGTCAGCTGCAGAATCTTCTATCTTCCGAACCAGCCAGCTGCTAAGCACTGTCAACTAGCATTAACTCTAAATTCCTGGGCAGTTCTTATTTTGCTTTCGTTCCGCTACCCCCTTCCCTCCCTATCCCTGCCGAATTCTGGGCATCCGAAAAAATACCTGCCAGATGATCATGAAAAGGTATACTCCAGCCACTCTCTGAAAAGATGACTTGGGGTCAAACCATCGAACGTAGGTCCAGCTAGCAGGAGTGAACTGGAGCACAGCTCTTTTAATTTTCCCGGTGGTGGTGTGGATGTCTCTGTAAGGAAGAGAATGGCCCCAGTGAAAATCTGGAGAGATAAAGAAGGGGAAGAAGAAAAAACACAAAGACAAGAAAAAAAAACCCCAAAACCAAAATCTGCACTGACAATTTTACACACATGCTCAGAACAAAAAGAATCCTTTCTAGTTGAACTGTCTTTCCCACAAGGATCTCTCTACCCATACGAAGTGTGGAGAGCTGTAAGCTCGACGGGACATTTCAGTGATAACAGGCACAGGGCAGAGGTCAGATCACTGCAGACCCAGAAGAGGCCTTTACTTGTGAATGGGTGACAAAAGAGCCTGAGACATCAATGACAACCACCTGGAACCAAGCCAGGGAGAATGAGGGTGCTGGCAAGGATATGATCCCACCCGCTGTGCATCATCTCCCTAGTCAGGGCATTTTAGTCAAAGAGAGAACATGCTCCAGACTTTGAGGTCACCCACACTGTTTCTTCATCCTATGTGTTCCTAAGGTAAGTGAACACTTGGGGATGACACACAGTGATTTTTAACCTTCCTTAGTTTTAATCCTAGAAGTAACTCAGTTAAAAATGTAATACTCCCATGACAGAACAGGTCAGGCCTTTTATTCTTATGGGGGAAAAGGGGAGTGTTTGTTCCTTCTTTCATTCATATAACTCATCAACAAACTTGTATTGAGAAGATCTCGGGACACCTGAGTGGCTCAGTTGGTTAAGCATCTGCCTTCAGCTCAGGTCGTGACCTCAGGGTCCTGGGACTGAGCCCGGCATCGGGCTCCTGCTCAGTGGGGAGCCTGCTTCTCCCTCTGCCTGCTGCTCCCCCTGCTTGTGCCCTCTCTCTCTCTCTCTGACAAATAAATAAATAAAATCTAAAAAAAAAAAGAAAGAAAGAAAAAGAAAATCTCACAGCAAAAAGATTTGAGGCACAAGAGCAACAACAACAAAAAATTAGAGATTATCCAAAAATAAACAAAAACTATGAAGGAACTGTATTTAAAAAAAAATAGCCAGTTATATGGAAAGAGGAAGAGGAATCTGGGAATAAAGAGAATGACACAGTGGGATTAAGTATTGGAATGTTTAACACAGATCTTCTTCAATTTATGATGGGGTCCCGTCCTGATAGGCCCGACATAAATTGCAAATATCATACAATGACAATGCATTTAGTACACACCTCACCAAACATCATGGTTTAGTTCAACCCACCTTAAACTTGCTCCGAACACTTACAGTTGTCTATGGGGGTTGGGCAAAATCTTCTAACACAAAGCCTCTTTGATAACGAAGTGTTATCAAAGTGTAACTTACGGAATACTGCACTGAAAGTGAAAAACCAGGGCTGTCTGGGGGCAAAGGGGTTGTGACTATACTGGTCATTTACACTCATGATCACGTGGCCGACGGGGAGCTGTGTGGCCACTGCCCGGCATCATGGGACAGGGTCCTACGTGCATCCCTAGCCTGGGAAAAGATCCAAATTCAAAACTCAAAGTATGATTTCTACTGAGTGCGTATCACTTTCACACTATTGCAAAGTCAAAAAATCATGAGGTCAAACCATCGCTGTAAGTCAGGATTGTCTGTAAACAAACTAATTCAACTTTATATTCATTTACATATTTGATGTAACATAAAAAATACAATAGTGGGATTTCCGCTTATGAGTTGGGCTTGTGTTTTGGTCAACTGACAAAATGACTCTCACGTTGAATTGGAAGCATAAATATATGAAAAGGGGGAAAAGTGTTATGGCAGGAAGAGCCCGTCGTAAATTCGGACTCAGTGGCTGACAACTTGTGTGTCCTTGGGCAAAATACTAAACCTAGTTCTCACTGTTGCCATCCCTAGAAGGAAGAGAAAAGTAGTGTCAATCCCTAGGATTGAGGTCAGGCTCAAATGAGCTACTGCTTAGAAAGCTTGCTTACACCAACATCTGGCACAGCTATGGTTTTTGCTCTGTTACACACGGTCTTAACTATATTAAAAAGTGTGTTATCAAGTCAGTACTCAAGAAATTCAGTATCACACAATTCTATGTGTGATAACATAGAGAAAGGATTAAAGGTAAAATTCAAAGGAACACTGAAATGGACACATACATACATTAGTGAACACGGGTGAGAATATAAAGGGTGTAAATAAATTTATTTACAGGAAAAAAATTAGAAATTTACACACAGATGTATGGTCAAGAATGTCTGCTCTAGCTTTCTTCATAAAACTGAAAACTTTGTGGGGCGCCTGGGTGGCTCAGTGGGTTAAGCCTCTGCCTTCGGCCCAGGTCATGATCTCAGGGTCCTGGGATTGAGCCCCGCATCGGGCTCTCTGCTCAGTGGGGAGCCTGCTGCCCCCTCTCTCTCTGCCTGCCTCTCTGCCTACTTGTCATCTCTCTCTCTCAAATAAATAAATAAAATTAAAAAATAAAAAATAAAAAAAAGAAAAGAAAAAAAACTGAAAACTCTGAAACAACTAAATGACCACAGAAGAGAACGGGTTAAATACCTCATGATTTATTCATAGGTTGGGATATGAAGAAGCCCTTAAAATCATGGTTTAGGAGACTAATGATGTGGGAAAATGCTCATGTTTTGTTTGATAAATAAATGAAGGTGTAAATGGAATAAAAACAACCACTTTCATGATCACTACTGTGGTTCTCGCCCTCCTTGTCAGCGGCACAGTTCCTGTGACTGTCAAACTGAGGAGCGAGTTCAGGGGCATAGGATGAACAATGACGGAGGTGGGCTAGGCACAGAGGAGGGATGTGCGACGTGAATCAGAGAGTCAGAGACAACCACCTGGAGAGGTATCGAGGGAGTTCAGGCAGGCATGGAGAGGACCCGTGACCCTGGCACATGGGGACAAGGGCCAAACCCAAGTCTAGGGGCACATGTGCTTTGGCTCAGAACCTCGGGTGCCCCAGAGGGTGTGGAGGAAAGAAGCGGACCTGCCCAGCCCCCTCGGTGCATTTCATCCTAAAGACCACGAGAAGACATCACAGACGAAAGACAGGATGAATCTGACGTTCTCAAAAAGATCACTCGGAATGGGTAACCGGGGAATGGGAGACTGACTGATTCAGCGACGGCAGGGTGAATGCAGGCTGAGGCATAAGCATAAAAATAAAATGGATGTGAGAAAATCATAAATGATTCAGCATTTTCTGGATGAATGCCTGAAATGAGGTCTATAATCACTCATGAGTTTCAATTACTAACGTGTCATTAATTTCTTATCATCCAAGACCACACTGAAGTTGCGTGCTTCTCACGTGGTGAAGGACGCATTGTGAAACCCTGTGACTCACATCCAGAAAGAAGGCCACTCACTTGAAGCTGGCCCAGTGGTAGGTCCTCATCTCTAGGAAGCGGCAGACGACCATGCCCAGCCAGATGCCGCCGCCGTTGCAGAGCAGGATGTCCAGGATGACCTGATCCCACCAGCACTCGGCAAAATTGGGCAGCAGGTGCATGAAGAACAGCTGAGAAACACAAGAGGCCACGGTTTTAAAAACAAAACTGCAGAACGACAGATTTCCTATGAATAACATATTCTGTCAGGGAGGGTTGTTGACGTGTCAGGTTTTCCTAGTGTATGAACAGAATAAATAAAAACAAGGTCTGTGATCAGGTTTGTGTTTTATGCTGTGGACGCTCTATGAATATCAAGAACCAAAAAGTTTTTTTTTTTTTTTAAACATAGGGCTTTAAAGAAACTTAACTGCTCCAGAAAAAATACTACTGATGAATGACCTTGGCTAAGGACAATGAGACAAGGATCTAGGAAGGGAGAAGGAGAAGTCTTTGTACCTGCCAACAGAGCGCTGGCATAATCCTCAAAATTAGCAGCTTGAGAGTTCAAGCTGCACATTTTAGAAATATCCCATAAATATTTAGGTAAAACAGCAAGGAAACTGCAAAAGTAGAAAGTTTAGGTTTTGATGACATCTTTTAGAAAACCGAAGCTTAATGGGAAACATTCTGTAACCGATTCACAATCATGACCTTATTTATTTTTTTTTTTAAGATTTTATTTATTTATTTGACAGACAGAGATCACAGGAGGCAGAGAGGCAGGCAGAGAGAGAGGAGGAAGCAGACTCCCCGCTGAGCAGAGAGCCCGATGTGGGGCTCGATTCCAGGACCCATGACCTGAGCCGAAGGCAGAGGCTTTAACCCACTGAGCCACCCAGGCGCCCCCAATCATGACCTTATTAAGTGCTTCTGATGTGCAAGTGGGGAGGCAAAGTGAAGTCAAGATTCTTGCTCTCAAGGGCAGGAGTCGGACACTTATCCAGAACCACAAAATAAGGTAGGCTGTAGCAAATGTTTCCGTGGCAACATAAATGGAGCACGGTGGGGACAAAAGGGAGATTCCTCCTGACAGATGGCACCCAGAGCATGACGTACTGGACTGGGACCGTTAAGGACAGAAATGATTGGTTTCAAGAGAAGGAGATGAAGACTGAGGACGTTCCAGAAAGGAGGAACACCAGGATTGGGTGGGGAGGGGGGAGAAATCACCTATGGAAATAGTTTTGTCCAAAACAAAGAGTGGGTCAGCTGTGTCCAGAGCAGCCCACCCTGCTGTGTGAAGGCCCATTTTAAGAAGGTCTGAAATGACAAAGACAGCACCTGGGCATTTCTGGAAAGAGGTAACCCCATAATTTCAAACCTCTGAGGGAATATGATCAATACTATGAAGTAAAACTGTTCATGGAAGCATTTCAGAGACTGTAAACAGGGCAAGTATCTGAGGAGTCTGACTGTTTAGCGTACCGGCCAGTGAGGAGACGGAGCGCAGCTGCTGCGTGCAAAGGCTGCGGGCTGTGTCCCTCCCTGAGGCGAGCCAGGCACAGCCCCTGAAGTGTGATCCCAGGTTCCCAGCCACGAGAGGCAGCACTAACTGTCCCTTTCGACAGGGAAGAGAGACACGTCAACACAAGTTGATGACATATTTGCTGACAGGAGACTACGCAGGGGACCAGGATGTGGAGGAAAGGCTTCGTCCTCAAGAGCTTTCCTAGAAAGTGCCAGATCCTGGGGGTGAGGTGGCCGTCCAGAGGAATGGCTGGAGCTCAGGGAGGGGGACATGGGAAAAGAGAAGGAATGAGGGCTGCCCATCCAGAGCGGAGCACATCTGGAACCCAATCTGGGCTCACCTAATGAAGCAAGGTGCTGCGCTCTAGTCCCCTTGTTTGTCCAGACCTGAGTGGGGGAGCTGGAGAGGGCTCGATTCATTCATTCACTCACTAGGAATCTGGGAAGCAACCACCACTTGTGAGACACAGTATCTGGGACTATGCAGACATGGGCCCTGCCCTCTCGAGGCCTAACACCTGGCAGCAAAGAGACACTATAAGCATCTAAAATACAATGAGCGTTTCAAAGGAGAAGGGCCGGCGCTCCGTTTCTAGGTGTACAAATGTGGAGCACAGCCAGCACAGGGAGCTGGGAAAGGAGGGAAGAACCTGCAGGTGTGCTCTGGGGTAGGAAAAGACACGGAATCTTTGACACGAAGAAAGTAAAGATGGCTGCCACACAGACAGCAGCGTGGGAGGGTCTCCTGCAGCCGGGGTAGGTGGGCCACCACAGGTTAATACCGGGCCTTACAGGCTGGTCCAGAAGTTTGGATTTTGGACAACCACTAAAGGGTTTTCAGTCGGAAAAGGACATAACCAGATTGAGAGGTGAAAAAGATCACTTTGGGAGGAGACAATGAAGGGAGGAGGTGAGTGGTTCATCCGGGAGAGTTCAGGAGGTTAGAGACACGTCGAGCAGTGGCGTGAAAGAATTGGACAGAGCAGCTCTGCTTATGACAGCGGAGAGGACGCTGAGGAGCAGGGAAGGAAGGCATGGGGCCATCTGTAGTGTGAGGGAGGAGAAGGAGTTAGGCCAAGAATGGCCCAGGGCCTGGCCCAGGGTCCCACAGCGGTGAGGTTAGGAAGATGCCTGGAATTCCAAGGGGAACGTAGTGGGAGAGCAGGAACGTGGGCTGCGCAGCTGGAATCAAGCACAGCTGGAGTCCGCTCCTGGCTCACCTCATGAAGCAAGGCTCTGGTTCCTTTGTCTGTCTACCAGGTATAGACACTGCCTTTTCAGTTTATGGTGACAATTTAGGATAATGCATATAGAGGGCTGGGTACTATTGTGGGTTGAATTGTATCCCCTCAAAACCCATACGTTGAGCCCCTAACCTCCTTCTTCATGACATGAATTCAATTTGGAAAGAAAGTTGCTGCAGATGTCATTAGTAAAGATGAGGTCATCCTGGAATGGGGGGGCTTCTAATCCAGTGACTGGTGTCCTTACAAAAAGAAAGCCACAGGAATGCACACAGGGAAAGACCCACTTGGAGGTGAAGGCAGAGATCAGGGTGATGCGCGTACAAGCCAAGAAATGCCGAAGATGGCCAGCAAGCCGTTAGAAGCTGAGAGGCCTGCACCAGATTCTCCTTCACAGCCCTCAAAGGACACCAATCCTGCCAATACTGAGAACTCAGATGTCTAGCCTCTGGGGCTATAAGAAAGCACATTAACAGAAGCCTGATGTGACTGGCATGCTTCCCTAAGTTAGGGTCAAGACAACAGTTGGGATCAAGAAAGATACTGTACACATGGCCAAATTTTACTCCTCAGGAGTGATCAACTAAGAATAAAATCGTAACTGAATGATAAATGAGTAAGTCCCTTAAATTTCATTTTCCTAATAGTTTTTTAAGACTATGTCTCTTTCAGGAGCACCTGGGTGGCTCAGTCAGTTAAGCATCTGCCTTTGGCCCAGGTTATGGTCCCAGGGTCCTGGGATCCAGCCCCCCATCGGGCTCCCTGCCCAGCGAGAAGCCTGCTTCTCCACCCTCTGTCTGCTGCTCCCCCCGCCTGTGTTCTTTCTGTCAAATAAATAAATAAACTCTTAAAAAAAAACACACAAAAAACTCTCTCTCATTCATTAAATGAGACAAACCTGACTACTGAGATATCAGAGCTATATTAAGAACCCGTTTTTCAGCTACAAAATATCCTGGAGGCTCCTGTAATTCCCAAACACCGAAATTCTATTCATCTCAAACTGGAAACTAGCTGGTGGGTAAACTACCTATTTATTTCTAAGTAGATCTCCTCATTACCTTGTATTTGTCTCCCTGGGGGTTTTACTTCATTCTTTTTGCTTCATTTCATTTGTTTCTCTTTAAGACTTGTGAGGCAAGAGACACATTTTAAGTTAACGAGGAACTTGTGCCCTGCCCCCCACCAAAGGTATAAAGTATTCCTAGGGGATTGTTTAAACACAGTTTGTACCAAGAGGCAGAGAATGGATGAACTATTATGCCTGTTAATGGACAGACTGCCTTCCTCCTACAGGTAAACCATCTGATCACAGCCCCTTCTTACCTCGGTTAGCTCCCAGGTAATACTGATTGTCCAGCAGAGACCATAACTACGGATCAACAAGGCCTTCATGGCCCAGCCCCAGAAATGTCCAAACGCAAATATATCAAAATGGCTGATAATCCTCTCCCAGGTGATAACGTGGCAGTTGACAGCATACTCCTGTTCAAAATAAAAACAGAAATAATGAATGGATACTCTCACAATCAACCTCCTTCCAGGATCCTGACAATAAATGAAATGAATGAATATGACCTTGACAACTAATACCGGTCCTGCCCCCATACCCCCCAAAAGCTTTAATAGTGGAACACCCTTTAGGAAAAATGGACAAATATTAAAGTTTATGAATCAGAATTGCTTTGCTCTGAATTGCAGAAGTTTGGTTAAAATGGGAAGCAAAATAATTCCACAAAGGCTTATTAGCCCGTCTTAAAGAAGTGGAATCACACAGCCCATGTCACCTGACTGTAGGGCAGCTATCTTAAAGCCAGTGATAAGAACATAAATAGAATCCCAATTAATAAAGAATTAAGTAGAATCCCAATAGGTTTATAAATTTAAAGACACATCTAAATATCGTGTAGAGAAGGAATCAGAATAGAAATGTAAAATATGTTCAGTATTAAATGGCAATGAAAATACTATGTATCAGAATGATGCAATGAAGCTAAGTAGAACTCAGAGGAAAACCTAAAGCCTTAAATATTTAGGTCAGAAAAGAGGCAAAGCTGAAGGATCCAATTTCAGAAATTAGAAAGAAACAGAATAAACCTCCCATCTCCAAATGTTATCACATGCTACACAACTTAAATATTTAAAAATGACAAAGCTGGGCACCTGCGTGGCTCAGTTGGTTGAGCGTCTGCCTTGAGCTCAGGTCATGATCCCAGGGTCCTGGGATTGAGCTCCCTGCTCATCTGGATCCCTGCTCAGCGGGAAGCCTGCTTCTCCCTCTGCCTGATGCTCCCCCTGCTTGTGATCTCTCTCTCTCTCTCTCTCAAACAAATAAAACCTTTTAAAAATAAATACATAATAAAAATGACAATGCTTTTAAGACTTTTGGTTTTGTTTCTAATATCTTTTTGTTTTTAATAGGGCATTTTAAAGAAATTTTAGATCAACATCCTTATATTTTGGTATTTATTAAGAAAGTAATTATCACATGACAATATAACATTTCTAGGGACCTCTACATTTGACATTCTTTCTTCTCAAAACTAAACTGACAGGATGGAGTAAGATTTGGAAAACAACCACCTATTATCAGGCAGTTGAAAGTATTCTTGTAAAGTATTAATATTTTTAAATTCTAGAAATGATGTCTCCTAAGGGAGCAGAAGAGGAATTTGGTATTCCTCTCTCTCTTCCAAAACCTGCCACCATCAGGTTTCTGAAGCCTTTCTCAGATCCATCCAGTACATTTCGGTCTGTAAAGCTGAAAGGGCATTTTTAAAAACTGCATTTTTTTTTTTTTTTTCAGAAACGTTATGATAGGATATTACAATGTGTAAGTGGGAAGAGTGGAGAAAAGAGGGAAGAATCCAGCAGGGAGAAGTCAAGACAAGACTTAAAACCAACAAGAAACTGCACTGTAGTATGAGGAAAATTCTCCTCCCGAGTCTGGAACCACACGTGCCTGTCGCAGGCATCATAGACCCCAAGGCTGAAGCAGCCCCACGGCAGGTCAGGGAAGAGCCACAAGGCCCCGTCAATCCCAGATTCCTCGGCCACCCTGTCCTCTTCTTTACACTGGTCACGCGGTACAGGGTCGGAAAGGAGGGCTGAGTTCTGTTTTTCCGAAGGCTGCTCTTCAGGTCATCGTGGGCTAAAGATGACCTTGGAGGCCCTTCTAACTCTCCATGAGAATTTTTCGGGTTTCAACACACACAAAGGCCCTTTGAAAGTCACAAAGAGCCAACTACAACTCAGCATTATAATCATTAACGCACAGATTTGCCATTTGCCAATGGTCACACCAGGAAGACCTCTCGAGGTCCTGGTCGTGGGAGGAATGCGGGACACCGCAGTTAAATGCTGCTAGGGAGCCGGATGTGGCCACAACTCTGGGCAGCAGGGGGAAAGGGGCATTAAATGAGGGCATCCCGGAGCCAGAGGGGCAGGGCGGGGAAGGTGTGCGCACACACGAGTGAACGGCTGGTAAAGACAAACTGTGCCCACCTCCCACGCGGTCACGGGGCTAATCCTGGCAGCCCCATCCTCTGCCTCGCTTGCCCACCACTTAACCAAATACCAAGTCCTATTCATTTTGCAGGTTGGGTTGCTTGGTGATATAATCCCTGTTGCTCAAAAACCCAAGAAAATGGTGGGGGAAAATATCATGCCTAGAATACCCTTCTCCTGATCTCTGTTTCATAAGGCTTCTGTGAGTGTCAAAGCACTGTCATTATTATAACAACTGTGTACTTCAGGCATCATCCAGAGGAAAAGGAGAGGTCCTGAAGTCAGAGGGATCTCACCAGCTTTGTGCTTTGAATGAGATATTCATCCATTTTTAATTCCCATTTCCTCCTTGACAAAATGGGGGATATTAATGCCTGGCACGCATGTGTGAGGCTTACACAGAATATATGTAAGTGCCTGGAAGAACAGCCAACCCACAGTCGGTAACTGCCACCACCCTCACCACACCTCTCACTGTCGCTGTCAGCATAAGTAGACGCTCCAAGTCACCCCACGCCACTCTGTTCCCTAAAGTAGGAAACCTCCAGATTTTTCTTACTGAGACTTTTGAATAATCTTTGGCATTCTTATTTCTGCCTGTAGCAGCTCCTTTATAAAAGTTAAAGATAAAGTGTTGAAACACCAATGAAGAAGGAGCTGACCAATCTCAAATCCAGTAGAACAATCACTTCTTAGACCTTTTATTAGGTCCCTCTGTATTGTTTCTTTTTTTTTTTGTTTTTTGTTTTAAGATTTTATTCATTTATTTTGAGAGAGAGAGAGACAGAACATGAGCGGGGGGAGAGGCAGAGAGAGAAACAGAGAGAGGGAGAAGGACCCTAGGATCATGACCTGAGCCAAAGGCAGATGCTTAACCAACTGAGCCACCCAGGCACCCCTTTTTATTGTTTCTTATGGAAGGTCCTGCCTGTGGCCTAGATGCTTGTTCTCCTTTTCTGAGCATTACTAGGTTTTTCCTTAGTCTGTACCAAATGTCAGGTATTATTTAAGAAAAATAAAATTAAAAAGGAAAGAAACAGCATTAGAGTATAAAATAGTCTCTTCCCTAAAACTGAAGTACAGAGTTGTTTTACCCAAGAATAAAATTATTTTTGTGGGTTAAAAAAAAAATGAACGAAGTGCCTGGGTCATTCACATTGGCCCCTTTATAGTGAAGGATCATGACTTCGAGGCCAGAGTGGGAAGCAGAGGTGTTGAGGGTCACACTGCTAGAGGGCAGCCACCCCCACCACCGAGGACCTGCTGTGTGCAAGGCACCAATCTAGGTCTTGGAGATAAGGTTACTCTGTTTTGCTCACAATAAAACTCCCCAAATAAGTACTATTATTTCACTTTACAAAGAAAGGAATAGGCTAGCTAACAATTACACTGCCCAAAGTCATACAGCTAACAAGTGACAGAGGCAGAATTCACACCCAAGGCTGGCTGACAACCGGTCGTCCTCTTCCCACTATCCCCCTTTGCTCCAAGAGGGGATATCATTTCCCCAGACTCTATCACTCATGGAAACCACACACCTCACCTTCCCAGAGACCTGGCTTTTATGTTATCTACATGGGAAATATGCAGAAGTAACAATTTAGAACTTCACGTTAGTGAAGCTGACTGTCTCTTATACCCACGAGTCTACCGATTTCTCTGAGAGACCACTGACAAGTCCATACCATGACGTCGGCTTCCCTTGTGGCATAGCGAAGATTTGGATCCAGCCAGTACATCAGGGATTTAACCTGATCGAAGTTCAGGAAGAGGAGGAACACCAGGAACAGGAAGTAGAGCACACTGAGTCCTGAGGGAAACAGAAACATTCTCACATTTAGGAGAGATCTGGGGGTCAGATGCACAACACACGTTAGACTCAAGTCAGACATGGATATTGCAATGTCTGTCGCTTCCTCTGATGAGGGAGTCTGATACACAGTCCTAATTCACACTGAGAGGGCTGGTAATAGTGTCTGAGAAAACGAGGCTCAAATGGAGTCTTGAGGGACTGGCAACATTCGGCAGAGACAGGTGTGAAGGGCCCAGAGGTGGCCCAGGGCCACATATCCACGTCTCAGATCCCACATCAGCCCTGTGGACATTATGTTTCGTTGCATCGCATCATAATTGGCGTCCTAATAATCACCCCATGCCGTTTAAAAATAAAGTCAATCGTCTGAAAACAAAACAAAACAAAACAAAACAAAACAAAAACAATCGTCTGTTTTTAAAACAGCAAAAGCCTTTTGGAAAGGTTTGGAAACCAACCACTGGTGACTCTACCACTACTCTTTCTCTCGAACCTGCTAGAATTAAAACACTGGTGCAGGTCACCTAGATACTGTAGTACAAATGACCTTGGATCACAAGTGGGAACTTGGCTCAGTGCTAATCTCCCATGAGCTGTTCCAGAGGAGACAACGTCCACCGCTGGAATGAAATCCTCTGGAATACCTACAGCTCCAGCCTATCCAAAAGCACCCCTCCCAGTCCTCGGGGAGCTCAGGGGACTTGTGCACAGCAGGACGGACCTGGCTGTGCACCCTAGGGCCACAGGGCCACATGTTTTGTTAGTCTAAGGACCTCAAGTTTATTATCAGCTGCTTTTATACATTTTCATCTCACATGTCCCCCACTACAACTTTTTACTATAATCCTTTCAAAATAATTATTTTAAGACAGAAAGAAACCATCTGTGTGGAGCAGGGCTTCCAGATTTCATGGTTGAGCTTCAAAGTCCGTGAAACTCCAGACATAATATGCACAAATGTGTGTGTGCACATGCGTGTGCGCTGAGAGAGTTAGTTCTCATCAGATCCTCAAAGGGCTCCGTGATCCCCAAGAGATCTTAAGTAAGAAAACAGCTGCTAATGACCAATAATGGATCATTTGAAATAGGAAAAACTCAAATGTAGCCAACCAGTTGAAAATAACTCATAATTTCAAACAGCAACATTAAGTCCATGAGACGTAAGTATGATGCAACCAGGACAATCTAAAAATAGAAACGAGGGGCACCTGGGTGGCTCAGAGGGTTAAGCCTCTGCCTTCGGCTCAGGTCATGATCCCAGGGTCTTGGGATTGAGCCCCACATTAGGCTCTCTCTGCTCAGCGGGGAGCCTGCTTCCCCCTCTTTCTCTGCCTGCCTCTGCCTACTTGTGATCTCTCTCTCTGTCAAATAAAAAAATAAATTAAATCTTAAAAAAAAAAAATGGATATGAATCACACCACTTTTCTGCGAAAAATCCTCCCGGGACTTCCCACCACCCTTCCTGTCTGCGCTCTTTACTGGCCTGCAAGTCCAGTGGGGCTCTGTCCCTGCCCGACTCTGGCCTCTCTCCCACTACTCCCCTAGGGCCTGCTCTGCTCCACCACTTGGGCCTGCAACACACCACGCTCTTTCTGGCTGGGGACGACTTTAGTAGCCTTTCCCTTTGCTTGGCTTCCGGTGACCTCAATCCTTGCCAGACCCTACTTTGCAAGCACATTTCCAGGAAGCATCCTTCCTTGCCTGTGCACGTGAAAGCAGTCACTCGATCAACATCACCCCATATGGTTTTACTTAACTTCCAAACACTCGACGGCATGGGATATTTTTGATTATTGATTTGTTTAATAGTGTGTTTGCGATAGGTGTCCTCCCTCCCAAGGGGAGCCTCCTGTCTGTCCGGCCCTCCCCTGCAGCTTGGGGGCACAGCCCTCCACACATGGGCGCTCAGTGAACACCTGCTGAAGGAAGGAAGTCAGTTCATTCAAAGGGACTCACCTATGATCTCTTCAAGTTGAAAAAAAAAACAGGTGACCTTGAGCAAAATACCCATTTTTAGGGTCCTTCTGGTAACATTACATTTTTTGAACCTAAAATAATTGACTTAGTGTCTTATTTAGGCAAGACAAAGCCAAGAGCCAACACTTGAAAGATGCGTTTTAAGTCCATGCAGGGGATTGGACTATATGTGGACTCGAAATCACGTAAAAACAAGACATCCAATATTCATGGATATGCTTATTGCTAACCCTTGTTGAAAAATCAGGGCTCTCTGTCTAAAGGCTTCACCCTTTCCAGGATCTTTCCCATCCACAATCCAGGAGACTGCTGGGTTTTCAGCCAGTTCTGGATGCTGCCAAGGCAAACATGCTCACAGGCCCCGTGAAGAGCAACATCAAGATACATCAAGAAGGACAATCCACGCGTCCTCATGTCAGACCCCGTGCATGTTTAGAGACAACAGCATACGCGGGGGGTGAGTGGAGTTGGAACAGCTCACAGGCATGAGAATCTAAAGTTATCACCTGTATGTTTTGCATCAAAGAATTTTCATAAAAATTTGTATTAGGAACACCGAAAAGTAAAAGGCTATTAAGTTTTACTGTAAAACTGCTATAATGATGTACAGAAAGGGGATTTTAAGTAGAATCTATTTCTAAATCTACTAATGGGCAACTCACCAAAAACCATTCTCCATAAGGCCGGATGAGGTCGAGTAAATGGGCCTGCAGAGAGAAAACGTACAGTTAGAAAAAAACTGGTTTCAAAGTAAAACTAAAAGCAAATTGCTGATCTCTACAGAGATTAAAAAAAAAAAAAAAAAAAAAGCTCTCTACTGTCAAAATTTTTTTCCACATAAATATTTTGAGATCAAGTCTAGGTTGAAATGTTTTATTCAAACTGTAGCAACTGTCACCACAACTGTAATAGGTACCAGTCTCCACAACAGACCTTTGTTTTCCAAGCTTTGTCTTTAGGATTCAGACCCTTGTTTCCCAGGGAAACGATGTTACAATAGTGAGCAGGTTTCTTAAAACATACGGAAGTTTAACAAGTTTAACAAGTGAAATCTCCCAGCCCAGCCACTGTGTGTGTGTGTGTGTGTGTGTGTGAGAGAGAGAGACAGAGAGAGAGAGAGAGACGGCGGTGTAGGCGCTCTGGAAATTAAACTGGAGAGACACTGCTTTGAGAACTCCTGAGGTGGGGTAGGAAACTGAAAATAAATCCTTTGAGCACTGGAACGTGCTAACGCAGTGGCTTTTGATCATGAACCGTGGTAACAAAATACCTCTGACACGGCAACCCCGACCAGATGCCCAGATGCAGCTTCCACACCATGAAAACACAGGCTTCACAGGACAAAACTCACTCTGACTACAAGTGACCCATCAATACTTTCTCTCCTTGTGTATCTCTTTAAAAACAAAACAAAACAAAACAAAACAAAACAAAAGGAAGCAAGCAAGCCAGGCCTCCATCTACTAAACTGACACACCATCAAGGGAAGAGTTACAGTTCCTGAATACTGCACACTGCTCTTGTGGGCATTTGACCTATTTGGGGCCGCCCACCCCTGTGGGACAACAGCCTACCTACACACTCCTGGAGGATATCCAACATCAGGATCCCATGTCTCCTGGGGAGATGCTGGAGCTGGCTGCCCAGCCCCCTTCCCAACCGGGGCTTAGCCTGTGCCAGACTCGATCTCAGAAGCTGCCGACACAGACCTAAGTATGCAGAGCTCTCCTCCACTTCCCTTTCCCTCTGCCTGGACCAGCAAGGACAGTAGCAGGGAGGTGGCACTGGTGATCGGGGCAGTTCCCTGCAGAGGGGACAGTGGGACAGACTATAGCCAGTGCTCCCTGGGGTTCCCTCAACAGACCAGTTCTGGGTGACCTGCCAGCTCCTAGAAGCTTAGCCGGGGACCCAGCCTCCTAACCAACCCCCCACCCCGCCCACTTCCCAGTCCTCCAGCCAACACCCTGCAAGTCTTCTTAATCAGCATCCGGTGCTGGCAACCTAGAATCCTGTCTGCAGGAAATAGTCCATTGTAATTTTTATTCTAGACCCATCCTCAATCACCTACCTCATCTTAAAAAGACAACTTTGAAACATATTTTAACTGCTTTCTGTTGATGGATCAGGTTCATAGTAGGGAAATCAGTTACAAGTATCCCCTGCCATCCAAATCTAGTCAGTTCTTGAGCCTAGACGGGCAGTTCAGAAGGTGAGTGTGGTTCGTGCGGGCCTCTGCTTCGTCCAAATTTATATGGTGTCTGAGTTGTAGAATGGCAAGGAGTGACGGCTCAGATTGAGGGATTTAAATAAAGCATCTCCCAATCTGTTCCACTTCTACGTTCTGGTAGTGCAGGCTCACACAGCAAGGAATCCGTGTTTTCTCTCTAACTGGCTGCTTTTTTTTCAGAAAGGCACAGTGAGGCACAGAAACCAGGGTCCCCTTCCAGGTAACAACACGGCTAACTCTCTTCAAATCACTGGAAAACGGATGGCTAAAGTGGTTTTTAAATTTCCTCTTCCCAATGCTCTCATCACCACTGTTTGTTACCACGAGTGTCTTCTGTGTTATGGTAGCTGCCCGGCGTGCAAGTGTCACGTCATCCAAACCCGTGCATTCACCTCTTAGAACACGGGACCCCAGCTTTCTCTAGGCTTCCTCTCACGAGGTAAAACTCGAAAAAGGTATGATTCTTTGGCTTGCAACACAATTCCATGCCCAATCAACTCTCAGAATCACATAAATCAGGGTCTTCTCAAGAGGAATCACTATTATAATAGTACTTTGCTGGGCACTTAGCATGAGGCAGATGGCGGGGAGACACCCCCCCACCCCCAATGTCTCCTCATTGTCGTGACAGATTGGCGGTGAGAGGGTATCATTGCATCCATTTTATCGCTCAGGACACTGAGGCACAGGTACTTTGCAAGGTCACACGGCCCACAGGACCCCACCTCTGGTCTGAGAAGATTTTGTGCTTTCTGATCCATTCAGTCATGCCAGGGCCAGCTCAGGAGGACAGAGTGGGGGTGGTGGGTAGGGAGACCTCGAGGACTTAAACAGGACTGTCGCAGGGCCAGCAGAACAAGGGGAGAGAAGCAAGCTAGTGAGCGGGGTTTAGAGGTGCTGCCATGTGGAACTGGTACGCAAGGTCAGGAAAGACAAGGGGCAGGACGGGAAACTGATGTAAGGTCCCTCATATCAACTAATAGAAGGGCCTCTGAGGTCATCTTCAGCCCATGATGACCTGAAGAGCAGCCTTCGGAAAACAGAACTCAGCCCTCTCTTCCGACCCTGTGCCCCATGTCCAGTGTAAAGAAGAGGACAGGGTGGCTGAGGAATCTGGGGTTGACGGGGCCTTGCGGCTCTTCCCTGACCCGCCCGGGGGCTGCTTCAGCCTCAGGGTATTTCCCTCCCTCCGTCTGTGATGCCTGCGAAAAGGTGCGTGTGGCTCCAGACTCAGGAGGAGAATTTTCCTCTTACTACAGTGCAGTCTGTTGTTGGTTCTAAGTCTTGTCTTGACTGCTCCCTATTGAATCTTCTCCTCTTTTCTCCACATTTCACACTTATACTTCATAACATCACATCACAATGGTTCTGAAAAAATACCCTTTTTTCTTTTTATGTTCAGTTAGCCAACATACAGTACCTCATTAGTTTTCGATGTAGTGTTCAATGAATACAGTTTTTTAAAAGGTCCTTTGGGGTGCCTCAGTGACTCAGTCGGTTAAGCATCTGATCTTGGGTTTCAGTTCAGGTCATGGTCTTAGGGTCTTGGGATCGAGCCCTGCCTCAGGCTCCCTACTCAGCGAGGAGCCTGCTTCTCCCTCTCCTTCTATCCCTCCCCCTACTTGTGCTCTCTCTCTCTCCCTCTCAAATAAATAAAATCTTAAAAAAAAATTAATATGTCCTTTAGCTTTGCAAATTGAAATGTACTGGATGGATCTAAGAAAGGCTTCAGCAATCTGACAGGATATGTTTCAGAGACAAAGGTGCTCAACCCTGAACCAGGTAGGTGGGAAGTCTTGGTGCCTTTTGTTACAAAAGGTGTAGATAAGACCCTGAAATGTAAGGTGAGACTTTCAGCAGCTATCTGCAAAACCCATTCCAGGCTTTATTTCAGTAATCACATCTGCCTGCTTCTTCCTGAAAAGGCACTCTAAATGTTTTGGTGCAGTATTTCAAGGAGTACATTCTAGCAGCATTACTCACTAAGATTACCAACTTTACCATCAAAGAAGGGAATACGGCTAAAAATATTACTTGTATCATTTTGCTTTTTAAAACAAATGGAGGGGGGCGCCTGGGTGACTCAGTGGGTTAAAGCCTCTGCCTTCGGCTTGGGTCATGGTCCCAGGGTCCTGGGATCGAGCCCCGCATCGGGCTCTCTGCTCAGCAGGGAGCCTGCTTCCCCCCCACCTCTCTCTGCCTGCCTCTCTGCCTACTTGTGATCTCTGTCTGACAAATAAATAAATAAACTCTTTTAAAACAAATGGAGGGAGGCGGCCGGTGTGTTTTTCTCTGTCATAAACCCTGACACTGACGCTCGCCAGATCACCCACACTTGACTGCCCCGGTCAGGTCACCTTTGGAGCTGTGCTTCCCGCAGCACTCATCCGCCTGGGCATGTTCCCACTGCCCAGCCTTTCCCGAACATTCATGTTAACAGATCCCGCTTCCCAGCAGACTACTTTCTCAGCAGGCAGGCCAGGGCAGGGCGCCTTGTCCTCCTCTGCCCCATGTTCAGGTCCAGAAGTCAGGGGCACTCCATCTCAGGGTCTGCAGCTTCTCTAGGCTTTATTTCGTACTTGATAATAGATGCCTGCAAGAACGGCTCTTCTTGATCACGTGGGAGGCACGGGGAAGGGCTTCTCCAGGCGGCCATGCAGAACCAGTGCTGGTTTGTTCCGGGCTGGGTTTTCTTCCCGGACCATGCTTAAACATGGCTCGGTTTACTTTATCAGTCCCTCCATCTAGGACACATTAATTTTCAATCAGATATTAAGAGTGAGTTTGATTTCAAAGGAAACAGAAATCAAATGGCTTTGCCATGACAAGAGCTAGCACTTCAAAAACTGCCTCAGAAATTAGAACGTAAGATCACACACAAAAAATAAGAATAAAAAAAAAAAATTTAAAAAGCAAATAAGATCACAGCTTGACTCGCCGGCAGCCTGTCATGATTCCCATGAATAACTAAGTTCGAGGGACAGAATTTCCAAAAGCTACGAGTCTGTGCCCTTTTTGCCTGCTTCTTCCCTTGATTGTCACTGTTTTTTGGCTTTGATGAGGTGTGATTAACAATGATTATTACTATTTGCAAGTTTAAATTCCTCTAGGAAAAACCTAGAAAAGGTGGATAAAATGATCTTTAAGCAAATTTCAAACCTAAGAAAGAATTTTTTTTTTTTTTTTTTAAGAAAAAGTAGTGGAGTGGGAAACAGGATGGGGGAAGGACAGGCATTTTGTTTCAAATTTGGGGAACAGCAATCTTCTGGATCACCTTCGAACCTCAAAGAGATGTGACTAACACTGTCTTAGCTCAGAGAAGTCAAATGAGGCCAAAGGACAAACCAAAGGATGATATCAGGAAAATCAAGACATACTAGTATTTCACTCTCCTCAAAATACCTTAAAGAAGTGCTGAATGGTGTTCCTCTTGCAGACAAGGAATGGAAAAGGGAGGGCTGATTCTGTGAACTTTTTCTCGGGCAGACTTGATCCCACATATAGTTCCTGAGAGGCCCCCGTGAGCCACGCGCTGAGGGTACAGAAATGGCTTGGGCGGTTTGGGGAGGGCAGGGTGCAAGGGGAAGGAACGGTTCAAGGAAGCCCCCAGAGGCTGGACAAGTACACCTGAAGGTCACCTGAAATGAACAGAAATTTCACAGCCAAACAGATTTCTAAATTTCACTGCAGCGACAGAGTGATACAATTGTAACTATACCCTAATGATGCAGTGGTATAGTTAAAATCACACTTCTGCTTGAGTGCCAGTTGCTATAATGGAATGGAGGTAGCATTTAAAAAAATCTTAAGGGAGGGATACCTGGGTGGCTCAGTCAATTAAGCATCTGCCTTCGGCTCAGGTCATGATCCCACGGTGCTAGGAGTGAGCCCTGTATCGGGTTCCCTGCTCAGCGAGAGCCTGCTTCTCCCTTTCCCTCTGCTTGCCTCTCCCCCTGCATGTGGTCTATTTCTCTCTCTGTCAAATAAATAAAATCTTTAAAAAAAAAAAAAAAAGGTAAGGTAAGTGATAGAGAGTGAGAGAGAAGAAGAAAGAAGCAGCATGGTGTAGATTATCAGGTCCTCTGTCCCTGGCCTCACCCTGGGGTCTCTCCCTCCACGTCTGCTCACAGGCCCGAAGGAAGCAATTCTAGCACCTACCCCAGTCGCTCACCCTGGGGATGAAATTCTCTTCGAGAGTCCAATCCTCTCCCAGATAATGCAGTGGTAAAAATCTAAGCCCACAGAAGCCATCCTTTTTCTTTCCTTCTTCTGGTCAGGGCAGATCTGTCATGTGTCTCCTCCTTAGGGCACTAGCAGGAAGGTTCCTGTCTCAGGTCTGGATGGAGGAGAGGCACAGGGCCCAATTCGAGTCAAAGA
This sequence comes from Martes martes, assembly GCF_963455335.1. NCBI lineage: Eukaryota > Metazoa > Chordata > Mammalia > Carnivora > Mustelidae > Martes > Martes martes. The sequence goes on from NC_137891.1 coordinate 39,926,762, forward strand.
GAATTGAGGACAAGTGTGCTGGAGGGTTTCTAGAAAGGATTTCTTCTCCCTTAAAGAGACAGACAGAAGAAGCACCCTCCCCCTGCGCTGGATGCCACCGGAGGCTGTCTATCCACACTGCAGCGGCTCTCCCGGGGTCCTCAGGGGAGCCAAAACAGCACCATTGGCTGAGGATGGCGCAGCAGAACAAGGTAAGGAGCTTGGGTCTTCTCATGTCACCAAGCGGCTCAATTAGCCAACCCTGGAACCACTGGATCTCAGAACTTTCTGACATGTGGGAAAGCAAACATTCCCTTTATGCTTCAAGCCATTTTGAAATGGGTTTCCTCTTACTTGTGGCCAAAAGCATCCCGTTATAAAACCCTATGGAGAAAGTTAAGGGCTTCCTTGGTTATTTAGACCCTACAAAAAGCATCATGCTTCCCCACCACCACCCCCCGCCGGCTTCCTGAAGGAGAAGACTGAGTCTACCACCTAGCATAGATGAGCTCACACAGACAAGACATATGGACACAATCGAATCTAGGCGTGCACTCAAACATGCAGGGTAGCCTTTGCTAGGTCAAGGAGAAACGCATTCGAAGTTGCCAAAACACAGCCATTCTGGGCATGCCATCCACTGCAGGCACTCCCCCAAAACTGCCTTTCAAGGAGAAGGCTAACGTTGGGCTCTGTTTCTCCTGTCCATTTTCATTACTTAATCTGAGACTGTGCCAAGGGTGGGGGAGACGAGAAAGTAAGTTGACAAGACTGGAACAAGAAGAGGTATGTACACTCTGCTCAGAGAAGCAGCCCCCCAGCATCGGAGCCTCCTGGGAAGGCCTGAAGTCTGAGTGCTGGCTCTGGGAGAGGACCCCCACATAGCTTCGGAGCACCCTTTCCCAAGGGCCTGGCCAGCTCCCCCATCATCCACACTGGCACCTTCTAAAGCCACCCCTAACTTAAAAGTATTCAATAATAATATTCAATAATAGTAACATTAATAATATTAATAATTACTATTAATATAATGTATAATAAATCTTAATAATAATATTTAAAATATTCAATAAGAACATTCTTCACTGTGGAAAACTTAGTTTTACTGATCTTATGTAAAGAGTAGACAAAGAAATCTTGAGAAAACAAGGCAGACACAGTGTGTTTGCTATGCATACACGGCTTCAAGACAATCCCTCTCACTAGGTGCTGTCCTAACAGTCTAATCTTTCCCTACATAGAATACTGAATTGCTATTGTCCTTTTCTGTATCTATTGAAAAACCTTTCTAGCACGTTCTGCCTACAGGGGAGTGGTGTGCGTGCAGGCACACACAAGATGGCAGGGGAAGGATGTGGTGGAAAGAGACGAGATAAAAGAGAGAGAAGGAGGCACACCTGGGTGCTCAGTTGGTTAAGCGTCTGCCTTCAGCTCAGGTCATGATCCCAGGGTCCTGGGAAAAAGCCCCGCATTGGCCTCTCTGCTCAGCAGGGAGTTTGTTCCTCTCTCTGCCTTCCGCCCCCCTTGCTTGCGCGCTCGCGCTCTCTCTCTCTCTCTTTCTCTGACAAATAAATTTTAAAAATCTTAAAAAAAAAAGAGAGAGAGAGATTGAGAGAGAGAAGGAAGGCTCCGGGTGATTTGCTAGCCCCTCTGGTCACAGGTGACACGTGGGCAATGGAGGATCATGGACACAATCACCCATGAGGTACAGACCAACTAAGACCCTAAGATTATATTCCTGGGAAAAAAGAAAAGCCAGCACTGATAGAGAGGAACAGAAGAAAAAGGAGACAAAAACACATCACAGTGGACCTAGTAAGAGAATTAACCAGAACAAGACAGACTAAAGGAGACGAGGCTGTCTCACCAGGCTGACATCGAGTGGAGTGGTCGGGTGACCTCTCGGGGCTCAGTGAGGGCCGAGCGTCTCAGCTTTCGCACCTGTTAACTGAGCAGGCTGAACGGGCCTATGGCTCCTCCCCACTTTGTATGTGTCACGAAGTCACAAGCCAGGATAAGAAGAGCATAAAACAAACTTAACTTTAATCTTCCCAGAAGGCAAACAAGAGCACAGTCCCACAGTGATAGACTGAGTGGGTTAAGTGGACTTTGAAGACTGGAGGACTTCATTAGGGAACAGAAGAAAAAACCAGCAGAAAGCATGCAAAATGTTACATCCGATCGACTCCCTCTCCCGACCTTTGGCACCCTGGGTGCCCGCAGAAAACCATCTGCTAATGAACCCCCAAGCCCTCTCTTGGAAAGCCCCATGGAAGGGATGGCTAGAAAAACATAGAATGATGGCTACTGAGTGACTAATCTTTGAGAATCCTCAGACTTCAAAAATGGCACTGGAAAAAGAAAAGGCAAGTTTAAGAAGAAAAAAAAAACAAAGGCAGAAAAGAAATCTTCAGCGCCGTGGAAAAGCTACCTCTGAGAACTCAGCAACAGTGAACACGCAGCCAAGAAAAGCTGAAGGCTTGCAGAACAGACTCTGGACTGACCAGTTCCCTGAGCACCTAGCATGCCTTATGCCTTGACTGATGTTCAAAAAAAAAAAAAAAAAAAAAGCTAATAGGATAGGTATGGACTAGATAAGAAGTAAGAATAAAGGGCACAGAGCAGTAATGGTCATGCCACTGCCTGAGGACATTGGAGTAAGCAGCAGGCTCTCACAGGATAGGAACAGCAGGATGGCTAAAGGAGGAGTGGTTGTCTCCACCACCTTTTTTTTTTCTTAAAGATTTTATTTATTTGAGAGAGAGAATGAGAGAAAGCATGAGGGGGAGAAGGTGAGAGGGAAAAGCAGACTCCCCGCAGAGCTGGGAGCGCGATGTGGGACTCGACCCTGGGACTCTAGGATCATGACCTGAGCTGAAGGCAAATGCTCAACGACTGAGCCACCCAGGTGCCCTGTCACCACCACTTTAATGGTCACCTGCTCACCCTCCTTCCGGGCTCAGCGTCTCTTTGCTTTGAGCTGTATTTCTATGCCATGTTTAGAGGAAAAGGCCAGGTTCCGGAGCTTAGGGGACCACCTACAGACTCAGGTGGTTCGTGTGTATAGAATGTTTCATGCAGCAAGCGGCCACTTAGGTGTCCTACAATGCAGGACCGTTGAAAGAATGGATGGGCTGCGTAATATCCAAGCTCTCCTCTTAACCAAAAATTCCAAATTCTGAGGTTCTGTGTATTGGAAGACAGAGGAAAAGTAAGTTGGCAATTAGCCAAAAAAGCTCTTTGCCATCAGGAACTTTTTCTAGAAAATTCTATAGCAGGGTCAGTACCCCTTCATTCCATGACCTAGCCATACCACGGACATCAAGTCATCATACTCATACTTACATCATAATTGTGCGTTTCCAGAACTCTCAATCATCACGGAAAGACCAAACTATGTTTGTCAGATCTGTGTAAGGTATGCAGGTGTGACAGACCGGATGTTTGTGTCCCCTGACGACATTCATGATGTGATAATCCTAACCACTACAGTGAAGACTTCTGTTGGACTTCTCTGACCCTACAGGACCATAGAGCTATTTGGCTATGAACATTTGCTGTTCTTTAAGACACAGGATGAAGGACCTTAAATGTGATTGGGAGATTATCTGGGCTGTCATTTCCACAGGCCTTAGAGTGCATGGGCCACTGGGAGGATGAAAAGTGGGGAGAATATCTCCATCTGCGTTTCAAACTGCAAGACAACACCCAGCAGAGTCATGCAGGCAGGCCAAATCCTAGCTGGGCAGAGCTATGGAAGCAGACTATTATTACCCCAGTGGATCTGGAAGGCAGAGCATTGAGCCAAAGAGCTCTGATTCTTCTTTTTCTTCCTTTTTTTAAGTTGACACTACCTCCCACATGGGACTGGAACTCACGACATGGAGATCAAGTCACATGCTCTACCGACTGAGCCAGTCAGGTGCTCCCAGGATTGTTTATTCTTGACCCTTAAAGTCTCACCGAGTTTGCCTTCCTGGTTTTGAACTTGCTTGGGACTTGTCACCCTCCCTTCTTTCCCATTTCTCCCTTTTGGAATGGGAGTGTGTATCCTGTGCCTGTCCTGCTACTGGACTTTGTAAACACATGTTTGGTTTCATAGGTTCCCAGCTGGAGAGGAATTCTGCCGCAGGATGAATCTTGTGCTGTTTAAACTCTCCGGTACCTGTATTCTGCAACAGCAGCCTGCACTGACTGAGAGCAGGTTTTCACATCTTGAAAGGTTTCCACTAAACATTTAATCTAGAAGCTTGAGTGGTTGGAGAGTTAAACTCAGCTGTAAAAGAACTTGGTTGTCTAAAACAACTCATTCTCGTAAGGATTCAGTCATGCTTTTTACTGGTTGGATTGTTACGCTCCCAGCAAAAAGCACATAGCGCTGCATTAGATTAAGCAAAAATACAGAACAGAATGCCATTGCCATCATCTTGGAAATACTGAAGGCCATGCCATGTGTGATACTGTGATTTACAATAAGAACTATAGATTGGGTCTTTGTGCCCTTTTCTGGCATAGAGCTCCTAAAGCCCTTGCAACTTCAAGTGATGAGAATAATGAATATTTTTTGCTATGTTAATGAGACCTTAGCAAAGTGCCTAAGGATGGGGCTGGTTGCCAGTGGAGCCAAACAATGATTACAGAGTTGGAACTTTCAATCCCATCCCTAAGACCTCCAGGGAAGGGTGAGAGGCTGGAGGTTGAGTTCAATTCCCAATGGCCGATGATGGATCGATCATGCCTATGTAAATGGGGCTTCCAAAAAAACCCAAAAGGTGGGGGTTTGGGAGAGTTCCTGGGTTGCTGAACACTCTTCTGACAACAGAAGAGTGACACACTGTGGAGAGTACATAGAAGCTCCTAGACCCTTCCCACATACCTTATCCTATACTCATCTCTCATCTGTTGATGAGTACCCTTTATAATAAACTGGTACAGTCAGCTAGTGAGTAAAAGCATTTCCTACATCCAGTGAACCATGTTAGCAAATCAGTCGAGGGGTCATGGGAACCTTTGATTTATAACCATTTGGTCAGAAGCACAGGTGAAAACCTCGGACTTGCAAATGGCATCTGCAGTGGCCTCTATGAGTCCTTAACCTGTGGGATCTGATGCTAATTCTGGGTAGACAGTGTCAGAACTGAGTTGAACTAGAGGGCTGCCAGCTGGTGTCTAAAAATTACTTATTGATGGGGGAACACCCCATTCCTGCTGCTACCTGCCCCCTACAACACACATAACTTGGAATTGGTATTAGAACTTTGTCACCATGGTAGATTTCCAAGTCGCGATGAGTAACATTCACAATGGGCTTCTTATATTACACGTTACATTCTATTGAATAAATGGGAGGATAGAGAAGAAACACACCCTCAAGTGTGAAGTTTAAACCCAAGGAGGACCCATGGAGCTAAATGCGTAGGTAAGACTGAACAACTTCAAAATATCTTAAGAGTAATTACTTAACAGGGATATAAAAAAAGAAGCATTTAAAAATGGTTACAGGGAATAAGTACAGAATATTCTAGGGAGAAGTTACTGAAAAAACGAAGTAAGGGACAATCCAGAGGAAAGGAATGAATCTTAAGTAAGATACCTTTTTTTTTTTAAGATTTTATTTTATTTAACAGAGAGAGCGAGAGAGAGCAAGAGAGAGCGAGTAGAAGCAGGGGGACTGGCAGAGGGAGAGGGGAAAGCAGGCCCCCTGGTGAGCAGAGAACCCGACCCGGGGCTCGATACCAGGACCCTGGGATCACGACCTGAACTGAAGGCAGATCCTTAACTGACTGAGCCACCCAAGTATCCCCCTTTAAAAAAATAAACAAACAGGGGCACCTGGGTGGCTCAGTGGGTTAAAGCCTCTGCCTTCGGCTCAGGTCATGATCTCAGGGTCCTGGGATCAAGCCCTGCATGGGCCTCTCCGCTCAGCAGGGAGCCTGCTTCCCCCTCTCTCTCTGCCTACTTGTGATCTCTGTCTGTCAAATAAATAAATAAAATCTTTAAAAAACAAACAAACAAACAAAAAACCCCAAAATACACACAAAAAAACCAAAAGACTTTTCCTCACACTATAATCATGATGGGGGGTAAAATTCACAGTACTAATTGTCTTTTTTTATACTTGATCATGAAAAGTCATATCCCAAATGCATGGTCAGCAGAGTTCACCATGATTAAAGATCACCTGGGACAACACATTATTTAAGTAATATTCATTACAGCTTTGACCCTGTCCTTAGCAAAAAGGACTAAATAATAATTGAGTATTTTATGACTCAGCTGATACAGTAAAGATAGCAACAGTAAGAACAGCTGACACTTATGGAGAGCTTACAATCTGTCAGTCACTACTCAGAGAATTTAACATGTAGTAACTTAGTTAACCCTTTCAAGAGCACCTACCTGACAATCTCCATTTATAGAAGAGAGAGACTCAAGCACTCGGGAAGAAGCTGGGTGTCTTCCCCAGGGCCACAGAGTTAGCCAGTGGCAGAGCCTGGTTAGGCAGAGCCTAACCACCACAGATTAGGTTTTTATTCCCATCTTCTGGTTTCATCTTCTAGATGGCATGCCTCTCAAAAAACACCAAAAAGGCACAATGCACAGAAGAAATGTGGTAAAGCGTGACATCACTTACCATTGGGAAAAGCTAACACACTGATGATAAGGAAGAAGAAAATGACAGAGAGGATGCCCCTCCAGATGTTGTCCTCTGGGACAGAGTCATCCCTGAAAACAGAAAAGAAAACGCTGAGTATTCATTTTCAGACCTAAACAGTCAATCCGGAAGGCATAAGAGTTCCATGTTCTAAAAACTAAAAACCAAAGATTGTTAACTTCATTTTGCAAGCAAAGTCTTTACACATGCTACTTACTCCTCACTGTCCTTTCCTAAAATAATAATCTTACAGTAAAATCCAGTCTTAGGAGAAATGCAGTTGGCATCCTTACATACTGACACACATTCCACTGAGACAAACATTTGAGAATCACTCTTCTTCTTCTTCTTCTTCTTCAAAAAAATATATATATACCCAGGATGTCAAAAAATAAGGTTTATTTTGGAGAAATGTCTTTTGATTTCAAGAATGACTAAAGATAACCTTTATCATGTACACCGTGGCAAAGAAATTTTTAGAAGTCAGAAAGAAAGCATAAGATTATAAGGAAGAAAAGCACAATGCAATGAGATTATCTACCAGTTCTTAAAAACGGGCAGTTGGTCATCTAAGGGATGAATGAAAAGGGCAAAATGTTGGGTAATAAGAAAGCACCAGAAAACAGTACTAAAAGCAAAATCATGATAAAATAGAATACAAGATTTACAGTCAGACCAGAAGCAAAAGAACTATAAAGAAAGGGGATGAGTTTGTTCCCTCTGTGCCTGGTCACTTCTAATCTATTGCTTCTATTTATCTCCTTTATAACCTTAATAACTGAAATGATCCCATTTTTTAGTTGATGTGTTGTCTGTCTTCAATATAGAAGGTACACTCCTGAAGCACGTGGGTGGCTCAGTCGGTTAAGTATCCAACTCTTGATTTCAGCCCAGGTCATGATCTTAGGGTTGTGAGATCGAGCCCCACATTGGCTCCACGTTGGGCACGGACTTGCTTAGGACTCTCTCTCTACCCCACCTTCTGCCCCCCTCTCCTGCCAAAACAAAATAAATATAGAAAATAAAGTCAGGGCATTATTCACTCATGGTATCCTCAAAGGCTGGCACACAATAAGCCCTCAATGGATATTTGTGGACTGATTACTGATCAGGAAGAAAATCTATTGTATAAAACCATGTAAAATTTCCCAAACGGAAATTTTCTTTTTTTTTTTTTTAATTTCTTTTCAGTGTAACAGAATTCATTGTTTATGCACCACACCCAGTGCTCCATGCAATACGTGCCCTCTATAATACCCACCACCTGGCTCCCCCGACCTCCCACACCCCCGCCCCTTCAAAACCCTCAGATTGTTTTTCATAGTCCATAGTCTCTCATGGTTCATCTCCCCTTCCAATTTCCCTCAACTCCCTTCTTCTCTCCACCAAATGGAAATTTTAACAACACTGATGGCAGAGAAAAATTAGGTTCTGACAGTTTATATTTAAAAAAAAAAAAAAAAAAAAGAGGAAAGTCTAGTAACATCCTTGGGACTCAAGAGAAGCAAGCAAAAGAGGGAAAACAGAAGTCTCAGACTGTAAGATTTTCTGAATTATTGATAATTATTAAGAAGCTTGAGAGAGGGAAGTCCAGCATTTCAGTTTAAAAAGGTGCAGGATGAGAAGACAGAAAATAGGAGAACAGAACGGAAGGAGATATTCAGACATAATGAGACTAGTAGCAATAATTTTAAAATTGATTTTTGGAAGTTGAGTTTTTATCTGCGCAAGGGCTGCAGCAAAAGGTCTTTCAAAAGACAGATATTAAATTAAGATTAAATATTACTGGAGGAAAAGAAAGAGGTTAAAAAAAAAACCTTACAGGACAATCACGTTAACATATTAAAAAATCTTGAGCATCGGCATACATGAAGAGGTGTGGAATGAAACAGTAATCAATTACCCAGTTAAAGACTAGGTCCTGGGGTATTGGGCTTCAAACGAGAAGTTAACTTAGATAACAACTTCTGTTCGGGTAACTGCACCCAATTAAGTAATTTCCAGATTCATAACAGGACTGAACATAAGGTTCTGAGGTAAGAAAGCATACAGATCCCATTCTTTAAATCATCATCTGGCCCAAGAGCACTAACACTAATGGTGAGGAAACAATGCTTCACAGTTAACTTCATAGATCTGCCTATAAAACCAAATTACACGATCAGACGGTCTTCCTCTTGCAGCAAAGTGCAATCGTATTTTAATGTATACCCCAATGATGAAACATCTGCCCAGAGGTTATGAACATGGCCCTGAAAATGCTGGCCCAATCATTTATTAGGGCACCTGCCACGGCTTCTGGCTTAGGCAGGGAAGCCCTATATCCAATTTCCAGGATGCACTTTTATTGAAGAATGGCTACACACAGGGACTGTCCTCATTCAAGCCAACATCGCACTACCCATATTGGTAACAATAATGACAATAATAACAGCTCCCCATTATCAAGTATTTACTGTGTACCAGGCACAGGACAGGCAGTTTTTAAACATCATCTCTAACTGTCACAACCCATCTATGAAATGGGGTACTATCAACCATATTTACAAATGAGGTAACAAAGGCTCAGAAAGGTTACATAATTTTAATTTGCCCAAGCCTACATACCTAAGAAGTTGCAGAGTTCCCATTTGAAACCAGGTCTCTTAGGCTCTGAAGATGATGCCAAGCCGTCTCCTAAAAATTATATCATCCTAAATCTATCTGACTCATGTTAGATGTACAGGGATGGTATAAAAGTTTGACAGGGCACACACCTGTACATTACAAATAAAAGCAAGGGGGCACCTGGGTGGCTCAGTGGATTAAAGCCTCTGCCTTCAGCTCAGGTCATTGTCCCAGGGTCCTGGGATCGAGCCCCGCATTGGGCTCCCTGCTCAGTGGGGAGCCCGCCTCCTCCTCTCTCTCTCTCTGCCTGCCTCTCTGCCTACTTGTGGTCTGTCTGTCAAACAAATAAATAAAGAAAAAAAAAGAAAAAAAAAAGCAAGGCTGAAATAAATTAACCTGGGAAAAGAAGGTTGATTCTGTAACTCAACCTTTATATTAAAATATACTCTGGATGATTCAAAGAATAAAAGTTTAAAAAAAAAAAAACCAGTAACAAAAACAGCAACAAAAAAACCCCCAAACCCAAAACCCTAAAACAAAGACCCAGAAACGTTCTGGAAGAAACAATGAATGAGTTAAAGAACCAAAACCAAAACACACGAATTCCAGAGTAGGGACCTTCCTACAGTATGACACAACCCAGAAATCACTAAGGGAAAAAAGCTGGTTAATCTGCACAACAAAGAAATCAGTAAAGGACAAGTGATAAACTTGGAACTTAGATCAAGGGAAAGAGTTAATTAACTTCCCAAATACACAAAGCACTCACTGCAAAATCAATTAATAGAAAGAACGACAAATGGACAAAGAAAAAAAAAACAGAAAAATTGTCGAAGGATATGAAGAGACAGTTCAGAGCAGGAAATCCAGTGTCTCTCAGGCAAGTGAAAAGATGCTCACTTTCACCCATGATAAGAGACAAATTAAAACAACACTGGGAGATCATTTTTTAAATGTGCCTACGACAAAGGTAAAATTGAATGACTGAGCTGGAGAGGATATAGAGAAAAATACAAACAGGTAGTCTTTCACATTGCCGGGGTAGTATAAATTGAACCGCCACCTTAATGTAGGGCAATTTGGCAACATATTAACTTTATGAATGCACATACCCTGTGACTCAGCAATTCCGCGAATGGGAACTTATGCCACAAACATACCCTCATTTGAAAATCGCATGGGTACAAAGTTGTGGCACTGGGGCATTATATGTATTAGCAAAAGGACAGAAACAAGCTAAATCAATGTCTACTGAATGGGAACTGATGAAATAAATTACAGAGTTTATTTATTCATAATGGAATACTAGGCAATCAGAAAAGGAATGAAGAAGATCTTTTTAAGTTGCCTGCTACAGAATAAGAGACATGGTGAGATAAAGCAAGTTGTAGAACAGTGCGCATAGGAAGCAAATATTCTGCTCAAAAAAGTAGGCATGTGTATGCACACTGTGTTTCTGGAAATCTACCCAAGAAGTGGCAACACTGGTTTCCTCTAAGGGTTGGGGGGCATGAGTGGGAGCGAGACTTCTCTCCCCATACCTTTCCTCCCCATACCCTTAGGTATATCTTGGCTTTCAAGCAATGTGATACATTACTCTTTTCAAAACAGTTAATTAAAACTTGACCTAAACCAAGGGCAATAGCAAACCAGTCTCTATTTAAGATTCACTCACTAGTCAAAAATGCTTGAAAATATACCTCAACATTAAATGTATAAAAACTTAAGGTCAAAAAAAAAAAAAAACAAAAAAACTTAAGGTCAGCTATAAAAAAAGACATAAAACCAAGGACACTGCAATTTTGTAAATATTTTAACTGATTTTATTAGAAAAGATCAAACAGATGGCTTAGTTTCAGTAGGGGAAAAAAAGGCTGACTAAACCTAAAATAAAGCAGCAGTGGGGTCTGAAAGTTGGTAGTTTTTTTTATCTAATGGGGGGGTGGGGGAAGCCTATCAAAGACAGACAGCAGTGTTGTTAGGTAAATGGAAAACACACAGTCAAGATCAGACTTCTATGATCAAAGATGGGAGGGCGAGCAGGTGAGCATAAGAAGGAACGTGAGCACCATCAGCGCCCAGCCCCGCACGCGGCTTGAGAGTGGCAAGGGTGTTCCCGCCACAGCTAGATAGGTCCCTCACGAGAGGTAGGTGCACGGAGAGAATGAAATGCATGGCCCAACACTCTTGCCTGCACCCCACCCCGCCAGCTCGCCCAGCTCTGACAACCTTGACCACAGCCCTGACTTCCTCCCAAGGTCTACTGCAGCCATGGCCACAAATGTCTCCTCTTCTGGTGCTCTAAACTTGCCAAGTAACTTCTGCAGCTGGCATTTTATTTTAACTGCTCCACAGTTCTGTGGAGGATTATCTTGCCATGAAGGATGAGGGAGATAAAGCTCTTGGCTTTCTCTGGCCCACAGTTACACACAAATAAGAGGCTGAGTGGAAGGAGGAGCCAAGGCTTCTGGAACACTGGCTCTAGGTCAAGACTGCTACATTTAACAAAATGATACAGACAGACGAGCTGGGGGTGGGGTGGGGGGGCAGGCGAAGTCCTTTTCCCTCTCTGCCAAATTTAGGAGGTGCTTGGGAAGTGTGTGGGGGTAGCCAAGACTACATACAGTGAAAATACTGAATGGGCAGATAACAATAAAATTGTAATTTAAGCTCCAGAGGGCACAGGTCCCATCTCATTCCTCTGAGCTACCTCCAGCGCCCAGCATAATCCTTGGCACCCAGCAGGCTTTCTCAATACGGTGGGTGCCGGAATGAGCAAGATGCTACGGCTGAGTGGGCCCAGCGACTCAGAGGTCATGTGAGGGTAAACCACAGCCTGAGCCCACGGAGGGCACCGACAGTGGCTTTCCGGTCCCAGTGGGGATGGCCAGTCAAATAGTCTAACAGTTCAGCTCCTTCTGTTGAATGTTGTTCCAACCAGTATAAGGAACTAACTGTCCAGAGAACAGGGAATGTCCTAAAAGCAGGAAAGTGGAAGGAAAGTCCTGAACTAAAAAAACTTTACACCAGGAAAAAATTCTGGACTCAGAGTCTGTGTCTGTTGAGTGTCTGACTATAGGCAGTGGGGGAGGCCAACTGCAGGAAATTGAAGCAAACTCCATGCACTTGCTCACATGCCCACATGCCCCCTCGACAAGGCTTCCTCCCCAGGGCCAGGCAGACAGGAACCTTTTACCAAGACTCCTAAGGTGCCAAAGGGTTGTCCTCCCTCCTCTAATCTTCTCCTTCCCGTCCCTTTAATAGGAGTCCTTGAAATTGAGACACACAGGTAGGGTCACGTTGATAAGGTCCCTGATAAGGATCCTCTGTCCGGATGGAAAACCTAGTCCCAGGTTACAAAGTGGATTGATGTTGACTAGCTTTGGTATTGTCTTTAAAGACTACATTCATTTCATTTTACAGTAAGTTACAGTCATTGTCAAGAACTGTAACTTCTTAGATCTGTCAACCAAAGGAGAAGAGTGGCTTTTTAAGTTTTTATTGGATAAATGATTTCTGGTATCTCATGCATTTAGCATTTACTGGGTGTGTATCTTGGGATGATTAAGGTATTTGGCCTCAAGAAATCAATATAGTAACAAATATTATAATGCCAGTAAGAGGCATAGAAGAATAAAAGATATTTGGAAGTATATAAACATGTCTTCCTCAAACAACCTAGAAAGGTCCAGGAAGGAGCTCATCATCCAGGTGACTGTGGAGGATGCCATGGGCTCGTGGTTAGAGAGAAGGCTCCAGGAGGTGCTCTCCAGGAGCAGAGAGCCACCAGCCTGGCACTTGGTGTGGGGTTGGTGAGCCAACTGGGCCTGTTGTGTGCCCTGTGTGCAGGTGTCAGGGGGTGGGCAAGGCTAGAGAAGCAGAATCCCCCACAATGAAAGACCTCAGAGTCCAGCCAGCATCCCCTATAGGTGATGCGGATGCAGTGACAGACTGTATGCAGGGAAAGATGGGGTCATAACTTTGTCTTAGAAGGTCATGAGGGCAGCAGTGTGGAAGACAGATGGGAGGGAGGTGCAGTAAAGGTTTGGGAACACACCACCCCAAAGGATAAGGGGATTGCTGAGTCAAGGCCTGGGCCTGGGGAGAGGAGAACAGCTCTGAGAGCTGGGAAGGCCCAGTGAGACCTGGTGAAGACAGACCAGGTCTATTCCACGTGAACACATACCTGGACTTTCGAATAGATGAACTGAATTAAACAGGATGCCAGGGCCAAGGGCTCGGGAAGCAGTCATGGCTGACCAGATAAGGCCCGGTGTCTGGATTCAGGGAGACTAAAAAAACTGCTAACTTCCCTACAAAAATCTGAGGCTAAAAATCTGAGGATTATTATCATAAGACTCATTGAATGACCCTCGGTAACAGAATTCTAGCTAAAATGCTAAACACCAGGTAGCCATTAGTAGCATGCAATCCCTCTGACGTAAGGCAGCATTTAAACCAAATAAACATCTGAGGTCACCCAGGAACCTATTTCCTACAGAAGACCCCAAGGAAATAGAGGATACATTTTCCCCTCCAGTAAGCTTATAATCGTATTAGGGAGCTAAGACAGCAGATGTAAATATAAGAAAGGATATAGAAGATGCTTACTGAAATCCAAGGAGAAATATGATTCAAATAGGAAGTAGGAAAGAGAAACGTGGTTATCTCTGGTAACCGGACCTCATCAGAGGGCACCTCCTGACAGTGTGCTCTGTTCCCCCCCAGGGCTGGTTGAACCCCAGCACACGGCCGCTGTGCGCCATCACTTAACGGAGCTGGTGTCAGAGAACAAGGACATCCAGGTCTTCTGTTAATGGGAGAGAAAGAACATGATGTACATAAAAGAAACAGAACCGAGACAACTGAATCAGCAGTATCAGGAGACATTTTCTAATGGGATTTATATGGGCTAAAGGGGAAAGAAAGGGGAAAGCTGGCAGGTCTCCATGAGGGGGGTGACAAAGAAGGCAGGACTACGTAAGGCTTGGGGACCTGAGGAAGAACTGGAGCTCCAAGCCCACTCAGGAAAATGAAATAAAAACCACTCTTAACAAGTAAATAAGAACAAATCAACCAAAAGTCTGTCCACGTCCCTGCCCTCCTGTCTCCTGAGTCTCCATCAAGGAGAGAGCCAGCACCGACAGACTGAGAAGGACTTGGGGACAGCAGGCTGCAGGAAGGCAGTCTCTTCTGGGTTAAGTGACGACTGGACGAGAGAGACAGATTCCACAGTCTTATTGCCAAGTGCCTCTTAAGGAGAGGGTGGGCTGCTGTGAAGGGGACTTAGCAGATCTGGGTGTTTTCACATCTGATGTTCGAGCTTTTGCCATGAGGGCCATGCACTAAGTCCAAGTTTGCTAATCTCTGCAAGCAGAATAAACACGAAGCACCTCAGTAACTCTACTCTGAACTTGAGACAAACGTTCTCCTTGCCCCACTTTGGCTGAACGAACTTCCAAGACTTATGCCAAAGCATTTATCGTATAAGAAAACTTCTCAAATGTGGCAAAATGAGCTTGGGGAGAATGATTTGATGGTATCTGGCTTTATCTGTTTTTTTGGTTTTGTTTTGTTTTTTGTTTTTTAAGATCTTATTTATTTATTTGACAGAGAGAGAGATCACAAGTAAGCAAAGAGGCAGGCAGAGAGCAAGGGGGAAGCAGGCTCTCTGGATGCAGGGCTCGATCCCAGGACCCCAAGACCCTCACCTGAGCCGAAGGCAGAGGCTTAACCCATTGAGCCACCCAGGCGCCCCTGGGTTTACTTTTAATGATAGTGAAAGAGACAGGAGATTTAAACACTATGATTTAACAGTGAGTTGGCCTAGTTGCTATTTAACAAAAGAACTACTTGACAAATCCAAACCTGTCTCAGACTTCCATCTGTGGTATCTGTTCCTGCATGATCCTAAATTCTTGCTGTGTCTCTGAAGCATAGGACAGGACCCAGCTACCGTGGCTCACCTCCTGGTCATTGGCACCCCAAAAGTATTCAATCTCCTGTTCTCTTACATCACGTGTCTTTGAAAAACACATTTTTTCCACTTTCCCTAAAGGAACTGTATTCAATAGTCATCCAACTAAAATCCTGTTAAAAAATAAGTATAAAGTGCTGGAGACAATCATTACAAAAGAGGACAGAATGAATAATTTTCATTTAAGAAGTCATTACTTTCCATCTTTACAGAGAATGATAGAATGATCACTGTAATGCCCCACTTTAAAGGGTCACAAATCATTACAAAAATGAGTAAAAGGTAGTAAGTACCATCTGCATTAATGGGGCTTATGATTTTATAAAAGGTGAAACTTGTTATTTATGAGTTCTTCGATACACAGTTTCTCTTCATGAAATTATTGGAAGAAATAAAATGATTATTATTTTTCGAAAAGGCCATAGACTGAGGTTCAGATTATGTCTTTTCTATTACTTCTGACAAGCTGTTAAAATTCATATTCTCTGCAGCAATTTATCGACTGCTTTGGCAGAATATGCTGTAAAAGGGAAATTACAAAAGAATTTGTATTTCTGTATTAGAAAAGAGGAAGAGATGGGATGCCTGGGTGGCTCAGTGGGTTAAAGCCTCTGCCTTCGGCTTGGGTCATGATCCCAGGGTCCTGGGATCGAGCCCTGCATAGGGCTCTCTGCTTGGCAGGGAGCCTGCTTCCCTTCCTCTCTCTCTGCCTGCCTCTCTGCCTACTTGTGATCTCTGTCTGTCAGATGAATAAATAAAATCTAAAAAAAAAAGAAAAAGAAAAGAAAAAGAAAAGAGGAAGAGAGATCTATTCTTAGAGGGTCTAGATAATATGAAAGATAAAAGGCTCAAACAAACGGCTCATTCTTTTTCTCATTATTTAGAATAAAATACCATAATTACTTTTCTTATTTCCAAAGAAACTCCCTGCACTAATCCCATCATTGTCAACCCACACAGGAGATGAAGTTAAACCGAAATCAATACTAAACAGACATATACGTTATCCAAGCAAAGCAATGTCTACTATTTCAATGCCTTCATCCTTTTTCTCAATAACAAAGCACACTTCATCCTCACTCCTTCACAAATATAATTTAGAAGACATTAGCATACAATGAAACGATGTAATAGTTACGGCTAATGTTTACTGAGCACTCAATATTTTGCATGCACTGATCTAAACACAGATTATCTAAAAAAAATGAACTGAATCCTGACAGATAATCCAATGGCGTATTAATAAATATTTCCATTTTACATATAAATAAGGAAACTGAGGCTTAGCAAAATGAAGTGGCCACATTGCTATTAGGTGGTAAAATCAGATGACATGACAAATGAAGTATTTGAGAGTAACCATAATTAGAAACAAGAATGCTTTTCCTCCCGGGCTAGAAATATGTTCTTGGTTAGATTCTATGGGAAGGTCTGGTCTAGTCCCACTACATAGAATTAGCTGAAGACTTTACAATCATAGTAGCTGTATCCCTTAATCATTACGAGTAATTGTTACATATGCCTTACAGTTTAAGGTAGGTTTATGCACACAGATAAACACAAAATGAGACCCAAGAGTCAAATGGATTGTGGAGGTAAGAAACAAGTGTGTTGTGGGAAGATGCTTAGTTTTACAAAAATCTGAAAGATGGCAGTGATTCCCAATGGAGGCACCCCTGTCACTTCCATGTGTGCACGTGGGCACGTGTACGTATGTGTATCTCTTGCAGGAAATGTGCACCCACAAGCATTTATACAGGGGACAGTTCATTCTCTGTTGTACAATGCTGTCCCATGTGTCATAACACATCTAGCGTCCTTAATCCCCACCCACGAAATTCCAGAAGTTCCAATGCTTGGGACCACTCAATATACTTCTACACAATTTCTGCTGACCTGGAACGAGATTGATTGCTGGATAAAAACATGGAGAGAAGTAACTGACATTAATTGTGCATTGTGAATGAGATACTCTGCTAAGTGCATTCACACATACTCATTTATTACTCATAAACCCGTATGAGGTAAGTACATATTTTATCTCCATTTTACAAGGGCGGATCCTGAGGCTCAGAGAAAGGGGAAGGAACTCAACCATGGGCACAAAGACATTTGAAGCCAACAGTGTGGCTCCAAAACTACACCTCTCTGGGTTAATCTTTTAAGCCATAAGAGTGTGGTAGGCATGCCTTTCCTTTAAAGAAGTTTATTCAGAAAAAAAAAAAAAGAATCCTTGTAAGTAGGACCCATAGTGTGCACATCATTCTGAACCGGGGGTGGAATATTTCCTTGGGTTGGGGGTGAGGGGCCACATGTTCAGTGACTAGTTATATGATGTAGGTATCAAGAGTTGGGCTGGATAGCTTCTGTGCACAAGTATATATCAGAAGAGCTTTGAGCAAGTGTGAGTGTGTGTGTGTGTTCAGGAAGAAAAGAGTTGTGCTATGCTGAGGTTTATGTGTTTTACTTATCACTTCCACAGCATATATTATGCACCAGGCACTGCTACAATTGCTTGACAATATCTCGTGCAGCAGTGTGCACAAGATGTGGTAGGTAGCTGTGCTGGAAGGGGAAGGATCAGCTTTGACATCTATCTACATCATTTGTGTTGTGGTCCTGTTTGAGGCTGGGGGAAGGGTTATGCTAGATGGTTTGTGTGCCACGCATACCGGAGGGGCTGCATGGAAAAGACCGTGTAGTGCAACTCACATGTGCATTTTGGGCATGGCCGGTAGTGAATACTGAAGGAGATCCACAGGAAGGGTGCTGGTTGTGCCCTGGGCCTGTGTAGGGTGCGTGAAAACGCCGTGGACCGGGGTGCTTTCGGCGTGTAGCGGTCTGTGCTGAAAGTGGTGCATAGGAGATGATTCATATGGTGTGCTCGGTAGGGACGAGGGCTGGAGAGGAGGGGGCCGCGTCGTGATGTGTTTGGGGAGCGATGCTCAGTAAGACAGGAGAGGTGGGCATCGCTCTAGGTGACCCTCGAGTGCTCCTGGTGTGGCCCGAATCGCTGTATGGGAGGAGGTAGCACAGGGTGGGGGTTGGAGGGTAGGGGCGAATGCCAGTCCCGAGAGCTCTAGGGCAGGAAGCTAGGTGTGCTGTGACACACTGCGCCGCTGGAGGAGCTGATGGGCGGTGGGTCTGCGAGTGTGTGCGTGGAACAGCCAGCCCGAATCCTCATCCAGAGCTCCACCGGCCCACGCTCCTCACCACCGCCTCCCGCCAGCCCCTTCCCTTCGCCCAAGGGCGCTCCCTCCACGCGGCCCGGCCCGTCTCACCGGGTGAAGGCGAAATACATGAGGCTGACGATAGTGAAGCTGAGCAGGGTGATGGTGTGAGGCCGGTAGAAGAAGTCGATGGTGATGTCCTCCACTTGCTGCTCGTTGATCATCCGGAAATGCATCTTGTAGTTCACATCATCTTTGCTCAGGGTCCGACTCCCCACGCAGGACGCCATGGCCCGCCTCCCCGTCCTGCGGCGGCGGCAGCGGTCCCGGCCCGTGGAGGCTGGGACCCCGGAGGTGACGAGCCGCTGCGGGCGAGCGGCCGGACGGCGGGGCCGGGTCTGGCGCGGAGCACCCGCTGGAAGCCGAGCGAAGGACCGGCGCGGGAGGGCGGGGTCGCGGCGCCGCCAACGCGGCCTCGAGCCGGGGGGGAGCGCCGCCGGCCTTGCCGCCGCCGGTCTTCCGTGAGCCGCATCTCTGCGGACTAGCGGTGTCTTCACATTCCCGGCGGACGAGGTCTAAGGGAAGCAGCGTGCGGCAGAAGGGAAGCTGTGACCCCCTAGCCGACTCCTTTCCCTCCGCACGCCGCCCGCTCTCCCCCCGCGCAGTCTCGCAGATGGTCTCGCCCACTCCGGCCGCAGTCCACGTGGGCGAGGGAGCGCGGCGGCGCCGGCCGGCGCGCTTGAGACGCTGCGGGACTGTCCGCCGGGCCGGGCCAGCTTGGCAGCCACCCCCAAACAAACCGAGAGCGTGGGCCTCGCCACAGGTAAAGCGGAGCCGCGGGAGCACGCGGGGCGCGCTCCCGGGGGGGGTCGGGTCCGGACCCACCCGCGTCCAGGCCGCGACCGGGACCTCATGGCCCTTGGGTCTCCGCGGCCCAGTCGGGAGCGATTAGTTTAGTTAAGTATTTTTTTTTCCCTGGCCAACGAGACGAAAACTCAACCATGCTTGTTTGTTAGCTCTTTTTGCGAAGGACGCGGAAGGAAGCCTAGAGTGTCAGCTGGCTTCCTGCGGAAGTTCGCTGTGGGGACTTGTTAAAATGGCCTAGGAGGGGCGTGTGGCATTCACCAGGGGCCCCTGATTACGGAGCCATCTTCCCATCCACCCCTCCCCCCATCTCTTGACTTCAGTTACCAGCCTTACAGAAGTAGAAATCTTGAACTCTGGAAAAACAGGACTTAAGTGACAGTTCCTATACCTAGCGAAGGACTAGAGCAAGAACCTAGTATATGATATTTTAATGGACTTGACAGATCCTTTAGGACTTTTTTCTTTAATCTTCCTGATGGAACCGTGTTAGATTTACTGTGACCACTACGCAGGGCTTTTGTGCACGTCTGCAAATGCCTTACCCGCTTTTGAATACTGAGTAGACAAATGATTTAATCATAGTTGCAATTGATTCATTTCCATCCAACAGACTTTGGAGCAGTGCAAATCCCTGGGCTAATGGGGAATAGTCCCCTGGGAGGGTGGGTCCGGAGATAGGACCCAGCCCTGCTCCCGTGAACGAACAATTCATCAATTGTTAAGAGGTATATACAGCAATGAAATGATGATGTAGGGAGGATACTGCCCTTGTAAATTCAAACAGGATAAACATTAGTTGAATGCAGAAAGGTCTTTTAATGAATATGGCAGAATTGAAAAGTTAATTTCCGCTATATGATAAGAAGAGTATTAATTTGAGCGTGGAAAGGCTTCACGGTGAATGTGGGATTTCAGAAGTTTGCTTTGAAGTAGGATGCAATGTCTAGACAAACTTGAGTCAAAATATTTTAAAGCTGATAGGGACCTTAAGAGTCATATTATTGTATCCATAACCTTTTCAAAAAATGTTATTTAAAGAATAGTTATTGAACCCCCATCATGGGCCAGTTTGCCCACCACCACAAGAAATAGTCTTGTCAACTAGTACAACTGAGGTCTTCTAGCTTTCAGTTTGCTCTCTCATGACCTTGTGTAGAGAATGAATGTTACAGGTTTGAGGGAAAACCTGACTGATTTGGCAGGTCATTTCCTGCCAGAATTTAACAAAAAGCACCTATCCCAGAAGGCTGTTGTGCATACCTATTTCCTCTCTGAAATAATTTCAGAATGATGGTGAGACTTTCACTTTTATAAACTCTTTCAGGAGGCTTCCCTAAACTACAGATCTCTGGGAGGAGGTTAGACCTTCAATATCCGGTCTAATTCTGAGCATAAAACAAGCTGAATTCAAATCTGTAGAAAAATAAAAAAGTTGTATGTTACAACTAATTCAGCAGAATTCAGTTATATATGGATGTCTAATCAATAATAATACTAATGGCTAACATTTGTTTTTTTTTTTTTTTTTTTTTTTTTAAAGATTTTATTTATTTATTTGACAGACACAAGTAGGCAGAGAGGCAGGCAGAGAGAGAGAGGAGGAAGCAGGCTCCCTGCTGAGCAGAGAGCCCGATGCGGGGCTCGATCCCAGGACCCTGGGATCATGACCTGAGCCGAAGGCAGAGGCTTTAACCCACTGAGCCACCCAGGCGCCCCAATGGCTAACATTTGTGGAGGATTTTTCCATATGCTGGATTCCATGCTCTGTGTTTTATGGATTATTTTATTTAACATAAAATTATATGCATCAAATCTAATCTTATAATTAAGCTGTGTAAATATAGTTTCTTCACAATCTTGGAGCTTGAAGTATTAACAGCCTTTCCTTATAAAAATCTTTTTAAAAACAACTGCATTTTTGGTCAAAATATTCATGTATTCTTTACTGGTTGCTTATGTATTTCTGTGCTAGTTTTGACCTTTTGTTTTTGAAGGCTTTTTCTTTTTCTTTTTTTCTACAGCCAAAAAACAGAATTTGACAGAATTGGTTTTGTTCAATTCCCTTTTGAGGAACTGCTTTATCTGAAATAATCAACATGTTCAGCCCTGAGGATTAACCAAGAAACAATCTTCCAGATTAACAGTGATAATAATATTTAGGACAGTGATAATTCACTTAGGACAAAGTAGATTTCTTCTTGTTTGTTATTTTGTGAGTAATGCATAGATGTAAAATTCATTTGCATAATTCAGTGTCTTGATCAACAGTTTGCTTCTTAAATGTCCTACAAACCAAGAATACTTAATTGCATCACCTTATTTCCTTTAAATATTAAACTAACAGAGATGATTGGGTTCAGCTGTAATTTTAATATTAACAGATTTTTTTTTTAAGATTTTATTTATTTATTTGACAGACAGAGATCACAAGTAGGCAGAGAGGCAGGCAGAGAGAGAGGAAGGGAAGCAGGCTCCCTGCTGAGCAGAGAGCCCAATGCGGGGCTCGATCCCAGGACCCCGAGATCATGACCCGAGCCGAAGGCGGAGGCTCCAACCCACTGAGCCACCCAGGCGCCCCCAGATTTTTGTTTTAAATGGTTTTCTTATACCATTGGCTTTGCTTTTTTTCTCATTTTAAAGAATCTTTATTTTTCCAGTTCAAAAGTTCCCGTCTTTTGGTTTGTAACTGGGATTGCCTTGTTTTTGGCTTTTCCTGTGGTTAAGTAACATGGGACTACTCCAGTCATCTAAGTCTCTTAAACATCTTTGAATTAGAAAAAAAGATTTTCCAGTTTATTATTTTGTTGTTTGAATACTGTTCTAAACATTTAAGTCAAATAAGTTTCTCTTTTTTGATGGTAATATATTTCCTTTGTAGGCTACTTTAAGAAAAATGGCTTTGTCAGCCCAACAGATACCCAGATGGTTCAATTCAATTAAATTGAGTAGCTTCATTACAGCTACACAACTTCAAAAACATTTTCTGAGACCAGGAAAAACATTGTTGCATGGCTTTTCTGCTCAGCCACAGATGTCCTCTGACAATTACTTTCTCCAGTGGGGATTCAAGACTTACAGGACTTCCTCCCTATGGAATAGTTCCCAGTCTACAAACTCAAGTAGGCAAGAGATTGGTTCTGCCCAAGGTACTCTGCTTCCTTCCATGAGTGAACAGACACAGAAGACAGAAAAGATACCCAGTTTTGATTCTGAGCTGTCTCTAGAAGGTAATTCTGGACTTGTAGAAGAGTCCCTCTTGCCCCACTTTGGTAGTTTGAGCAGGTCAACGGTTGATAGTCTGTTAGCCCATTTCAAGTCTTACTTTGTACCAAGTAAGACAAAGAACAATGTCTGTTCTATTCATTTACTTACCTGACTGAGAAAAAAAGGTTTGTAGATTACTATATAAAATACTGTGTTCTAGATATACATGTAACAGTTGCTTTCTAAATACTTTATTATTTAAATTATTTATAAAAAAATTTTTCAGGTGGTAATTAGGTTTACTAGGGTATAATTTATCCTAATATAATATTCCTGATTAGGATATAATTTTATCCAAGTAAAATTCATCAGTTTTGAGTGTACAGCTTATGAATTTTGACAAACACATCTAGCAGTGTAACAGCCTCCACAACTTACAAACCCAAAAGAACACAAATAGAGCACCCCAAAAATCTCCTTTGTCACTTTTTAGTCAGTCCTCTCTCTCCTATGCTTCCTATTCTAGGAATATTGCCATGCAAGGAATATTTCACCACAATGAGATAATATTAGGTTAAGTAGAATATAAAAGATAGCAGGGTCAAGGAAGGCAGTGAGGAAAGACTGGCTCTAAGAAATAAGAAAGGGTAGTAATTAGAAGCAAAAAATAGAACAAAAAAAAAATCATAGTCTTGATTCTTTAGCTCAAGGTAGGTTACAGTTACCAGTGTCTCCCATACCACGTTTGGTTTAAAAAAAACAAAATCTCAAAATCAAGGCCCTGCTAGAGAGGGTCATGTCCATAGCGAAGGACTACAGGTGGTAGAAACAGAATCATAGAAGTCCTTTTAAAGCATACTTGAGAATAACTTGGAGGAGAGGGGATTGCATCAAAAGACATTTCAGGATATAATGACTCTAATCATACAAACAAATCAGGCTGGTAGAATATGTTGTACTTTGGGCCACTTTAACAGGCTGGGGTAGAATCTATCTCAAAATGTATTTGAAGGTCAGTTGATCTTTTTAGAGCTCTTACCTGTTGATTAAAAGTGAAATAAAGGAAAGGAATTTAGTGTAGGACCTTCTCCTTACGAATAGAAACGTACCAACAGATAGGTTATCGTGGAGGAATAGTTTCTCTAAACAGTCTTAGCCTTACCTCTCCAAAGGCAGAAAATATGTGAAGGCAGATACTTAGTTCTGCAGTGATCCCAGGCCTTAAAAAGAAGCAAACTAGAGAAGAGGTTTAGCATTGGGCATACAGACTGGAGAGCTGACTGCCTGTCTTTCTACATGGCCGGCCTGGAAGCACTGGATGACCTGCCTCCAGTGTCTCCGTTGCAGCCAGTTTCCGAGGAGGAGGCCATTCAGATTATTGCAGACCCGGCACTGCCCCCAGACACGTACACACTCCGAGACTACGTGGATCATTCTGAGACTCTGCAGAAATTAGTGCTGCTAGGTAAGTCTCAGTAACCTACAAGGACTTATTGAGGGTATCCCTCATTTGCTTTTTTGCCTTGCTTTGTTCAAATCAGCATTTCTAAACTTTTATCAAGATGAATAGAAGTCAAGTAGTGTGAAAAGGCTTCTAGTGAAAAACCATACTCTCTGCTTCATCCTTCCTGACCTTCATGCTGTTCCTCAGAGGTATCTACTTAACTTTTACAGCTCTTTCTGTTTGCAGTTAATCTCTGTTTATGTAACTGTTTATAGTGCTGTTGCTTGCTTCATCGGTTTTAGACATTGGTTGATCTCGTGTATGTACACACACACTTTCCCCCTATTCGGTTTGCCCAGTATAGCGATGGTAAAAATTTTTAGATGAATCCTCAGTCAGCGATGATATTAGGACTGTAAATATTGCTTGTTGCTCTCTGGGATTGTTTTCCTTCCTGTACAACTTTCCATTTTTCCACAGTTGTTAATAATTCTTGTTTTTCCTTTGGTTAGTTTTCTTTATTTCTAGGGCCAAATTTTCCCACATCTTCCAGTAGCCTGTCAGGACAGTGTTTCCTGCTACAAACACTGCCAGATGAGGAATTCCCTCCTTTTCGCTACCACCCACCACCCTTCCTCTTGGAGCCCGTCGTCCCCCTAATGTGGATGGTTTCTATCTAGGCCTGCTCCATAGCTATTTTAGCTTGTTGGCTGGGAGCATGCACTTGGGTCTGGATAGTTGAAGACAGGCAAGGGATCTCACTGCAGACTTTTTACTTAGTCCTGTCCTGTTCAGTCCAATACCCCGTTGGAGCCATCTGCTTCTCTCATCCCTGGGTCTGGCACATCTCTGACTTCATTCTCCCAGATGATAAACCTCCTTTCTCCCAGGGGATTGAGAGGAAGAGGGTAGGTGAGGGATTCTTTCTCAAATTCATCTGCTTCTCTCATTCTCCACTCACAGCTATACTTTACGCTCTCATTTTTCACTGGAAGGTTAGGAGTGTCCTAACTTGATAGTCGTTTTATCAGCAGTTTTGCCTTGATGATCTCTCAAATACCAGTTCTCTTTCTAAAATGCCGATCTGACTATGTCAGTGACCTGCTGGAAATCCTTCAGAAGCTTCCCGGGACGTCAGAGCTCTGCTTAGTCTGGCCCCTGCTTACCTTTTCAGCTCTACTGCTTGCCCCTTCCCTCCTTCGGTTTGGCCAGCTCTGACTACTGGAAAACTTAGTTCAAGTAACTTCTAAAATGTCTTCTAGACATTTTACCCTCCTCTAGACCCTCCTCTAGACCCTCACAATCACCACGGCTTAGTTCCATACTAGCACTAATAACAACATTACAGTTGTCTACTTCCCTGTTCCTGTGCAAGTTACCCAAATGTGCAGGGAATGGCCTTTGTTCTCAAGAAGCTTCAAGTCTTCAGAAGCATCTAAATACACATTTTTAAGAATAGGTGGTCTGCAGGGATGAAAGGGAAAGTGAGAAGTGCTACATAAGACATCCAAATAAGTGTTCTGTGGCTTCAGAGAGGAGAGAAAGATGATATCTGCTACAAAGAGGAGAGCCAGTCACCTTCCTTCTGGAACAGCTTTGCCAGCCTTACGATAGGTGCCATGGCAAATACAAGATAAACAGAAGACATGGCCCCTGCCTTTAAGTAAGTTATAGCATACTTAAGAGTTCTGGAATATATGTTTCAGCCATTCCTTCTTTGTATGTAGATAAGTCAGCAGCACATCTTGGAAGTAACTTAAATGACAGGACCGTGGAGGAGCCTGATTGCCTTGTCAGATAGTGTTTTTGAGGACCCACATGTCCCAGTGCCTGTCTGCTTCTCA
This sequence comes from Martes martes, assembly GCF_963455335.1. Taxonomy (NCBI): domain Eukaryota; kingdom Metazoa; phylum Chordata; class Mammalia; order Carnivora; family Mustelidae; genus Martes; species Martes martes. Next base: position 39,952,509 of record NC_137891.1, read on the forward strand.
GATCTATTTTCCGCCTTTCTCTGCCTGTTCTCTCTCCCAGCAGGTCAGCCTCCATGCACTGGAGCTCCTTTGCCAGCTGGCTCCTGGGCAGCTTCAGCCAGTGGGAGGCACTTGCAGGAGGAGAGGGAAGGCAGGTGGGAGTTTATTTTTCTCCCGTTCCCTCCCTGCATTGGGCCCTGTAACTGCCTCGCTCCATGACAACGGCTCCTACCGAGCACCCCTTTCTTAATAGCTTGCGGTTCCCTCTGGGTCCGGGTAATACTTTCTGCTCCTTGTCTGTTTAGCACTAGGGGAGCCCTTGTTCACGCTGTCACACCACTGTGTAAAGTCCCTTCATTAAAGTTCTTTTGGTTCGCACTTTTTAGGGCACAATCTGCTGCCTGCCAGACCTTGACGGAAATATGTGTAACCATAACTGAATACAGTGGTAATCATCGTAGTTACTGAAGGGATGAAAGCAACTCGGACGGTGTCCACCCAGAAATTAGAGGCGTGGATTACTCATTTTTTATATCCCCAGAGCCTAACAGAAGTGCCTGGTCTGTACTGGGAATTCAGGGACTCTCTTTTCAAGTTAAAGAAATCTTGAGTAAGCACAAGTGATTTGTGCTGGCAGCGGTGCGCTCTCCTGATGAGATTCTGCTCTCCGATAGCTGTTAAAAAGGCAGCTTTTCAGGATTTCTGTTTGAGCGCAGTTGGGGTGTGACGGCTCATGCCGAGCAGGGCACTGCAGCACATGTCAGCTTAACAGGAAGTGAAATTCCAAGTCCGGACCCTGTGTGTTATTTTTAAAACACCCTTTCCCACATTTATCACAAAGATTGGGAACTAGTTTCCTTCTGATTTATGTATCTATCCATCAAGGACTATAAGAGAAGGAACACTCACCTTCTCTACATACCCATTTCCACTTTCCAGAGGTAACCCTATCACCAGTTTGTTGAATAGCTTTCCCCACCTTTTTCTGTGCATATATACTTATTACAGAAAGCCATACATGGTTTTTACGTTTGTATGCAGTCAAGCTTAATAACTGACAAACGGTTTTCTTCTAGTAGTTTTGGAGTTAGTACACATTTAGAGGCTTAATGTTTCTGAAATTTTGTTTCAGATATAGAAGGAATTTTTTTTATTTAAGTAAAATTGACATGTTATATAGTTTCAGATACACAACATAGTGATTCAATAGTTCTGTACATTACATCATGCTCACCATGATAAGCGTAGTAATTGAAACAATTATTTTTCAAATGTATAGCTAGTGGTCCTCTTATATTGTAATGAATGTGTATCTTTTCACCATTAATTTGAAATGCCATTATTATTATATGCTAATTTTTTATTTTATTCATTTAGTTGATCCTGGATCTGTTTCTGGTCTTCATTCTATGTCTTTGTGTAATCTGGTTTCATAGTCATAATCATCTTAAATCAGTGCCTGTTTAATATCAAGAAATTTGGGTTTGTGGGGCACCTGGGTGGCTCAATGGGTTAAAGCCTCTGCCTTCGGCTCAGGTCATGATCCCAGGGTCCTGGGATCGAGCCCCACGTCGGGCACTCTGCTTAGCAGGGAGCCTGTTTCCTCCTCTCTCTCTGCCTGCCTCTCTGCCTACTTGTGATCTCTGTTTGTCCAATAAATAAATAAAATCTTAAAAAAAAAAAGAAATTTGGGTTTAGAATTATGTTTTGATGATAATAGATGGATATAATAATGTAAGAAATTATAATTTACTTTTCTCATTACCATTAAAGAAAGAGTGGTTTTATTTAATTGCTTTTATACTTAAGACTTGAAAGCTGCATCTGGAAATCAGTTTGAGAGTTATTTTTCATGTGAAGAAATATTTTTAGGAATATAAAATTTAAGTCTAACCTTTAGGTTTTAGATTATCTTCAAATGTTTACAGGTAAAGAATACGCCTTTCCTGTTCATGGTTATTTTTTTAATCAGATGAAAGGGGGAAAAGTGAGAGAATAAAACACTCAGTTTTGGGGCACCTGGTTGACTCAGTTGGTTAAGCAACTGCCTTCGGCTTAGGTCATGATCCTGGAGTCCCGGGATCGAGTCCCGGGATCGAATCCCACATCAGGCTTCCTGCTCGGCAGGGAGTCTGCTTCTCCCTCTGACCTCTCCCTTCTCATACTCACTTTCTCATTCTCTCTCTCTCAAATAAATAAATAAAATATATTTTTTTAAAAATGCTCAGTTTTAATGAGAATTTTGAATTACAGGTTACTTTGATTCCCTGCCTAAATTAACTTTGCCATCTAATTATATCCATAACCAGAGAATACTTTAAGAACTTGCTTTCTTCCTCTTTCTTTCTCCTGTGCCTTGTCTCATTTACTTAGACTTTCTAAGATTATAAGACTATCTGAAGGTCAAAGTTTCTATACTTTTTGCTTTGTTGTCTGTATAGGCTCACCTGTTCTCACACACACATTTCTTGAGGTCCTTCAAGGTACTTGTCTCCACGCTGAAAACCTGGAGATTACAATGAGTGAGACATAGGGTTATTTTTATTTCCCCACCCGGAGGAGATCATAAACACATTTTGAAAATAATGCTTATAACTAAGGAAATGACAAATGTCAAAGAAAGTAACAATTTATTTGAAGGGGTTTTTTACACTGTAGAATTACCAGTTAAGCAATTACTGTGGAGATCCCTTGGAGCTCATAGGCATCCTTCAAACAATATTCAAGAAACCATAGATAAAAATGATGATCCTAGCTAGGTCAGTATGACTTGGTGAATTTGTTTTGGGCAGAAATTTAGCCCCAAATAAATTGTTTTTCTCTATATGTGACTTTGACAGAAGTACTACGTTTTCATTTTAATGTAATTTTATTTCTTCAACTAGTTTAGTTTAAATATGTTTAGAAGTTTCTGTTGGCCTATCTCAGTTCTGTTTTGGACAGGTTGTTGATCTTCTCCAGTAATTCCTTGTATTTTTATGTATGAAGTTTAACGAGCTAGCTAAACAGTTATCTTCAAGCACTATTTGTAATTTATTATAGGAGTGGATCTCTCAAAGATAGAAAAACATCACGATGCAGCCAACCTCCTTCTGAGACTGGATTTTGAAAAAGACATTAAGCAAATACTCATGTTTCTTAAGGATTTGGGTATAGAGGATAACCAGCTGGGAACATACCTGACTAAAAACTATGCTATTTTCTCTGAAGACCTTGAAAATCTTAAGACCAGGTAGGACTTTTACAGTGATTTCCACATAATCCAAGAAGTGGTTATGAAGGAAATGTATGTGTAAGTTATTTTTAAATCTTAACTGTATAAGAATCTGCTGATAATATGAAAGTTTGTTGTTGTCATGGACTTTCTTTGATCAAGATTAAGTATCTAAAACAGTTCTTTTATTTGACTTCTCATTTTATGTGTTCAACTTACTGCTGAGTCAATACTTAAAGGGTTCTCTTCAGAAACTGAAATAAAAATTTTTTTCATCCATTAACAAATGGCTAGATTACTGACAGTGAACTTAAGAGTCATGAAAACCTGAACTTTTGTGGGTTGTTTTAATTTCTGGGCAATTTTTTTTTCTTATTTATTTATTTATTTGACAGAGAGAGAGAGATCACAAGGAGGCAGAAAGGCAGGCAGAGAGAGAGGAAGGGAAGCAGGCTCCCTGCGGAGCAGAAAGCCCGATGCAGGGCTCGATCCCAGGACCCTGGAATCATGACCTGAGCCGAAGGCAGAGGCTTTAACCCACTGAGCCACCCATGCGCCCCAATTTCTGGGCAATTTTTGTTGGTAGACATCTGACGTCCTCTTGGCTCATTACTCTATAATTTGCTTAATCATTTCCGTAAGTTGGCTATTTTGGTTGTTCCTTTTTCTTCTTCTTTAAAAAGCACTTCGATAAACATCTTTGTACTTCATTCAGCATTCAAAGAATTTATTAAATCTGTGAGAATCAATACAGTGAGATGAGATTATATTGATCTGTGACATAAGAATCCTGCTAGGCATTGGGAACACCAAAGAGAACAAGACAGAGCCCCTGTCCCTAAGTTCACCTTTTGAATTTATCATCCTCCCTACTTCTCACCTCTATTCCCAGACTGACTGAATGGGAGCATGGTTCACCTTGTTGACCAAATCAGAAATGTTGGTAGTAATTTTGGCTTCTCTTCTTTTAGTATCCACAGCTAATAAATCACCTACCAATTTTTTTTTTTTAATTTCTCAAATCGGTCAATACATTTCTCTTAATCTTCACTGTGAAGATCACCTTGGGTCCCCATTTCACAAGAAGATGGCTTTAACAGTTTCCTAACTGGTCTGCCTCTAGTCTTCACCCCCAGATTCTTCTTATACTGATGGTGAGCCTTACTGCATTTCAGAGGATTTTACAGTTCCTTGAACAACATCAGAACCCAATGCCTTGTCTGAATTAGTGAAAAAAAACTAAACAAGAAACTGATTCCTTGTGTTGAACAATTTGAACTCCTGTATATGCAAGGCCCTGAGCTAGACTTGAACCACAAAAGATAGATACGCACACCCTCTCTCTTTATGGGACTTACCTTCTGGTATAATATAGACAGACTATTACAGGGGAGAGAACAAATGATTCCAGGGAACTCAGTCTGTCATATCCAGTTCTGCTTCTTCTGTCTGGAACACTGATCCCTTTCCATTCAAAAACCAGTTTGCCCTATTGTTCAAGATTTATTCAAAGGAAGTGTGCATACCAGGAGGTGGGGGATTATTGGGAGCCATTTCAGAGACTGCCTACTCTGCTAATATTTTTTTTAATTGAGTATAGTTGACATGCAATGCTACATTAGTTCCAGGTGTACAAAGGAGTGATTGAACAAGTCTCTGCAAGGCTATCTGTTATGCTACGCTCACCACAAGTGTAGATACCATCTGTCACCATACAGCACTATTTCAGTACCATTGACTACTTCACTACTACTATTAATATCCCCATTTTCCAGGGGACGCACAGAAAGGCTTAATAATTTGTCCAAGATGACGTGGATGGTGTACATGACGGAGCTGGGATTCAGGCCCAGTTAGACTAACTGCAGAGTTCGGGGTACTGCACCACGCTGTCTCCCTACTCTTAATCCTGTAATGGAAACCTAAGTTGAAGGGAAGCTGAAGTTACTTGCTAAAGATCACACACAGGCTCCTAACAACGACAGGATATTCCCTCATAGACAGCATAGTCTAATGGTTCCTAAGCCTGGCCGACTCAAACTCTGGAACGTTGTTTTAATTGCTTGCAATTTTTAATAGGTTTATCCACATACAGCAAAAAATAAGCTTCTACTGTAAGAGGCAAGAGTATTATAATCTTTACTTAATTGAATTTAGCTTTTCTTCTGGTATGTACAGTAGTCTTATTTTCTAGGATTTCTGTAATAGCATTGATTTCATATACTTATTTTCCTTTGAATGAAGAAAATTTCAAATGTATAAAAAAGTTACTTGGTTCTTTGTAAGGTTATTCAAAAGAATAATCTGCATTTAATTATTTAAAAATTTTTTGACTGGGCCTTATATCTTAATTTTTTATTAGAAAAATTATGACAGGAGCACCTGGGTGGCTCAGTCGTTAACTATCTGCCTTCGGCTCAGGTCATGATCCCAGGGTCCTGGAATCGAGCCCCACATCAGGCTCCCTGTTCCGTGGGAAAGCCTGCCTCTCCCTCTCCCACTCCCCCTGCTTGTGTTCCCTCTCTTGCTGTCTCTCTTTCTCAGTTAAAAAAATAAAATCTTAAAAAAAATTATCAGAAGGTAGCAACAGTTTTGACAAAGTTTTAGTCAAATATTGATTTTTGCTCTGACCCAAAAAAAGGGTCAGGGGAGGAAAAAGTAATCCTCTTTCCCACCTACTCCTTCCTATCCCTCATCAACTTTCTGAGACCAACTGTGGAGGCAGCAACTATGATCAGGTTTTTTGTTTGACCTAAGAATGTTCTATCATATGCAAGCATATGTGTAAATGTGTGTACAAATACACATGAACACATGTACATACAACCTGGTAGCATTTATACATACTATTCTGCTCTCCACTTTCTTACCTTAACTGTATGTTAGAGAGTTTTGTAAGGACTTCTTCTTCTTCTTCTTTTTAATGCTTGTATAGTTCATACTGTGGATTGTCCAGTCCCTCATGACAAACATGCTGGGGTGTTTCCAGTCACTACTATCATAATGAGGCTGCAGTGACTCTCCGTGTGTGTTTGTGTGTGTGTGTGTGTGTGTGTGTGTGTGTGTGTGTGTGTGTGTGTGTGTGAAATACATATATTTATCATATATATCTCACATACTGCTATGTATCTGTAGGACAGATTTCTAGGAGTGGAATTGCTAGGTGAAAGGGTATGAGCATTTACAATCTTATAGATACCGACAAGTTGTCCTTTGTAAGGTTATTTTCCAGTTTAGGCTCCCACCAGCATCGTACAGAAGTGCCAGTTTCTCTGTTGCCCTCACTAATAACAGAGTCATCAGAATTTATGGTTTCAGTTCATTTTATAGATTAAAAACAATGCCTCAAAAACCAACCGAACAAACAAAAACATAATGCTTCAGTGTTGTTTCAGAAATAACATTTGGAGGGTCTTTTCCAATGCTGAATTTCTATCTACATGGCCTTTTCTATAAATCACCTTTATCCTTTGCCATTTTAAAATTAAAATATTTTTCTTTCTTTTGTAAGCATTCTTATATATTTTAACAAAATTAGTTATTTCTCTGTGACATGTTGTAAATACTGAACACTTGTTTTGACTTTGTCAGTGGTTGGAGGAGGTTGCCTTGCATTTTAAATTTTTATATAGTTAAATTTATTGGTCTTTTCTCTCATGTCCTCTAAGGGAGTCCCTTAAAGGAGTAGTAGTCACTTATAAAATATAAGCTCTGGTGGTACATGGTATAGAAATATTATAGGCCTTCAGTGTAGGCATGCCTGAGTTCACATCTCAGCTTGGTCGTTAATTAGCTGGTGGTCTAAGAGGAGTTATGTAACTTCTCTGAATCTGTATTTTTTTCATATACAATGTAGAAAATTTACCTGGTTCACAGGTTATTGTTTTTGTTTTTGTTTTTCTGGTAAGAATTAAACAAGACAATGTCCTTGTATATTTTAGACATTTAATAAAACTGCCTTTTACTATGTTTATAAGGTTTTAAAAACCAATAATGTTATTTCATAGTCAAACTTTCTATTTTACTACCTTATTTTGGTTCCCAGAAACTTAGCAGGAAATTTCTCAGTTGTTAACAAAAGGCGTATTGAAAATCATAGTAAAAATTATTGACGAATATACATACTCAGTAAATTTGCTAAACTAAAAAATTGCCCTCTCCATTTCAGCCAGGCTTGAGGGTGTTTATAAAAAGAGTTTGGAATCTCTTATTTTCTAATTTGTGGATTTTTTTTGTTCTAAGCAAAAAATTCTTAAACAGAAGCTATTTTTTTTTTCTACCAAGTAATAAAATGAGTCAGATTAACTGAAAAGAGAACCTATTCGTAGATTTCAGAATTATTTGGTTTCTAAGTAGAAATGGGAACCATTCTAGAGTTGGTTGGGTGCTTGTTTTGCTTTAACCATATTTGGGCCATTACTATAGAATGTTTTTACTTATCCTTTTTTTGTTTGTTACTTTGGAAAGGAGCATGACTTTAGTAAATGTTAATCATATGTACATATACTTTTTGTTTGTTTCTCTAGAGTGGCTTATCTGCAGTCAAAAAATTTCAGTAAGGCACATATTGCACAGATGGTTAGAAATGCGCCGTTTTTGCTGAGTTTTTCAGTGGAAAGATTGGATAACAGATTGGGATTTTTTCAGAAAGAACTTGAACTTAGCGTGAAGAAGGTAAAGAAAACAGGAGAATTTATATTTTTCCATGTGTGCTCCATTTAGTAATTTAAATCTCACGTTTCTCACAGATCCCTGGCCCATATGAATTCTATAAATGCTTTGTATTTTTGTATAAGAATGAATTACCCTACTAGGTCAAATATATAACTGTATCATTTTATAATATTCCATCAAGTTGGTGCCTCAAGTTTTGTTTTCAGTATTTGTTTTTTCCTCAAACAGTTTTAAGTTTATGTATTTTCAGGGTTCCTAGCATCTTTCAGAATTGCTCATATTTTGTGTTTTAGATTTGTGTTCCTAATAATGGCTTGCTTTCCCAAACTAGTTGAATGTACATGTATAGTAATAATAGGGTTTTTTTTAATAACTATAGACTAGAGACCTGGTAGTTCGTCTCCCAAGGCTACTAACTGGAAGTCTGGAGCCCGTGAAAGAAAACATGAAGGTAGGTCAACTTTAAGATTTTCAGAAATCAGCTTCTTTCTTTAAGTGCTTAAGAGGATAGATTTTGCTACTGTCTTCTTAAAGAACACTAGATTGTGAAAGAAGTTATTTCTGGAAAGATGGACCTAGGAAATAAATAAATATCAAGCAAGCAGTTTATTTTAGTTAGTATGTTCATGTGTTGAGCAGGTGTTAGGTGTGGAAATCACCTTGTAGACACCGATACCAGTAATCCTGAAGTAATGCATTAGGTATGTGGGCGATGTGTGGGAACCGCGTCTGTTACCCAGTGTGAGATCCTGGCTTTATGTCACCTCGGTGGGAGAGGAGATTTAGAGGTTGGATCCAGAAGACCTGAGAAGAGACTAGTGGCCAGCACATTGCTCTCCTTAGAACTGTGCCCACTGCCCGCTCTAGTTCCCTCACAGGATGTACCAGACACTTGTTACTGTCCTTCCTCCAAGAGAATAGTATAAAGCCAAAGGCAGCTGACTAGTTAGTATACAAAGCTGTAGTGGTATTTGAAATTATGATAGAAGGCCTGTTTTTCTGAGGTGCTTGAAGTATTTCATGTCCAATTGTTGAAGAAGTTTTTGTTGAGCATCTGGCTGTGCACTGTGCTCTTGTGGGTCTTATCATCCAGCGGGGGCACAGCGTGCGGAGTGGTGAGAGCAGTGGATTGGTAGGGGAGCAGAGACCAAACTACGCATTTGGGTGTTTAGTTTTACCATCTTTGTCTGGAATTTTGACATGTTTTTCCAGATAACATGTATGTAAGTGTTCTTGGGAGCAGAGGCTCAGAAAACATGCTGACAGTCTTAACGGCTGGTCTGTGGTGTAGGGCCCATACAGATAGCCCGACCAGGCCTTCCACGTCCACCATCATTCTGTTTCATCGTTAATGATAGCTCCTTTTGGTGATCTTCATGATGATCACCATGCTACGAGAGTTCATCTCAGGAGAGGGACTTGAAATTCAAGTTACTCCAGAAGCACTGGGGTGCCCATTGGGACCCTTGAGGGCACTGGCATAGCCCTCTCCAAATTTTAAAGTCCTCATTCCAATTTTGAAAGAATCAGTGTGTTCTCTGGCATATTACCAAAATAACTGTTTCCATTTGTGATTCAAGTAACTCTACTTTCTTGTAGGTTTATCGTCTTGAACTAGGTTTTAAACGTAATGAAATCCAACATATGATCACCAAAGTCCCAAAGATGTTGACTGCAAATAAAAGGAAACTGACCGAGACTTTTGACTACGTGCACAATGTGATGAATATTCCCCACCACCTCATTGTCAGGTTCCCACAGGTAACAGGTGCATGGCTCTCTCTGGGAGCTCTCATTGCCCTTCATCCAGAACTGCTCTCTATGGGCATCATGCTGTTCCACTGAGAAAATGACTTGCTATTTGGGAAGGAACTGGACCAAAGATAGTCTGGTTCTGAGGCTGACAGTTGTAGTAAGGTTGTATTTCTTTTGCCCATCTTTTAAATCAAGAACACATCTAGCAGACGAAGTTGAGGGATCACTTGTGAAAAGTTCACAACTTCTAGGGCACACGTGTACATCTCCGTCAGAGACACAAGTGTTGAGTCTGTTGCCTGATAGTTGTTACCTACTGCTCATCCTGCCTATTGGAATGTAACATATTCCCAATTGTGTTTTTCTCCATTTAAATTTGAAATACATCACTTCCCTTAAAGGTCCTTTCAATTCTATTTGTACTTTTTATTCACAGTCTATCTATATCCATTCGTTAGGGCTGCCTGGGTGGCTCAGTTGGTTAAAGTGTCCGACTCTTGGTTTTTGGCTCAAGTCATCATCTCATGGGTCCTGAGAGTGAGCCCCACTGGGCTCTGCAGTCAGCAGGGAGTTTGCTTGGGATTCTCTCCTTCTGTCCCCCCCCCCCCCCATCACAGTCCTCTCACTGTCTCTCAAATGAATAAATAAATCTTTTAAAATAAATAAATAAAACCATGAGTTAATGAGCCATATTGTAATGATCTCCTACAAAGGCATGAAACAGTTCGTTTGCCATTGTGCCAAGCCACATTTATATTTTCCAAGCTCATCAGACTTTGCTGTTCTTTAGCAAGTGACATTATCCGCTTGTTCACAATATGTTAATTCTTTGAAAGCAGAGATCCTGTCTGATTTATACACTGCTGGATTTCCAGTGCCTAGAACTATACTGGCACATTTAGTAGATATTTGCTGAACAAATGAATGATTGAATTTCATCAAAGTCATCTTTTCTTTCCTGTTTGCCATGTGAATAGACATTCCATATTCACTGGATAAATGAAAGATTGAATTTCATTAGAGTGATCCCCCTACTCTGTTTGCTACATGTGTTCTTGATATACAGATAGGCAAAAGAAATACGACTTTAATATAACTCAGAACTAGATTGAATTTGGTACAGTTCCTTCATAAATAGCAATGTTTATTTACCTATCATACTTCACTATGAATAGGCCCTTAATAGAGAGTTTTTCTGTTTCATTAAATGTATATGTATTCGTTATTAAAAGTGCAGTGGTACAGATGTGGCTTTTTGGAACAATTGTAAAGTAAGCGGTCTTCAACTAAAAAGCAGTAACAATTAGTTTTCCTCTGGGTTGTTAGATAATTCAGCGACAGAGCATGATAAAATAATCTGATTTGGGGATACAAAAATCAATCAGACATGGTCTGTATTCTTGTGGGATTTGTAATCTAGTGTGGGAGACAAGTTTCTAAAATGTAATTGATTTACATAATGTTAGAGTCTTAACCAGATAGACTTAGTTAAGTCTAAGTCTACCTTAACCTAGACTTAGATAAGTCTTAACCTTATAGAGCTTATTAATTTAATTTAGAAGAGGTAGGAAAAAATCATAGAAATAATGGAAGCTACTAAGTGATCACTGTGTACTAGCTCTGCCTTTACTGCTTTACTTGTATTAATTCACTTAAATCCTCACAACCACCATATGAGATGGGTACTATTATTATCCTGATTTTACAAGTGAAGAAAACATAAAAGGATTGTCCAAAGGTTACCCAGGTAACAAGAGACAAAGCCAAGATTAGAACTTGTCAGTTGAGTTTAAAAATCCATGCTCTAGGGCGCCTGGGTGGCTCAGTGGGTTGAGCCACTGCCTTCGGCTCAGGTCATGATCTCGGGGTCCTGGGATCGAGTCCCACATCGGACTCTCTGCTCAGCATGGAGCCTGCTCCCCTCTCCCTCTCTCTGCCTGCCTCTCTGCCTACTTGTGATCTCTCTCTGTCAAATAAATAAATAAAATCTTAAAAAAAAAAAAAGGTAAAATAATAACAATAATAATAATAATAATAATAAAAAATAAAAATCCATGCTCTAAACAAGGATATGCTACCACTCTAAGAACCGACATTGGAGTGGTCAGTAGAATGAGTGGGGTCTCAAAGATGGACAGAAACTTTCTAAATAGAGGAAACTATAAACTTGACCAGATGGATCAAAATCATTTCTTTTATTTTATTTTATTTTATTTTTTTTTTAGTTATTTATTGGACAGACAGAGATCACAAGTAGGCAGAGAGACAGGCAGAGAGAGAGAGAGGAGGAAACAGGCTCCCTGCTGAGCAGAGAGCCCTATGTGGGGCTCGATCCCAGGACCCTGGGATCATGACCTGAGCCGAAGGCAGAGGCTTTAACCCACTGAGCCACCCAGGTGCCCCTCATTTCTTTTAGAAACACAGACTCTTAGGCACCCCAAACCCTAGCTTCTGGGAAGCCCAGTTATAGAACTGTGACTTCCTTATTGGGATTCTCAGACTTGTAGGGGTCTGGCTAATATTATAAAAAAAAAAAAAAAAAAAAAACTAATGGAAAAATACATTAACTGACAGGACTGTGGGGCAACTGATAGAATTTAAATTTTTGGCTGGTGCTTCAAAAACTTAGTGGTATGAAATGAATTTTCTCTTGCAAATAACAATTCTGGTTGGCCTGTTTCTGACTCCTTTTTAAAGTTGCTGCCGCTCATGATACCCTTAGGAGTTTTAACCCCAAGACGGGTAAGACATGCTTTTTCCCTAGTTGCTCCCCTAGGGGCCTGCCCTGGTTCATTTTATTCTGAAATGAATGTCAGAGGGAGCAGGTGGGAATTTTACCAAAATAAGGAAGCTTCACAGATTGGGAAATCTTGCAAACTTTTTGGTGCCAATAGACCTTGATTTCTAACTTTGGTTCTCAAATTCGGCAGTCATTAGAATCACCTGGAGAACCTGTGGGCCCCATTCAAAATTTCCGATTGAGTATTTTGGGGGCAGGGCCTGAGGATTTGCTGTCTTAACATCTCCTCCATCTGGATTAGCCAATGTTCTTTGCCTACAATATAGCCCTTAATTACTTTATAATTGTTCTGTTCTTTTTAATCATAATTTCTTAGCAGAAGCTTTATCATAGTTACAGAGCATGTGGTCAATGCTTTATAGTTGTTAGCCTAATTAAAATTTTTAGCCAAATAAACATTTTAATAGTTCATCTTTCAGTGCACAATGTTTTTGTTAAAAACTTTTTTTTTTATTTTTTAGGTATTTAATACAAGGTTGTTTAAAGTCAAAGAAAGGCATTTGTTTCTTACCTATTTAGGAAGAGCACAATATGATCCAGTAAAACCTAACTACATCTCTTTGGACAAGTTAGTGTCTGTACCTGATGAGATATTTTGTGAAGAGATTGCCAAAGCCTCAGTACAAGACTTTGAAAAATTCTTAAAAACTCTCTAGTTTTTGATGAATGTTAAGATATAATAATGTAAAATGAATGTATATATGAATGAATGATACATATTTTTAAATAAATGCCTCAGGCCTCCACTGATCCTGGAAACAATTTCTTAATATTGTGAATTTGGGTATGCTTGTGGCAGATCTTTCTTACAAGTTCCTAGTGACTTGGGGCGCCTGGGTGGCTCAGTGGGTTAAAGCCTCTGCTTTCAGCTCAGGTCATGGTCCCAGGATCCTGGGATCGAGCCCCGCATCAGGCTCTCTGCTCACCAGGGAGCCTGCTTCCCTCTCTCTCTGCCTGCCTCTCTGCCTACTCGTTATCTCTGTCTGTCAAATAAATAAAATCTTTAAAAACAAAAAAAAAACAAGTTCCTAGTGACTTAATTTTTCTTCAGCTTGACCATTTCCTTCCTTCTCAAGGAGGACAAAACTTAAACCACAGCAAGTGAGAGAAGGAGTCACTTTCCTGTGGGTGGGCACACTGTCCTGCTGGTGAGGATGAGGACAGAGGTTTCCCTCTGTAGTTTCAGGCCTTCTAAAGTGGTTTCGTCACAAGACCTCTTTATTTGCTTTGAAAGCTTATGAGTTTCTGGAGCATCCTGTATTATTATTTACCTAATAGTTACTGTCCATGTAGATTATGCTACAAAATGCATTCCATTTTGGATGATCTGTACTGTATCTTCCTGAGCATAGATACTCAGAGTTGCTCACAGTTGGCTACTGAGAATCGGGAAAAGAAAAGGGATTGGGGGGGCAGGGGGCTGGGCAGCAGTGTGAAGATAAATAAAGGGCAATGAGATATAGCAAACAGTCATAACAAACCTCTGACTTATTGCCAGTATGCAAAGATACACAGCATGAACTGATACAGACTTGTAATCCTGGGCCATTTAGACATGTAATCCTGGGCCAATAATTTAACCTCTGGGTCAGATCCTTATTTGTAAAACAAGGCCTTGTGACTTCAGCTATCTGCCTTGGGATCACAAGCTTGGGTGGGTAGTTAACAGTGGTGGCTTCCAGTGAACCACCCCAGTGTTTGTACTCCTTGTCCCCTTCCACATTGACTCTGGGCCAATGGGATCTGGTCCCTGAAACATTATCAAGTAGAGGCTAGATACGTTCTTGCACATTGAGACTTGTCCTCTTGAAACATTTGCTGTCAGAACCCTGAGCCACTACGTAAAGAGGTCGGGTGACCCTCAGAGAAATGAGGTGGAGAGAAAGAGGTGCCTGGCCAGACCTCAGCTATTCCAGCCATCCCAACGGAGCACCAGACAGGTGGGGGAAGAAGCTATCTTAGACATTTCAGCCTCAGCAGATACAACAACATGGAGCAGATCTATCCAGCTGAATTCAGAACTGGGACAAAAAAGTGTTTTAAAACACTAACCGGGGGTAGTTTGTTGTACACTGGGGTTCTGTGGTGTGCTGTAGGTTGGGAAGCCTCATAAACTGAATCTGTAATTGGTCAGGGTCTTCCTGTTAGGTATTTTATTCATTTGCCCAACAGACATTTGAGTTCCTAAAATGCAGTGGTGAGTGTGACATAGATACGGGCCTAATAATGGATGAGATCAATACACAGGAAACAAGATTCAGCTAAAAAAGCATGGAACCATCCCAACTGATCTTTTTATGGCTCCAAACCTCATTTTGCCTTTATTAACAAACCACTTACATCAGCCAGAATAGGCTATAATGAACAGTTCTAAAACCTTAAGTGGTTTTCTAAAGATTGTATTTATTTAGAGAGAGAGAGAGCAAGCACGATCGCTGGCGGGGAGGGGCAGAGAGAGATCGCTGGCAGGGAGGGGCAGAGAGATAAGGAGAAGCCGACTCTCCACTGGCCAGCGAGCCTGGTGTGGGACTCCATCCCAGGACTCTGAGATCATGATCTGAGCCCATGGCAGATGCTTAAGCGACTGAGCCACCCAGGCACCCCAAACCATAAATGGTTTAAAACCACAGGAGTTTTTTTTGTTTTGCTTTTTGTTTTTTTAATCTCATACATGTCTTACTTGGGACCAAAAAAGCTCTGCTCCATATCATCTTTGGTGATAGAGGTTGATGGAGCCTCTACTATGTCTTAAGTGTAGCCAGTCTATGAAAGGGAAAGGAATGTGAATTGCTCTTAAAAACTAATCACATTTTTCTTTGCCAAAGTGTCACATGACCATGCCTGCCTTAAGGCAACAGAGAAATACAATCCTACCCATGTGTCCAGAGGGAAATAAAACAGAATTTTGAACCAAATTTAAAGACTGCCAGCAAACATCCAGGAGCTGTAGGCTCAATACCACTAGGAGTTGGAGTTTGGGACAGTCTTGGGCATCTGATCTCTTGACAAGGCCTTCCCTCTCTGACCACCTTCACTGTGTAACCAGCAAGCTGAAACTTAAGGGTAACGAGGAAATAAGAGTTTACTGAGTACTTCTTGCAAAGCAATGTGCCAGTGTTTAAACGTATCACACTTCACATCTTTCAGACTTCACTTTGGCTAGTGTAGTCTGGGAGCAGACATTCATCAGTTTTTTGTGCTGCACACAGGACTAGGTAAATGTGAGAATCTGGTGGCACAAAGAAGAAAAAAGGGGAAGGCAACAAAAGTTTAGAACTGGAATGTGACTAAGACCACTGAATCTAACCTGAATTTACCATGAGATGGAGTTCTATATGGTCCCAGTTCTCTGCTTAAGCCTGAAGAAAACAAAAGTAGGTATCTGTAGGTACTTGTTATGGATTGCATTGTGTCTCTCCAGAAGTCCTGTTGAAACCCTAACCCACAATGTGATGGCATTTAGAGATAGGGCCCTCATAATGCGAATACTGTTCTTGTAAGATACAAAAGAGCCTGCTCTGTTTTTGCCATGTGAAGACACAGTGAGAAGGCAGCCCTCTAAAATGCACAGGAAAAGCTATCACCTGAAAGTGCCCATTCTTGCACCTGATCTAGGGATTCCAGCCTCCAGAACAGTGAGAAATACATTTTGTTTGTCAAACTATCCAGTCTGTGGTGTTTTGTTTTGGCAATTCAAGCTGACCATGGCAGTAATGGTGGTAGGTCGCTAGGAACTGAGTCAGTCACACTATAATCGTTTCTGTCCCTAGAGACTTAACATGTTGGGGCTGAGACCTTAAGAGTATATTTTCATCTTAAAATCACAAATTCTGCTATAAATCTTAGATTTAGTATTAAAAAAAACTTTTTTGTTTGTTTTTGTTTTTTTTTTGTTCTGACCTAAAACTTCCACTAAAATGGCTTGGTGTAGCCAAGCTGGAAAATGGAAGGCCAGAGAGGTTTAGTGTCTCCTGGATTAGTAGTGTGGTATATGGCCCTAGAATTAAGAGTCCCAAAGTTTTACCCGGATCCTCTGATACTAGAAGATAAATCTGGATTCTTCGTAACTGTGTAGCCTTTGACAATTTATTCAACTTTTCTGAGCGCGTTTCCTCTCTACAATGGGGATAATCCCAGTATTTACCTCATGGATTTAGAACTAAATGAGAACATTAAAATGAGAATACAAAGTAAAAGGTTTAGCGAGTTGCTTGGCACAAAGGGCGCAATAAATAGTCCCTAAATTCTCACAGCTCATCCAACACAGAACCCAGTCTGAAGCCCCTTATTCCTTGACTAATGTTCTTCCCATCAGGTCACATGAAACGTTTCATGGAACGGGGCGCGCAAGATGCCAACCCGACTACACTGGCATGACCCAAGCAGAAAAAACGGCAGCCGCAGATGCCCCAACTCCGCTGCCAGAAACTGCGCCTGCGCGGGCGTCCTTCCTCGCCAGGCGACGCGACGTGAGGCGCCTGCGCATTGGGCCTAGAGCGTCCTCCAGGACTTACCCAGCAGGCAACGCTGCAGTCTCGGGGCAAAATGGCGAGCAGGCCTGCCGGTAAGTTACGGGTGACCTCTCAGACAGGCATTGCCATATTCAGCCTTTTCTTGCAGCACTTTGCTCCGCTTCCTCTGCCTAAGTGGCTAGGTGTGCGATGTCAGGGACGGTGGAGGCTCCGCTCCAGCCTAAAGGGCGCTTTTCCCCCCACCCTCTTACTGTCCCCAGGCCGGGCTCACCGAAGGGTTGAAGGTGGATCTACGGTCGGTGAAGGTGCCCGCGGTGGCTCCGGTAGCCCTGCCATTCCAACTGCCCGTAGGCGGGCAGGCCTCCCCTCGGCCTTGAAGTGTTCAGGGGGCACAAAGAGATAATTAGTGCATGACTTTCAACTAAAACCGAGTGCTTGCCGTGAGTCAAGCCCTGGCGTGTGCGATCACTTCTGCCAGTGTGACGACGGAGATAATGGTTTGCCTCTTAATGCTGGTCTGGTAGCCGAGGCAAAATGACTGGAGGAAATAGGTCTGCAAACTTCCTTTCACCCCTCGCGCTTCTCCAACGGCATTCGGGATAGCTGAGCCAGGGTTTCTGCGAAGCTTCAGAATAATTTAGGCTTATCTGGAACGTCAGCTCCGTCTGCAGATTTGGAGAAGTTTGTATTTACTGTAGGCACTAAAACAAACATACGTACTATCCAATAGAATATACAGATTACCGGAATATTTAAAACAGAGCGTGAACACCAAGGATTTTCCCTCCCCCGCACCTTTTTTGCAGGTCTCTGCCCTCTGGAGGTATAAATTGGAGTAACCTTTAAATGCTCTTAGTCCCTTTCTCCTTGCTCTCAGCAATGATGAACCTATTAGAAAGAGCAGATTGCCGGAAAAATCCATTACTCTAAATGACATTGGACTTTTTTAGGGGTGGGGGGACATTTAAGAATTCATTGTTTCATTGACTTGACAAATATAGAAGGCACTGTGCTCTGTCCTGTGTTTGAGAACTAGATAGACCTGGTCTCAACCCTATCCCTGGAAGGCTCTGATCTTGGATAGGATAAGTTCCCTAAACATTACTCTTCTGGTAGGACAGGCATGTTGTAAATAAACCGAGCTAATGTGGATAAAGCAGATAAGATAGTGTCTAGCACACAAGTGTTAAATGAATATTAATCATCACCATCAATGACAAATATATATACAGATCATTTGTTTTCTACAAATACGGTTGTAGATTGTTGACTCTTTGGTACTTGTTTTTCTAGAAGCAATCTTTTAGATGGTGCTTCATTTTTAAGGAGCTTTGCCAAAGCGTGTAATCTGTGATACACTAAGGAGAAGGGATGAGGAGGGGTTGGAATAAAAGAGTTTGCTCTTGGTGAGAGGCTAGCCCCAGCCAAAATTTTAAAAAGAAAATTTAAATTTGCTCCGTCTCCCCTTCTTAACCACATCTGTCTTATGAACATCAGGCACTTTCATGTTGCCCTTAGCCCCTACTGAGTTATCCCATCAGTTTCAGTCCTGCGCCCCCAAAGAGCTTTTAAGTTAGCTATTTCTCCTCATCCATTTTCAAATATCCATTTCCTTGTTGGAAAGTTAGCTACTTGGGAGGGGGAAAATGGGCTTCTTCTGCTAATCCATATTAATATTAAATGATTGACTAATAGTGTCAAAATCCTCCCAGAAATACATACATTTTTAAAGAGGGTAGTCAAGTGAATTAAAGGTAATGTAGAATTAAGATTTAATGTAGAATTAAGGTCATTGAGACCTGCCAGCCTATTCTGAACTCTTACCTTCTTTACGTATAAGTCCAGTTCCCTTGATAAGAAAAGTTTACACATATTTCCTGTAGTTTATTTCTGAAACTACAGAAGATGAAAGAGTTCATTCCCACACCCTGCCCCTTTAGTTCTGATGGTAGCAGGGGGTACATAAAAGATAGGATACTTGATGTGAAGAGGCTAGAGATCTTTTGTTCATCATGTGTTTGAGTTTACCCTTTTTTCCCATGACTTGCTATCCAGTTTTTTTGAACTTGTAATCACTCTTGCTCATAGATAAAATAAGCAGTTTTTATCCAAGTTGTACAGAATATACACTTTGAAAAGGAAATTTCCTTCCTATGTTTGCATTCTCTAACAAGGTAACTCTAAGAGTACTGGTTACTTACCTCTCCAGGTGTTCATATAGTATAATAAGTAATAATTGTATCAGAGAAACTAACAGTGTGACAATATTAGTTGCAGCATCAAGCCAGTGGCTGGAGGGTATTCGAAAATGGTACTACAATGCTGCAGGGTTCAATAAACTGGGTGAGTATCTGTTTTTTCTTTTTCTTTCTTTCTTTTTTTTTTTTTTTTTTTTTTGCTTTTTCTGAGAGTAGTGCTTTTGCAAGGGTTGTTAGGATTCCCAAAAATAGCTTAACTAATTGTACCTCTGTATATTAGAATATTTTAAAATTAGGTCACATTTTATTATTCAGTCATTTCCTTTTTATTACTCTGAGAAGAGAGTAATAGAATCAGTCATCTCAGTTGTTTGAGGTGCATATAACTTATGTTCTTAAAGTATGGTAGCAGTACATTATCCTTATTATATGCTCCCTCTCCTGACTCCTCCATTTGGCGTTTGAAAATTTAAGTTATATGAACTTTGAAAGTAAGAGATTTCACAGGTGTTAAAATGGCCAAATGTCCAAATCATCAGATATCTTTTTTTAAAAGATTTTTATTTATTTATTTGACAGAGATCACAGGTAGGCAGAGAGAGAGGAAGGGAAGCAGGCTTCCTGCCGAGCAGAGCAGAGAGCCCAATACACGGCTCGATCCCAGGGCCCTGGGATCATGACCTGAGCCGAAGGCAGAGGTTTTAATCCACTGAGCCACCCAGGCGCCCCTAAATCATCAGATACCTGAACACTTAGAATTTCAGCTTTTTTAAATTGAAGCTTGACAGAAGCATCATTAAATGTTACTGGTTCCTTAGTACACTGTTAGGTTAAGGTTCTTTATTACCTTGATCTCAGATTCAAAGTATAAGAAAATAGAGATGTGATTTACTGATGTGTGTTTAAAAACAAAGTAGTTATTTTAGATATTTTTAAAATTGTTTTAGAAAAAATGTGAATTTTGTGACAGTGGGTTTTAAAAGACTCATTGTTTCTAGAGTACCATTTAAGAAATAACCCATTATGAAGGAAAGGAAAAAATAAAATAAGAAAATCAGAGAGGGAGACAAACCATGGGAAATGCTAGTAAACAAAACTGAGGGTTCCTGGAGGGAAGGTGGGGGGGTGGGGTAAGCAGGTGATGGACGTTAAGGAGTGGACTTAATGTAACGAGCACCGGATGTTATATACAACTCATAAATCACTAAATTGTACCTCTGAAGCTAATAATACACTATATGTTAATTAATTGATTTTTAAATTAAAAAAAAGAAATAACCCATTATTATGTATGAAATGCATACATGGTTCACCTGAGTCTTAAGTTATGTCATAAACCTGTTTCACTCATTTTTTTAAAATATCTGATTTTTGAGATGTGTATTCAATCTGACTCTTGTTTTCTGTCACAGGGTTAATGCGAGATGATACGATACATGAGAATGATGATGTGAAAGAAGCCATAAGAAGGCTTCCTGAGAACCTTTATAATGACAGGGTGTTTCGCATTAAGAGGGCACTGGACCTGACCATGAGGCATCAGATCTTGCCTAAAGAGCAATGGACAAAATACGAAGAGGTAGCTTAGCTTTTATGTATGGGACAGTGTTGGCCACTAAGCGTTGAGCATTAGAAACAAACACATTCTTTGGTACTGTTCTTTAGAGTTCTTAAAGTTGTGTCAAATAAATACCCTCATGGCAGTCCAGTGAGGTTAATAGAGCAAATGTTAACTCCATTTTAGAGATAAATACTTTGTGACTTAGAGGTGATGTGACTGTTCCAAAATCACTAAGCAAGTCTCTAATGTAGAGATCCAGGGGTACAGTCCAGATCCACTGTCTTCTGGGTCATTCTCCTTCTACACTCTGTTTCCTGCTTGATGAAAAAATGGTGGTGTCTGTGTGATCAGCTCTTGGGGTAACCCTCTGGCTCCCAGGAAGGACTCTGAAGTAAACCCCCACCCCTTGAAGCTAGGCAAAAGCTTCTAACCTCACTTCTTCTTCTTTGGCAGACTTTCCCCTCTCAACCTATCAAAGCAACTTACTACAGTATCTTTGTGGGTTTTTACATTTTAGAAAAGCAGACAGTTCTTAGACTGCTTGAAAATACATTTTCTTAAGTTGGAAATAAAATTAATTTTGATGAATGACTTTTGTTGAAGACCTGTTAAGTGTTTGGGGTATATCAGTATGTGATGGCTGTATATAATATTTTTCTTTTATTCGTTCTTTAGGATAAATTCTACCTTGAACCATATCTGAAAGAAGTGATTCGGGAAAGGAAAGAGAGAGAAGAATGGGCAAAGAAGTAATCATGGAGTTGAAAACTGTGGTTGCAGCTCCCCTCAAGTATTTTTAAGAAGTTGAATAAACCTGAAATGTACAATTTAGAACTATCTGAGCTGCAAATGTATTGCTTTAAATAAATATCTATTATTATTACTATTGGAGTGTTTGCATTCTAAATCTTATTCTGAATAACTATTGAATTTCCTTACCTGTTAACGATTCTTTCTAGACTTCTAAGATATTTTTTAGTTAGGATTTTACTGCTTCCTGGAGCCCAGAGAGGCCCCTTTAATCAACTTTCCTCACTGGTTGGACAACATCTTATTTTATGAAGGATATAACATTCTTTCAAGTAGAGTAATCACCTTTATATTGTCTTTGTAGATTACCAAGATATGTAGAAGCCCCCTCAGGGCCTTACTTGGCTGGGATGGAGTAGAGCAAGAAACTAGTGCCCGTGACTTTACTGTATGTGAAACAAATAGCACTCTAACTGATTGCCTCTCAGACGTCACAAGTTACCCGATGAAAAGAGAGGATTCACCCCTTCGGGCAGGATTGGTAAATAGCCCTGTCCAACCATTGGCCTCTGAATATTATTGATGTTACATCCTATCCTTTTTAAAAAACTTACGTATATGGTTGCAGTATCGCTCTATGTAGGATACATATATGTGATCTTGTGTTAATATGTGTATTAGCAAACAAAAACTAGATAGTAAAAAAATGGACAAAAGTACAAAGTAAAAGTGATAAGGTTATAATTTTAAATACAAATTAGAACCAT
This sequence comes from Martes martes, assembly GCF_963455335.1. NCBI lineage: Eukaryota > Metazoa > Chordata > Mammalia > Carnivora > Mustelidae > Martes > Martes martes. The sequence continues at coordinate 39,974,679 of NC_137891.1, forward strand.
TCAATAATGTCTTTCCTACCCCTGAGTTCTAAAATGCTTCAGTGGAAGGATCTGTATAGGACCTGCAACCTCTGTGGGGTTCTACGAGCCTCTGCTGTGTGCAGAGAGAGCTCTGAGTGGGATCTTCCCTCGGAGAACAGAACAACAGTGTAAAAAACAAGTTTGGGGTTCTATTTAAAATTCCTAAAGCAAAGTTTTTTTTCACAAAATGGGTTACGATGTTTGATAGTCATTTATGTTTGACTTCTACAACATGAACATGAGTGTCTTAATTTTTTTGCTTAAATATCTAAAATATTAGAAAACCTCATTAAATTCTCAAAGAGCCTTCTCTTTCACAGAGTTATTTTCTGAAATGCCTAATCATTCTTGCCAATTTTCTTTAGTCTGGTCTGAGTTGCCTGGATCTCCATTTGATAATGGTCTTGGTCACGATAAAAGGTCTTCTGTAACATACTTAATATTTTATAAGATTTGTGATTTGATTTTGCAGTCCGTTTGAGTTACGTTTTTGGGACAGTATCACAAATCACAGAGAAACAGATGAAGATAGCAGTAGATGCTATATATCATTAGTGAATTGATTATTAAATTTTTTGTGTCAAGATGCTTCCTAATAGAGGGATAATGAGGCAACTAAGATAAATTCTCAGACAACCAAGAACCACCCAGTGTTTCAGTGATTCATTTTCTTTCCTCTCATGTTTTCTCGAATAAATTTGAATCTCATACGTGGCTGATGGGTGTTATAAGCCTATGACCCTTTGGATAGCATTTTGGCAATATGAATCAAGAATTACAAAATCTAAGTGATTCCAATAGCAGTCATTATATTGATGATTATGATTATGATTGATGATTATGATTGTTTTACGTGAGGCACTGTGTCCTTTACAATCATTGGTCTCACAATAATGCGATGAGATCAGATTATTACACCTTTGCAAATAAGCAAACTAAGGCTTATTTTACAGAGGTCAAGCACCCTGCCCAAAGTCATGCATCTGCAGAAATAGTATGTGACTCCAGAACTGTGCTGCAGTGCTGCTTATCAGAGTGAAAAACCAAGCAATTGCAAGTTTTCAATAATAGGACATGCTTATGTAAGCTGTACTGAGTGGGGAAAGTATATTTATGAAGATAGTTTTAAAACTCAGAAACTTCTTGTGATATTATGAAGAAAGATGTAACCAGGTGAAACAAAATCCCCAACCGTTTGTTAAGGAAAGATGGGAAACAGTAAGGTGATAGCGGAAGTTTTCTTTTTGTGAGTAAGGGTGGTTTAATATTCTCCCTTTTCTCTGACAGTTAATTTTTTATAATTGAATAGCAATCACTTTTACAGTAGAAAAGGCAATAGCAGATATTTGTGTTCTTGGCACAAAAGCTGTAGGTGGTAGGATCTCTCGCCTTGCTTGAGCCCCCTGCCCCAGGGGATCTTATGGGTGAAACGGTAACCAGCAATAAGAATGAACAATTTTTCTAAAACATGTTCAGACTAAATAAAGAAGACCGGACTGAAGAACAGTGAGCAGGCTGTGCCCTTGTATTTCCCTTGTTACCAGTGAATTCGCTACTGTGGTGAGGACTGAAAACCAACCAGGGAAGAGCAAGGCTCCCTGGAGGTTCTTAACAAAAAGATCAGGTCACACTGGAGGAGGTTTCAACATAGTCCTGCTTGGCAGAAGAAGGTTGAGGAAATGGACTGTCCAGAACCCCCATTTTTAAAATTAAAAAAAAATTTTTTTGTTAACATATAATGTATTATTAGCCCCAGGGGTACAGGTCTGTGAATCGCCAGGTTTACAAACTTCACAGCACTCACCATAGCACATACCTTCCCCAATGTCCATAACCCCACCACCCTCTTCCGTCCCCCCTCCCCCCGGCAACCCTCACTTTGTTTTGTGAGATTAAGAGTCTCATGGTTTGTCTCCCTCCTGATTCCATCTTGTTTCATTTATTCTTTTCCTACCCCCCAAGCCCCCCACATTGTATCTCTACTTCCTCATATCAGGGAGATCATATGATAGTTGTCTTTCTCCAATTGACTTATTTCGCTAAGCATCATACCCTCTAGTTCCATCCACGGCGTCGCAAATGGGAAGATTTCATTTCTTTTGATGGCTGCATAGTATTCCATTGTATGTATATACCACATCTTCTTTATCCATTCATCTGTGGATGGACATCTAGGTTTTTTCCATAGTTTGGCTATTGTGGACATTGCTGCTGTAAACATTTGGGTGCACGTGCCCCCCCAAAAAAGCGTTTGTATCCTCAGAGAATTTCCTTGACCAGGACTCTCCAGAGGCTCCTTTAACTTCCAGATCACTCTTGCAGGAGTCTGATAGTCATTCAACTAAGCATCCAGTGCGCATCTTTATAAGGAGACCAGAGCTGAAGCACCTCCAACTGGACTCCTACAAAGGTGTGTGGGGTGAAGGGTGGGGTGGAGGGAGGCCGGGGCACTAAACTTGGGAACTATGCTTGTAAATGCTCTTGACATTTAAAGCAAGCCTAAGGGCTCCACTGAAAGACGGGGCAATCCGCTGACCAAGGTTAAGGTGTAACGGGAGGAGCTGGGTCATCCACCTGCTCCAAGCAGAAAATGAGGCATGACGGTAGTCTGGTCTGTTACTTTGTGAGAGCTCTTTCTAGCCAAACTGTAAGGATTTCCCACATCACTTAGTGACCTTATTCTTCTAAATGGAAAAAGTATGCAAAAGTTCTTTGAAAACCATAGAACACTGTATCAATGTTTTTACTATTAATCATAATTATCAGTATTGTTCTGCTTGTTATGCAGAATAAGACAGGAAATAGGAACCGTATTTGGCCCACTGGAAGAATAGTTGAAGGGGTGAGAATTTTGTTAATTGGCCCATGAAATCCTTTCATTTGAAGAGAGGGTCATTTTGTTACCAAAAGCGTACTATGAAAAATTTGAAAAATCAGCATGGGAAAATCTGAAATACAGGCTCATGGAATAGTAAGATTCAGAGATGCCCAGACATGAATCCACTTACTCTGTGACTATAGGACTCTGATCTAACGGCTCCATACCTTGGTTTTCTCAGCTCTAAAGTGGGGGTCATGGTAGGACCCACTTTACAGGGTTATTGTGAAAATTGCCTGACTTCGTTACATGCCAAATACCTAGAATAGTTCCTGGACATGGCAAACACTAAGAGAGTCAGCTTCTGTGCTCCTTTACGTGAATAGAAGGGGGAATAAATATTCTGGGGAAATGCTGAGGGCCATTAAGTCTGGTAGTGGCCGAGTGGAGGCCCAGGTCCTGGGCTCCTTTCTTCTACCTCCTATGTGACACTCTCATTTCTGGCCCATCTGCCTCCATGGGATGTCTGGCCTTGAATGAAGTACCCATTGCCCAAGATGAGGACAGGTGGAATCAGACCCGTATGATAGCTTAATTAGGAAGGAGCCCAGCCAAGACTTTCCTGTCTCCTTGTTTTGCTTTTTGGATTGGCAGTGTTTTTCAAACTTTCAATATTTCACATCCTGCTAGTTTACTTTGTACAGTGTAAAATGTTTGATAGCTTTTATTGTTCAAAGTTTGAGGCTGATTTAGGTTTTGAGTATATGGCTTCCTAGACCTTGAAGAAAGATAGATTTGCTTACTCTCAAGTGGCCTACTTTGTTTTTCATTTCTTTGCAATTCCGTCCAACACTTGGCTTATGCTCCCTGTTGTCATGGATCACTCAGCCTTCACGGTGTCCAGGTGTAGGAAACAGAGTAAGGTATGGTGGGGTCTTAGGACCCCAGATTCTGATTCTGGTATTCCCAAACTGCGCAGCAATGTTGGTAACGTTCCCAAACGGAGTTCTCACAACCTCACAGCTCTACAAATGGGGCCAACGTGTTAGTGAAGGACTCTTCACCAGAAGCACCATTGCCTGTTTTAAAACTCGAGGATCTTAATAAAATCTTAATATCTTAATAAAATCCCAAGTGTAGATTTTGATAAAGATTTTATGTTTACTTTAAGGACTCCCTTTTAAGGCATTAATTCTTTACTAATTCTGACTTTCTAAAAGACTCATTAATAAGAATAAAGACTGGGCCAAAGCCCAAAGTTCCTACAGCCATCATAATCCTCTTATATTCACAAACATGTTGGGGTTTGGTACTATAGACATCCTGTGCGTGGCTTTGAAAATAACCAAAGTACTAGGAATTTCAAAGTTAGGCGAACATAAAAACTGTACGAAGCCAATCCGGGACAACCTGGAGGATGGAGGGAATTGAGTTTACTCTGTATGGGTGACAGGAATTTTAGGAACTATGGTATCAGAGATGAACAGAGTTGAAGGGTGAACTGAATCACGTTATTTTACAAAGTACAAGGAAAGGGTCCCTTGTTAGAATAAGGTACTAAATTCTGCCACTAGGTGGCGATGCACTACAACTTTACAACTTCAAGGTACACCACACCAGTGTGATTGAAGATTTATCCATTCTGTGCCCCACCAACTCCCTTCCCTTCATTTTTCAGGATGACAGCACCTTAGAGGTTTATGGCCATCAGGAGAATTTACAACTAAGCTATATACTGATGTAATGAAATCTAATATATGCTGTGCAATGAATTATGAGATGTTATTTAGTTTCAGGATTTTATTACTTCAATCAGTTATGACCATATTTCCTTTTATATGATTGCTCACTCTTTAAACATACCAGATGACTGTATAAGGAACACCTAATAAAGTCTATAGATGTTAAAGTATAAATGTTTTAATTTATTTGCCATAATTTGTTTAAATTCTGGTTATACCGGTGTTCATATTAAAAGTCATAACATGTTAGAATCTGAGATCTCAGATTGGACGGTGCCTCTGAATTATATTTTGCTAAGAAATGTCATTGTATGTACTAGCAATTGAGCAGGGAAGAAGAATGGAATCATTACAAGGCAGTTAATTTTTAGCATAGATTCCAGAAAGTCTGTTAATATTTGAGGGGTTTATGTATTATGACAAACTATTTAAATTGTTATTCTGGATTCTGACTGTATCTCTCCTACAGTCAAAAGTATGTATTATTTGTTTTACTTTGTATTTTAATACACTTGCCTATTTTTGCATAAATGCCAAAAATGTAATTTCAAAATAAATCCCTGTGAAACTTCTGGTAACAGTATTCAGTTGAGTCATTGCTCTGTTAGTATTCTAACTATCTTAAAGAAAGTTTTATACATATATATGAAAACTATATTTACAAGCCACCCCCCCCAAAGATAATTGTTTGGTTTACAAAAGAGTCAGTTTATAATTCCTTTCTTATGCATGCATTTAAAATGTGGTTTGCTACTAAACTGGAAACTCAGATCTGAAGCCAACAATTTAGGCAAGCCATTAGCCTTTATTGATTGGGGTTTCTCAGCCATGAGATGAGGGGCTTAGCTGCCAAGTCTGTAAGACTCATTTCAGCACCAACACAATCTGGGTCTGTGATTTAATCTATGCACTTTATTGTTAGGATAAACTGTCATCGATGGAGCGTCAGCTTTGTCCTAGGCATTGTTCGTACATTGCCTCTTTTTATCCTCCCTTCAACCCTCTGAGATAGATATTATTACATCTACTGTATGGAAGAAGAAGTTGAGCTTGAGAAGGTCATTTAACTATTGTTCATTACATAGTTAAAAATTTTTTTTTGGTATATGCTTTTTATGTGCTTTATACTAGGTGGGAACTAGGGATAGGACAGGGTTTCCTCAATATCGGCACTACTGACATTTGGGGCTGGATAATTCTTCGTTGTGGGGGCTTTCCTGTACATTGTAGGTGTTTAGTAGCATCCCTGGTTTCCCCCCAGTTGTGGCTACCAAAAATGTCCCCACACCTCGCCCAATGTCCCGTGGGAGACAGAACTGCCCCCCAGCTGAAAACCTTCAGGATAGGGATACAAAGAGAGAAACCAAGAGGGTGGAGACAGATATGTAAGTAGATTCACGAATATGTAAATTATCTGTAAAAATGTATGTACCGGGTGTTATGGAAACATGGAAAAGGCAAACTCACTCAGCCTGGAGGATATTCAGGGAAGACCTTCCGACAACTTAGCTGATTCCAGAAGAGTAGGCGAAGTCAGCCAAGCCAAGAAGGTGGTGGAGGACTTTGTAAGCGGAGGGAAACAAAGAGGACGCACAAAGTGCAAGGCGTATGTCTTGGGAAGAACAGTCTTGCTTTAATGGAGTGGCAGATGTCAGCTGGGAGACGTGCGAGATGAAACTCGGAAGGGCACTTCATATTGACCTGCTTGGACTTTGTGAGCAGGAAAAGTCTTTGAAAAGATTCTGAAAATCTTTCCCAGAATTCCCGGAATTTTCAAGTTGGGTCAAGGGGGATGAATTTTAAAGTTTCTCAATACCAAACTGCCAATTTGCTTTTCAAAACTTTGTAATGATTTATATGCCTCTAAGCAATCCATTAACACCCCTGCCTGCACTGTGTGCTCCCCTTAAGAACAATCTTTGTGGGGGCACCTGGGTGGCTCAGTGGGTTAAAGCCTTTGCCTTTGGCTCAGGTTGTGATCCTGGGGTCCTTGGATCGAGCCCCGCATCGGGTTCTCTGCTCAGCAGGGAGCCTGCTTCCCCCTCTCTCTCTGCCTGCCTCTCTGCCTACTTGTGATCTCTCTCTCTCTCTCTCTGTGTCAAATAAATAAATAAAATCTTAAAAAAAAAAAAAAGAACAATCTTTGTGAACTTGGTTGGATAGTTTCTTGTTTAAATTTGCATTTCTTGGATTGAGTAGTTAAACATTCTTCCATAAGCTATTATTAAGTTGTTTTTCCTCCTTTTTTAAAAAAAGATTTCATTTTTTAATTTATTTGACAGAGAGAACACAAGTAGGCAGAGAGGCAGGCAGAGAGAGAGAGAGGAGGAAGCAGGCTCCCCGCTGAGCAGAGAGCCTATTGCGGGGCTCGATCCCAGGACCCCGAGATCATGACCTGAGCCGAAGGCAGAGGCTTAACCCACTGAGCCACCCAGGTGCCCCAAGTTGTTTTTCCTCCTTAGTCAGTCTTGTTCATGTCCTTTTCCTATGCCTCTATTTTTTATTTTTACAGGGTTTTTTGTTTTGTTTTGTTTTCTTCTTAGTACTACCCCCCCCCAAAATTAGGGTCATTTCTTATCTATTTGTATGAGACCTTTATGTATTTAGACAGTACTCCTTTTACTTAAATTTGCTGAGATGATATTTTCTTACTTCATTGTCTGAGTTTTGTTTTGGTAATTTTTGATGCCTTTTCAACTTTGTTCATGGTGGTTTTTGTTGAATGGAAGTTTCCAATTTTTATTGGAAATAAAATCTATTTTATTTATCTATCAGTCTTCTCCTCTGTGGTTTTGCCTTTGAGGTCATGCTTTGAGAAGTCCTCCCTTTACTCCAAAGTTATATAAATATCCAGTGAGGTTTTCATCCAGTACTTTTAGCTAGAAGAAGTAAAACCATGAATCTTTAGTCTCCAAGGAATTTAGGTATATGGTATGAGCAGAGTATGTTTTTGAGAGATACTAGGAGGTTCGGTTGGCAAGACTGGATGATCAATTATACATGCAGGGAATGGAGGTGGGAGGTAGAGAGGGAGGCATGGAGGGGATCCACTAAAGGGAATGCTTTAGGGGGGAGGCAGGTGGTAATCAGCCCCATCTATGAGCTTGTCATTCTGTAGGATTTTTCGCCCTGCAGAATATTCCAGATCCACTCTCAGTACTTCTCCACCCTGCTTTGCACTTGGGAGGCTGACCTGCATGGACTACATCAATAGGCATCTTGACCTCTGGCTTCTGGCTTGAGGTTGGCCAATGGAAAGTCACCAGTAGGAGAAGGCAGACAAGAAGACAGACTAGGATGTACTTCCCCAGTCCACCTTCTGCTGGGCTATGGGTTGGCAGTCCCTCTCAGGATTCCTGCAGCTCTCCCCCTCTCCACACACATCCTTTGTTGGTTTCCTTTAACCCTGTCTGCCCTTTGGTAGTGATTTCTTCACTGGATGTTCTTTGCTTGCGGGAATCTGACTGGCAACCAAGGACCCTGACTCATACAGAGTCGGGCTCCCCTCAAGAGTCGTTGGGTTTCCCCATGAGAGTACCAAGTGCTGCCCCTTGGAAGTGGTTTGTGGTCCATCACTGGAAAACTTTACAAGCTTGCTTCTTTGAAGTTGGCCAACTTATGGCCCAGAGTCAGCCTCCAAGAGACCACACAAGTTCCTGTCGAAGGGAATGACTTTCCAAACTCTGTCTCCTACCACTCCCACCTCTCTGCCTCTAAGCCTGATGGATCTGCTTCCAATCAGAGACTTACTCTTCCACACAATTTAATTCAGGGAAATGCTAGTGCTAAAAAGATGCTGTATGACAGAAAACAGAAGGTTCACCCAACCTGACATACTGCTGCGCTGTCTTTCTGGGCAAGCTCTTTCTTCTTGTTTAACTCCCTCTTCCCCAAACATACTTTAAAATTCTGCCTCTAGTCTTTGTCTCTTCTCTTCTGTCTCCTGGGGTGCCACTCGCAACCCTCACCATTGTCTCCACTTGCCCACATTCTAGCTTTATTTTCGGACAAAAATGAAATTCTACCTACTCAGAGAAGTCCTCACTGATCCCAAGGTACCTGACTTGTCTATTTTCTTTGATTTCTGAAGCACTGTTTCAGCCAATCATTTGTTATTTAAAATTAGCTAATACTATTTACCTAGTGTCCACTGTGTGCTAATAGCAGTGTTGTTATTCCTTAAAAAAAAGACTTCAAGCTGGGCACATTTTCCTAAGTGCTCAGAGAGCTTAGGTAACAGATCCAAGATCATGGCAAGTGAGCAAACTGAAATTTAAATTCTGTAGGCCTTGAAATGGCATGCTGTCTTTTCAATATCTGCCATCTTGTGTTTACCACCTCAACATTTACAAATTCAATTCTATTTCATTCTTTGCTTATGCTTTTCTTTTTAAAAAGCTTCCCTGTCAAATGAAATCTTTAGTTTTAAAAGTAGCATAATCATACTCTCTCTGAGGAGGTGACATTTGAACTACGTCCTGTTGGAGAGGAACCCCCATGGGAAGCCGCCTTGATTCTCAAGTTGAGTGAGCTGTGCAGAGAATCCCCAGGGAACTTTAGAAACAAACAAGCAACCCAAACCAAAACAACCTAATGCCTGGGAGCCACCCCTGTGATTCTGAATTGACTGGGTTAGGATGCAGCCTGTAATGCAGATGGGTTTAATATACAACTAAGGCAGTGGGACACCTGGGTGGCTCAGTTGGTTAAGCAGCTGCCTTCGGCTCAGGTCATGATCCCAGCGTCCTGGGATCGAGTCCCACATCGGGCTCCTTGCTCGGCAGGGAGCCTGCTTCTCCCTCTGCCTGCCACTCTGTCTGCTTCTGCTCACTCTCGCTCCTCTCTCTCTCTCTCTCTGACAAATAAATAAATAAATAAATCTTTAAAAAAAATATATATACAACTAAGGCAGAGAAACGCTGGTTTGGGGAAGAACACTCCTGGCAGAGAAAACAGCAAGTGCAAAGGACCTGTGGTAGTAGCTGGCTGGGAGCCCCTGAGGAGAAGCTGATGGAGAAAGCCATCCTGCTGACCCTGAGCTGATGGAGAAGGCCATCCTGCTGACCCTGAACAGAGGATGGGAGAAGGCAAACCTGAAGTCAGAGAGGCAGGCACAGTCACCCAGTGGAGGACATTTTAGACCAGGGGAAGGAGTTTGAATTTTATTTAAACGCAACCATAAGCCCGGGAGGGTTTTAAGCAGAGCAGTGAACTCTGATTTGAAAGCAAGCAGTTTGTATAAAACTACCTCATTCTTTTTCAGGAAAGCAGAGCTCTCCAGCTTATGGGTGTCTAATAATTTATTCAGCCACTTGCTCATTGATTGACATTTGGGCTGCTTCCAGCAGAATGCTATTACAAAACAGAGCAGCAGTGGATATCCCTCTGCACTTGTGCTTTCGCATTTTTGTAGGAGAGAGTCCAGAGGCTTAAAAAATTTAGACAGGGGACATAGTTGGTGGGGAGGGGAGAAAATCCTTTAAAACTCCCCGTCATGCAAGAGAGACAGATCTCTTAAGCCCAAGGGTCTGAAACGTGTGTTCCACACCAGCCGGGATAAAGCCAGGTTTAGCAGACCATCGGCATTTTGCGAGTGTCCTACAATGACACTGAAGTGTGAGGAACATGGACACACCCAGTGTTACTGAAACGGACACTGCATTTCCCCTTAGGTTTTAATAATATCATAAATTGATTACATTTGCTCACTTCCAGTTCTATCCAAGCGATTTCGTGAACATATCGTATGTTTAATATTTTACGTTCACGTAAAAGTCAGCTTTTAAAAATCCTGTCGTAAATCAGGACAGAATTTTCCTTTTAGGTAGATAAGTATACTTTAAAAAAATAATAATTCCCATTGTCTAAAGAAAAGGTGCCTAATGTGAGTGTTTCTCCATCTATTCAAAAGCTTTTTCTTTCTTAAGGCATGTCCACCTTCTGTGTCCGTGTGTGCACAAGTCAGTTTTAATGTGTAACTTAACTAATATTTACTCCTGCATTGTGCTAGGTGAGCTGGCTTCCAAAGATGAGCTGCACCGAATCCTTGTCCTCCCTGGGTCTGTGGCCTGGAGGGGAGCTAGCCCCGGGAACGTGCAGCCACAACCTGGGATCCACAGGGTTTCTTTGCACGAAGCAGGGGATGGGGAGGGAGCATGGAGGATAGGAACCAAGCAACGCCAGGTGAGGGCTGGAGGTGGGTGATGTTCATTTGGTGATAAGCAAATGGAATAGATTGTGGCTACATTAAGCAGGCATCTGTACTGGGAGACTATCGTGGAATCAGGGCAAGTCGTTTTAATTTCGCATGGCTGCTGTAACAAGTCACCATAGACTTAGCATAAAACCACGCAAATTTATTGTCTGACCGTCCTGGAGGGCAGAAACCCATAATAAGTCTTATGGAGCTAAAACCAAGGGGTCTTCAGGGCTGGTTCCTTCTGGAGGCTCTGAGGGAGAATCTGTTCCTCTGCTTCTCCAGCTTCTAGAGGCTGCCAGCATCGCCTGGCTTGTGGCCACAGCTCTCTGATTTCTGGTGCTATTAGCACAGGGCTTACTGCTATCTTCAACCTCCCTGCTTCCCTCTTCTAAGAACCCTTGTGAGTACATTGGGACCACCCGGATGATCCAGGATAATTTCCTCATCTCAAGATTCTTCACTAAGTCCCATCTGCGAAGTCCCTCTTGCCATGTAAGGTCACATACTCACAGGTGCCAAGGATTAAAGTGAGGACCTCTTTGGGGACAGGAGGCCATTATTCCACCTACCATGGAAGGCAAAAGAGAGGCCCCCAGAAAGGGATGGACGGGCTCAGGCCCTGCCAAGTTCCTGTCCAGGACTGACAGACTAAAGCCCAGTACTGGCTGTGGCAGCTGCTGGCCCCCGCTACCGGCCCCCGCTACCGGCCTGCGTCATTTCCCAGCTCTCCCTGCACCTGTGTTGTTCCCACGAAACAGAATCGTGAGCTGGAACATCCAGGTGGGGGCTCTGGCTCAGGAAACCCATGCTGACTTCTGGGAGAAGGTGTCCTGCTCCCCAAGCTCCGGTAACAAGAGGGGAGCGATTGCCTCCCCGCGGGACTCATACTGGAGACTTCCCTCCCGTGCCCTGCCAGGAGCACGTCCAGATGCTGGCAGCTCTGATGCGGACACACGAACACATCTACGCCCCAGGAAGGAACAGTCACCAGGGGCGTCACCCTGGACGGAGATGCTGGGGCCAGCGGCCTGAAGAAGACTGTTAGAGTAACTCACGAGAGCTTGTCTGTCCTCCTTCGGGTGGCTCATTTCAGGACACTTGGGCCCTGTATCAGGCTGTCATTTCCCCAAGAAAGAGGACTAATTCTAATATGAATAAAAGGTATCTGCAAAGAAATCTGAGACCCAGAGTCTGTTCTAAAAGCCACAGGCAGAACACGGGAGCCCCTCTCTTTAATACGGCCCTGGTGGGTGTGCAGACTGGCAAGATCTCTCTCAAAAACAGTGAATGCCCGGAGGCCTGGGTGGCTCAGTTGGTTAAGCCTCTGTCTTTAGCTCAGGTCATGATCTCAGGGTCCTGGGATCGAGCCCTACATCGGGCTCCCTGCTCAGTGGGGAGTCTGCTTCTCCCTCTGCCTCCTCCTCCTCTTCTCTCTCTCATGAATAAATAAATGAATAAAATCTTAAAAAGAAAAAAAAAGCAATAAATGCCAAGAGTCTTTAAAAGGACATACCATCCGGTCCAGTAATTCTGCATGTCGGAATGGGAAAGAAGAAAACAAACCAAAATGCAGAGATTTATGTACTTGGTGGTTTGTCCCAGCATTGTTTATTGTGACACACATGGGTAATTTTACTGTCAACGAGGGGGGGTGGCGGTTGGAATATACTCACTCTTTTTTTCATTTTTATTTACTTATTTATTTGACAGACAGAGATCACAAGCAGGCAGAGAGGCAGGCAGAGAGAGAGGAGGAAGCAGGCTCCCCGCTCAGCAGAGAGCCCGATGCAGGTCTCGATACCAGGACCCTGAGACCATGACCTGAGCCGAAGGCAGAGGCTTAACCAACTGAGCCACCCAGGCGCCCTGGAATATACTCACTCTTAAAAAGTGGTATTTGTGAGAGGTACTTAAAGATACAGCAATATTAAAGATACGTCTTGTTAACTAAGAAACAAAAGCAGTTTCAAATGAAAACAGATGATGTTAATATTATAAAGGGGGGAAAAGGCAACAGGAATTCTCTGTAAGTTTTCAGAGGTTTAGGCTGTGCCCCCCCTTGAAATCCAATCAGGGCTTCTCAATTTAGACTCCCTGGACTAAGAAAGGTACGTCTGGCTAATCAGTTGAGAGATGGTTTTAGCCTTTTTAGGTGTACTTTTTCAGATTTTCAGTGAATTGTTTTTATCATCTGGGCATTTAAAAAAAATTAATGACATTGAAAAATTAAGCTGTGATACTACGAGAAAATAAAGACAGAAAAATATCACACAGCACACCTTTTCTCTGCCAGGGGTGTATGTTAGAACCACCTGGGGGCCTTTTCCATGATACACTCCCCCCAGAGATCCTGATTCGGTGTGCAGAAGAAGAAAAAAATAAGACCTATTGGATTCATCTGTGTGCCCCTGGTTAAGGATCTCCAATTCCAAACACGTATGCATTTCTCATACGGAAAAACAAAATCCAACCTTCCTGGGCACAGACGCCTTCTCTCTCTCCATTTCTTGCTAAGACGTTTGCTGGTTCTTCAGCCTCCTTCACTTCTCCCCCTCTGTCTTCTTCATAGCGTGTATCTTACCAGAAAGCACTATTCTAACTTATTCCTTGGAAATGCCGTCCCCTTTGATACGTCTCGTGTCTCTATTATCATCTATAAAGTGTTGTGGATTGAATTTGCTGGCAGAGCCCTCTGGTACAGCAAGCCATGGCTGCTTTGCTGCCATTTCAATTGTGTTAAATACCCAGCTACGAGCCCATCCTTTGAAGTTGGACAGCACTTTGCAGTCAGCAGAAAGAATAAGTCCTAAATCGCCCACACAACAAGGGTCAAACCCCAACATCCTTTTTTTTTTTTTAAGATTTTATTTATTTATTTGACACAGAGAAAGAGATCACAAGTAGGCAGAGAGGCAGGCAGAGAGAGAGGGGGAAGCAGGCTCCCCGCTGAGCAGGGAGCCCAATGCGGGGCTCGATCCCAGAACCCTGAGAGCATGACCTGAGCCGAAAGAAGAGGCTTAACCCACTGAGCCACCCAGGCGCCCCTCAAATCCTAATGTCCTTAACTGGAAAATTGCAAGACTGACTGACTTAGTGAGCAAAACTTTGTTTAAAAACAACACAGTACGATGTCTTTTTTTTTTTTTCTCCCCCCCAGGGGTGAGCTTCTTACTGGAAACCGAGTGAGAAGGCAAAGAACACGCTGATCCATGTGCTGGAAATTGTCCCTGGGGTTAAAGAGAGTGGCTCATGTCTTTACCTTACTCAAATATTTATGGCACAAATGGGTGAGCCAAAAGAAGAAATAGACATTTTGGGGCAATGGTTCATTTTTCTTTTTTCTCGCCAAATTGCTTTTCTTTCCAATCCATATTGAAATTTTGGTATAAGATGTTGTAAGTTAACTAACTTGAGTATTGAGAACTAAAAACACAGCTTAGCTCACTGACCCATATTATAATCTTTTAACTGTTGTGATGTTATCTAAAGATTGGGAAAAAGTAAGAAAACTGATTTGCTGATGAACAACTGTTTCAAATTATGACTTTGACTTAAAAAAGCAAAATATCAACATTAGACCCTAACACTCCAACTTGGAACGTGGTCTTGGGGCTTGACTGAATTTATAACCTCAATTCCATAACTCCGTCATTCCTGGGAGAGAAGGGTCTGTGGACTTTGGTTCAGAAATTTAAGACAGGGGATCTTAGAGGATAGGGACTGATGACAGCAGCTGTTCAAATGTCTGAAGAGAATCTGTCACTGGACAAACAAATCTGTTTTTTAAGCGTAGGGGTTGTACACGAGTTAAACTACAATAGACAGCCAGTGTGTTTAGGTTTCTCTCTGATAGTCTGGAAAATCTTTGAGTTAATCTTGACCCACTATTTCCTTTACCCTAGAATCTTTGCTTTCTTTTAGTTATGAAAATATGGACCATAACTACAAAGTGTGGCCATCTCTGCCGTGAGTCAACAGATTAGTCTCATCAGAATCTTAAGAAACTGAAGCTTCGGGAAGAAGATATAAAAGTATAGACAGACTATAATGACATGGAGGAATGGGAAAATCTCAGTAACTGAATTCAATAATTCTAGCTGGGTTCCAGGCGATGAATGTTGGGTGTACGTGATGAGCAAAACTGATAAGCTTTCTGCCCTAGTGACACAGTGACATTAAATAAGCCACTTGGGAACAATGGGGCAATTAAATCTCTGAGCTTGGTCCAGGCCTGCACAGTTTCTTGTGCATGAGTGTCTGATTTTTTATGGTGTTTGCCAAGTCTTATAGAATAGCGTTCACCATGGACCGACGTTTGTGTCCCCCCCCAAATTCGTATGTTGAAACCCTTGTGTGAAGGCATTTGGAGATGGAGTTTTGGAAGGTGATTCAGTAATGAAGGTGGAGCCATTGGGGGTAAGAATAGACCTGAGAGGGGCACCTGGGTGGCTCAGTGTGTTAAAACCTCTGCCTTCAGCTCAGGTCATGATCCCAGGGTCCTGGGATCGAGCCCCGCATCCAGCTCTCTGCTCAGAAAGGAGCCTGCTTCCCCCTCTCTCTTTGCCTGCCTCTCTGCCTACTTGTGATCTCTCTGTGTCAACTAAATAAATAAAATCTTAAAAAAAAAAAGAAAAGAAAAAGAAAAAGAACAGACCCGGGAGAGCTTGCCTCCTCTCTCTCTGCTCTCCACCACGTGAGTGTACGAGAAAGCAAGTGTCCATCAACCAGGAAGTGTTCCCTCGCCAGACGCCATCCTGCTGCCTCCTTGATCGTGGACGTCTCCTCCCTTAGAACAGTGAGGAGTCAGTTGTTGACTAAGCCACAGAGTCTGGGTTGCCATATTCTGTTACAGCAGTGCAAACTGACCAAGGCATCAACTAAGAGATCTTTTGGTTGTATTATGATTACTGAGGTGTTTATTTTCTAGTCCACAAACTGAATCCAAGCTACGTACTTTTGGTGGATCACTGAATGACTAATACATAATATACCATTCTATACTTGCTATAATAATAGAATATAATATAAAAATACATATGTATGTAAATATATATGTATTTTATATACATATAAAATACATATATCTTATATATGTATTGTATATGTATATGTATATGTATATGGCTCTTCAGTCTCCCCCAGAGTAGGGGGCAGTTTGCTGGCTCTGCCTTTTCTCCCATCAGGGTGTACATCCACCCACACCAAGGCGGTGGTGAGGCCCCTCTCAGTTCTCCCTGCCTGGTCGGCTGGCGTGCTGGCCCACAGGGACGCCGCGCCTGGCTCCGCGCTGTGAGACCCGCCTTCTTGGAAGAGCCCAGTACACGGAATCATGATGCTGCTGCCCTGTCCCTGTGTGGTTCTCCCTGCCCTTCCAAGCAACCCTCATTTGCTGCCCTTTACCTATGAAAATAAATGCAGGAGAGAAGTGCTGTCCAGGCCACTTGGCCACTTGGGCCGTTGGTCACATACCTTTACTTAGGGGACAGGCCAGGTTCATGTGGGGGTGGTTAAGAGCCACGGATCTGAAGTCAGACTGCCTGGGTTCAAATCCCAACTGTGTGACCTTAGACCAGTGACTTAGCCTCTCTGTGCCCCCATTCCCTCATCTCTAAACAGTGGGATGATGATCACAAGATTGCTTGGTGAAGGGGGTCAGCACGAAGCCCATCCCCTCGAACTTAGTAAGCACTTACTACATGTTGCCCATTATGATTTCACAGGCTGTGAACAAGTCGAAACATTTGCCTTGGGCTTCGTATTTCCAGCACGAAAGCAGATTATTTCTTCCTGTTTAGACTCCTTTGTTTTTAAGTGACAGGTACTGATGTGGCAGGAATTTATAAAAAGGGATTTTTAAAAAAAGATCATATTTATTTATTGGACAGACAGAGAGATCACAAGTAGGCAGAGAGGCAGGCAAAGAGAGAGGGGGAAGCAGGCTCCCTGCTGAGCAGAGAGCCCGATGTGGGGCTCGATCCCAGGACTCTGGGATCACGACCTGAGCCGAAGGCAGAGGCTTAACCCACTGAGCCACCCAGGTGCCCCTAAAAAGGGCTTCTTTAACAAACCTGGAGAAAAGTTGCCCCCTAGGGACACATAACCTGGAGGGAAATGCCCGGGGAAACAGATCGGGGTCCCAGGGAGTCAGCATCTCCTCCTCCAAGTGGACCAGCTCGCCTCTCCGTGCCCAGGCCCTGCTCTCCCTCCCATTTACCCTGAATGTCTGGCCCTGGTAGGGGTGTGATTGTCCCTGAGTAGCTGAGGATAAGAAAGCAGGGGAAGAGGCACGGGTTGGTTGTGGTGCTTTGGAACCCCTGAAGAACAGATCTTGGCCTATCTGTGAATGCCATGTGCTTACTGGATCCGAACACCCACCCTTGCCTTCTCCCAGCCCCCACCCCCCACCCAGCAACTAGTTCTGAACTATCAACAAAGGGCTGCTTGTCTGCTGGGTTTTTAAGAGTGAAACGTCCCAGATTCATACACTTGTAAAGAAAAAACTATCTGGCCCATATCTTGGCCTCCCGTTGTCAACGGCAGATCCACGTCTTCCAAAGTTTCCCCGACCACAGAAAGCTCAACTTCCCAGCTCGAGCCTTCTGAGTAAGGTGAGACTGACCTCAGAGTTCTGTATTTATCAGTGATTTTGCCAAACAAACCAGCTTAGCGAAAAACATGGAATTGAGACCGTCTCGACGGGGCCAAAAGCCGAACAGTAACAAGAACAGAAACTTGGCGTTTGGGTCCCCGATTGTTTCTGAAATGCTCCTCTTGTCCTCTCCCTCCTTTCCCCCAGGACTGTTTCAACAGCCGAAGAAAGATTTCATTCAAAGGGAACTGATTGGCTCTCCCACAAACAGGATAGAAGATGCGTCAGCGGCCCCACCGAGGGGGGAAGGTGGTGTTGCTGGCATCTTTGGGTCAGGAGCTCAGCTTTCTCTTTTGGCTGGAAGTGCTTTGTTATTAGAGTCTGTTTAAAACTGGAATCCTCGGGGTCCTTTTCTGAAAAGCATCATCAGCATCTTTGCAAGCTGCGAAGATGTTTCTCTCCGTGCCTTGGATCTGGCCTTAAAAAACCAGACCGCGGCTGCTGGTGGGTTTGGGTCGCTCAGACAATGGAGTTTTCAGACTTTTTGGAGTCTCAGAAATGTTACCTTAAAAGTAATGAGAACCTTGATTTAAAAATATGTGGTAAGGATATAAGGCAGGTGCTACCCATGTACAAAACACTACTCTTTGTAGGCAACTGTCTATGGTAAGGGGGACCTTAAGAGTGATAACTTCGTAAAATATTAACATAGTGAGTGTGCAGGTGGGGGCTTTGGGGCCCAGTAAAACTTGGTTCGGCCTGACCAAACTTTCTGGCCATGATATTGCCATGTGCTTGCCTAGCGAATGGGCAGGGAATCAGGTCACAGGCAGAAAGGTAACAGGGAATCGTGGGATGAGGGAGGGCGAGAGAAAACAGGCATGACTGAGGAGCTGTGAATTTTAGCAGGGGGTGGGATGATGATGTCTTTAGCTGAAAAAGAAGGAGTCAATGTAGGGATAGAAGAAAGTAACAATATCTTGGGTGTGTTGAGCTTATGGGCCCGCATGACGTCTCCCACCCAACCATAAACCCCAGGAAGACAGCGGGACCTGTCACGTGTTTTGTATGGGTAGCACTTACTACGGATAACTGACAAGTGCTTGAACTGATGAGTTAATGGCAGCATACGGAGATGTACACTGTACTGTGGGAAAGTAAATCTGGTGCTCCGGTGAAGACCAGGGTCTAACTGTCCTGGGAAAATCTGCAGAGAATGTGATTGACAGCTCTGGGAGCAGGTACAGTGGAGAGTATGAATGAGAAGAGAAGGCACTGAACCCAGGTTCAGGGGGGTGGCCTGTGTTTCCCTGGGCATCCCCGCAGCCTTCCAGACTACTAGGTCTCTGTTGGCCTTTCACAATAACCAGACTGGTTTGAGCAGAAGTCTGAGGGTTAGACAGACATGAGAAGTATATGGTCTTCCCCCCAAAATGTCTCCATCAGGAGGGAGGTATGTTGCAATGGAAAAAGCAAGTCTTACAGGATTTATGCCACACACATTGATCAGCACGTGCAGCAAAGGGCGTTCACCCGACCTTTTCTTTTAGGTTTGGTGAGGTCCTAGATGTCCAGCAACACTTTGCATTCAATGTTCTCTCTTTTTAAAAAAAAAAAATATGGTTTTCTTTATTGAAGTCTAGTTGACATACAATGTTAGCTTAACTTCAGGTGTACAACATAGTAATTGGAGCTACCGACTGTCACCGTACAACGCTATTACAATGTAATTGAGTATATTCCTTATGCTGTATCTTTTACTCCCATGACTTATTCCTTCCATAACTAAAAGCTGGTATCTACCACTCACCTTCACCCATGTTGTCCGTTTCTCACTCTCCTCCACTCTGGCAAACATCAGTTTGTTCTCTGTATCTGAAGTTCGATTCTGCACAAATGTGACAATAGTGGTAGGATCAGCTTTTGTCCTAGGCTGATGGCATGAATCCTCTCTGAAGTAGGGACACACAGGACCAAGTGGAACCTGAAACCAAGCGCCATGTGGTCTAGAATCAAGGCCTGATATTTTAAGCTCCCTTGACATCTTGTAACATCAGGAAGGCCACAGATGGCCTAGCCACAAATTACTCTCCCCACTCTGCTCCTGCAGATAAGGTCCTCTGGCCAAACAAACCTTATTACAAGAACCCGGGGCGCCTGGGTGGCTCAGCGGGTTAAAGCCTCTGCCTTCGGCTCAGGTCATGATCCCAGCGTCCTGGGATCGAGCCCCGCATCGGGCTCTCTGCTCGGCAGGGAGCCTGCTTCCTCCTCTCTCTCTGCCTGCTTCTCTGTGATCTCCATCTGTCAAATAAGTAAATAAAATCTTAAAAAAAAAGAAAGAAAGAAAAAAACGAACCTTATTACAAGAACCAGACACAGTTCCTGCTTATCCCTAGTAGTAGTCTTCTGTTCCCGCCGGTGCACGGAATTATTCAAACAAGCTGATCACATCCTGCCAAAAGAGCCAAGGGCAACTTCCCCCTCTTGGTACTAAAAAGACTGCCTCCCACAGTCCCTGGTTGTGTACTCTGTTCCTGAGGACAGCCCCTCTGGGACATTCTGGATCGTCTTTCCTCAGGCTGTGAGTGTACATGACGTATCAAGGGCTGTCCAATTTACCTGTCCATGCTGGACAGACATGTTCGATCATCTCCAGAACCCCAGGACAGGAATGCTTCCTTCACCAATAGGGTGAATAGGACATGATTAAAATAGACCTCTCCAAAGGCAATAAGTAGCCGGATTCACCAGATCCAATATCCCGTTCATGCAAAGTACCTACACAGCATTTCCAGCCAATACCCGTACCTTTGGCACCGCTCCCTTCCATTGTAAGATATTTTTATAACACTCTTAGTGCTAGTTGACAGAACCGATTGTGGCACTGAAACTCTTGCTGTTTCTAGAGCAGGGGTGCCTAATAGTGTCTTCCAAAATGCTAACTCTATTTCTGATAGGGTATGCCTAGGGTGTGGATGACACGTGTACCACTCTATCTAGGCTGAGGTGTTCTCTTTTTTTTATTTTTTTAAAGATTTTATTTATTTATTTGTCAGAGAGAGAGAGAGAGAGTGAGCACAGGCAGACAGAGTGGCAGGCAGAGACAGAGAGAGAAGCAGGCTCCCCGCCAAGCAAGGAGCCCGATGTGGGACTCGATCCCAGGACGCTGGGATCATGACCTTAGCCGAAGACAGCCGCTTAACCAACTGAGCCACCCAGGCGTCCCCGTGTTCTCTTTTTAAAAATACTTTATTTATTTATTTGAGAGAGAGAGAGAGAGAGAGAGAGACAGAGATAGTGAGAGAGAGCATGAGCAGGGAGGAGAGACAGAAACAGGCTCCCCGCTGAGCAGGGAGCTGGACATGGTCCTCGATCCCAGGACCCCAGGATCATGACTCAAGCCACAGGCAGACACTTAACAGACTGAGCCATCCAGGTGCACAGTGCTGAGGTATTCTAAGTGACATTATAGACAATATGAACGGTTGTTTCCTTTAGTGTTGAAAAATTGGCTTGAGTTTTTTTTTTCACATAAAGTTGGTAACTAATATACCTTTCCAGGACTCTGGACATGTCTGGGCTCACCTCTCTCCTGCTCTCTTAATTTACAGTCTCTTGTGAGTGTTCTCCCTTCCTCAAACTTTTGCTTCTTTAGAATGCTACCTTAGTTCCCTTACTCCCCAAACCACCCCTGACTGGAAATAGCAGACTTTACTGAAAGTTCAGGATGAGGAGAACCCATTCACCAAAACTGAATACCAACAGGGTTGCTAGATTTAGCAAATAGAAGACTCTCAATTAAACCTGAATTTCAGATAAACAATGGGGAATGTTTTAATATGCGCACATCCCAACTAGTACACAGTAACCTGCCTTTCACCTGGCAATCCTACATACTGAGACCCTAAACAGACATCTCTGTTCTTACACTAGCTGCAGAAATTACCCACCGATCTCCTTTTCCCTTTTGTCAAGTAGAGAGCGTCATAGTTGTCAGAGATAAACGTGTGGTGTGCAGCGAGGTCCAAAGGGATGGCGGTTGACGTGCAGTGGTGAGCAGAGAGACGATGAAGATGGCGAGGAAGGCACAGGCTTTGGCTTTGTGACTTTTGGAAGAGTGATGCCAGCGGATGTCGGGAGGGG
The DNA here is from genome assembly GCF_963455335.1 of Martes martes. Classification (NCBI taxonomy): domain Eukaryota; kingdom Metazoa; phylum Chordata; class Mammalia; order Carnivora; family Mustelidae; genus Martes; species Martes martes. The sequence continues at coordinate 39,996,191 of NC_137891.1, forward strand.
GACAATGATTTCAAGGGATGGAACAAGACCCGCAGAGGTTCTGTTGAATTTGGCCGTGAAGGGAAAGAGTGTACTGGAACCGAAGGAGATGGAAACTTAGGAGTTTTCTTTTTTTTTAATTGGATAAATTTATAGGTATTTGTGGGCTGAGAAGTAGGAACCACTAAAGATAGGAAGAGGAACTATGAACCAAAGATTTAATATGGATGTCCCTTTCTTTCTGTTGCCAGGTGTCTGATGAAGCAGTGTTACGGGCTGAATCGCGTGTGGCCGTGTGGTGAAGTCCTAACCCCCAGTACCTCCGAATGCCACGGTATTTGGAGACAGGCTCTTTGAAGAGGTAATAAGGTAAAATGAGGCCATGTGGGTGGGCCCTAGTTCAATATGACTGGTGTCTTTGTAAGAACAGGTTGGCACGGGCCTGCCCAGCAGGAAGACCATGGGAAGATGAGCGAGGACACAGTCATCCACAAGACAAGGAGAGAGGCCCGGGAGAAACCAGCTCTGCTGACAGCTCGATTTCAGACTCATAGCCTTCAGAATTATGGGAGCACAAATTTCTGCTGTGCAAGCCCCCTGGTCAGGGGTGCTTTGTTACGGCAGCTCTAGCTCACCAATACAATGGGTATTTGTAATCACAGTGTGTATAGGCTTTGGGGACTGCCGGTGTGGGCTTGAGTCCTGGTTGGTCTTCTTTCTGGCTGTGGGATCTTGATGGATTTAGTAAACCTGGAAGCCTTAGTTTTCCCCTCTGCAAAATGGGAGTAATGGTTTACACCTGTATCGTTGTGAGGGTTGAAATGCGGCAATGCATGTAAGACCCTTAGCACAGTGTCTAGCAAGGAGTTAAGTGCTTGATGCCTTTATTCCTTCAATGAGTGCTTACTGAAAGACTATGTGCCAGGCATTGTTCTAGGAGCTGGAGACATATCCGTGAATTAGACAAAAACCCCTGCCCTCTGCTGGCTTTTATTCTGGTGGGGGAAGACAGATAATAAACAATTATGTAAAATCTACAGAAAGTTAGATGAAATGGTTAAATCTATAATATAAGGGGTAAAGAGAAAAGTAAAACATGGAAGGGATAAGTGAAATGCTAGGAGGTACTGAAATTTTAAATAAGGTGACCAGAGAAAACCTCACTGACTAGGTAGTTTTTGAGTTAAGACCTGAAGGAAGTGAAGGAGCCAGCACTCTGGCAGAGGAAACAGCAAATGCAAAGGGCCTGTGGCAGGAATGAGCTTGGTTTATATAAGGCACAGCAAGGAAGTCAGTGAGTATGAAGAGAACAAAGGTAAAAGGAGCAGGAGGTGAGGCCAGAGAGGTGACAGGATCAGATCATGGAGGGCCCTGTGGTGATGGAATGGTAGCCCCTAAAATACATGTCTATGCCCTAATCCCTGGCATTTGTGAAGTTTCCCTTATATGGCATATGGTGACTAGTACTTCATATGGCAAAAAATACGATTAAGGATCATGAGAGGTGGAGCTTATTGAGGATGATCTGGGTGGTTCCTAAATGCAGTCCCATGTATCCTTCTAAGGTAGACACACAGCGAGGAGGGTGATGGGCAGACGGAGCAGGGAGGTACAGAGAGGTGCACCATAAGCCAGAGTGCCTGCACCAGAAGCTGGAAGAGGCCAGGGGTGCCTTCTCTCCCAGAGCTTCCAGAGGGTGAGGGGCCCTGCCAACACCCTCATTTCAGACATCTAACCTCCAGAATTGCAAGATAATACATTTCTATTGTTTTCAGCTTCTAAGATTGTGATAGTTTGTTACAGAAGGCCTAGGAAGGTAATACAGGCCTGAGAGCTCATATTAAGGAACTTGAGATATTTTTTGAGTGTCAGCAGGACCACTGGAGGGTTCTGAGGAGTGGAACAGCATGATCTGGCTCTGTTTAAAAAAATTGCCTTGGGGACTGTGTTGGGGTGCGGGGCCCAAGGGGGCAGAGGTCAGGGCCCCAGTTAGGAGACCTCTGCTAGACTTCAAGTGAGCAAAGATGGGGGCTAGGACCAGGAAGGCAGAGTGAAGGTGGTGAGAAGGCTCGGGTTCTGGATATATTTCAAAGGTAAAGCCAACAGGATCTAAGAGTTGAGATGCTGCTGCTCTGATGGGCCCTTGGCAGTAGGACCTGGTTTTGGTGGGTGAGGCGAAGGGTCAGTGAAGGGCTCGGTCTGGGACTCAGTGTTACCTCTGAGATGCCTATGAGACCTGCAGACGCGGACACTGACCAGCAGGGGACTATATGGCACAGAGTCCCTGAGAGGGGTTGTGCTGGCAGTGTAAATCGTGGCGTCAACAGCACACTGGGCGTAGTTAAAGCCTAGACATGTTAGCTGTTCAAGTGGGAGCAAGTGTTTGTTCCATTTGGTGGTGTTGTGTTTTAACGGACAGGATCCCCGCACTGCAAAGCCTTGATCGCCTCTAGATGTCTAAACTCATAACGGTTGCTTTTGATGTGTCCTTAATCGACTCCGAGCGCATGGAGCGCAACACCGGGATAATGGCGTCATCTGGCAAAGCCACTGCCTCCAGACTTAGGAAAATGCAAAATATTTAAAAATCAGTAATTTCATAAAATCAGTCCAAGCTTCAGTTCTCTTGCAAAATACTATCCCCCCACCCCCAGTCTCCAGACAGTCCTCCCTGAACACAGTTTGAACAAGACCTCTGCGTGGTGCTGGGTTCTCCCTCCCACCGAAGAAGGGCAGACCCCCAACCAGCTCACCTATAAGAAAACAGAGTGTTTCCTTGAGACACGGGGAGTGGAGTGTATTTACAAATCCCTTGGGATTTTTTTAATGAAAAGTTTATGCATTTCTTTAGGTTAAATTGGAAGAGCTGCAAGAATGAGTTATTTAATTTTTCTGAGAGAGATGTGGCTCAATTGAAAGTGATGATGATTAGCCTTCTAACTGGTATGCTTTATACAGCACTTTGTATTCAGAATGGGTTTCAGTGACTGCCATGTTCATTATTGTATCCAGGCCCATTCTCCCTCCTCTGGAAAGGAAGCTGAAAATATCACTGACCTAGGGGGAAAAGAAATTTAGAAATCACAGAAAGGAAACTAAATTGCTTAGAAAATTTTTTTTCTAAATTTTCTATCTTGATTTACTTCATTGATTACAGGACTGTATCTGAATCAAATATCTACTTGTTTAAGTGTAGGTAGGGCATCAGGAGAGTCAACAAGGTGGAAGAGAGAAACAGGCATTGGTGGGAGAAGTGGATTTGAATCCCAGTCTGCCCTACACTATCCATGACTCGAGACAAGTCACCTCAGCTCTCTGATGCCAAGTCTCCTCCCCTCCTACGTGGGGACGGTAGCAACCACCTCATAAAGTTGTGAGGATGGAATGAAGCATACGCCTGAGCCCGCAGCAGACTCCTGTCCCTGGGTAGACACTGTGTAGTTGCTTTTCTGCACACACCCCTTGTTTGTATCATAAATCAAGTAACAAGCTCACGTTTTGTCCTAGGCCCACCATTACCAGATGCTAGAGGTTGAAGAATGACACAATCCTGGCTCCTGGGGTGGGGGGGGGGCAGGTGTCACAGTCCCCTAGGGAATTTATGTATTCAGCAGATAGTCATTAAGGGGTTATTATGTGTCAGGTTCTGTCCTAAGAGAGAAGAGACAAAGTCCCTGTCTTTGAGGAGCTTACATTTTACTGTAGGTGACCGTAATCACTCACGTGAAGAAGTAGATAATATCAACCAGGTTGGCATCAGTGCTCTGAGAAGAGTGGCCTAGAAATAACGGTAGGGTGGATATTTTGGTAGTGTGTTTGGGGACAGACTCTCGGAGAAGGTGACCCTTGAAAAGAGACCTGGAAGAAGTGAGGGAGTGAGTTCCCAGAAAGTACAAAGCTCTGATGTGGGAATGCCCTTGGCAGAGAAGTGGGCAGAAGGTCATTCCGGAAGGAGCAGGAGAAACAAGGGGACAAGGGGGTGAGGTTGGAGAGATCACCAGGAGTCAGGTGGCAGGGAACAGATAGACATGTGACTCTGTAACACAAGTGGTTTGTTGGGGTGCAAATGTAGTGCCTTGAGAACACAGAAGGCTCTGCTAATTCTGCTCAGGAATGAGAGATTGCCTGGGGTCTTTGTGAGGGAACACTTCTCAGAGAGCCAGAAATGGAGCTGAGCCACTCAACACATGCTCAGCATCTGTTGAATGCCAGGGACAAAGACAACAAGACAAGGTATTTGTCTTTAAGGGATTTGCAATCTACTGAGATTATGAAACAAAATGCTTGACTTGATGGGGACAGATGGTAGTGACACTTGCAGTGGGCATAAGGTATACACTTGTTGAATCACTATGTTGCACACCCGAAACGAATGTTACATTGTGTGTCAATTATACTCAAATAAAAAAAACATAAACAAGCAAACACTTGACCTGGAAGTCTGCACATGGCACATTAGAGCCCCACTGAAGGAGAGATTGGTGGTGTGTGGTGTGTGTAGGACATGGGGTCACAGCAGATGGCAGACTTATGGGAGTCTGGAAGGCTCTTGGAACAGGAATGTATTTGGATCTCATAGTGATGTTGAAGATGGAGAGAAGACAAGGTGGGGTAAAAAATATAGAAATTTGCTGAAATTAATTCAAAGATATACTTCTTCTCCTCTGTCCGAAGAAGGTCTTTGCCAACATGACACAATATACATAGGCCATGTCTTGTAGCAGGAGAGCGGCTGTCGATGTCTTCCAGAAACCCAGGGCTTCCTTTTCTAAACCACAGTTGTGTTCCCATGTGATTCTGGCTTCCACTTGGGAGGCTGGTCAGCAGGCCCAAGAATTATAAGGAAATATAAGGAAAAGGACAATGTTTCAGGGGATGACCACTTGTCCTCTTGCCCTGGGCCATCCTGTGAAGATGGGAGATGGGGAGGAGGAAGGGCTTATTTAATGGGCCTCTGGGAAAGTCACGAGAAGCAGCAGGCATCGATGGCTCCAGGTGAATCAGGTGGATCTGGGTCTGATAGTCTCTCCCACCCTGAGCAGCTGACTTTGGGCTGGTCACTAACCCTCTCTGGGCTTTATTTTGCTCATCCGTAAACTGGGCTAATGCTTGCATCAGTTTCACACTGCTGTGAGAACAAAACAAGTTCTTAAACTTTTAGCACAATGCCTGGCACCTATCGGGTTTCCAATAAGGAATATTTCCTTATTTCCAATATATTCCAAATAATTCCAAAAATAGTTCCAATATTTTTCTCATTGCAGTACATCTCATGAGAGGGTAGAAACGAACCTGGGAGCCAGAAAAGCTCTTCCAGCTGTCACGCAATTGTATATTCAATGTACGTGGTACTGAAGATTAACTGGAGAGGGGACAACGTGGAATAAAAAAGAATAATATAATAAGACAGCAAAGATGGGTCTCTTTCAAGACATTGGGTTGCAAAGGAAAGGAAAACTGATAACCTGAAGGGATAGGTTTTAGGATAGATTTTAGGGAAGGGCTCGGATTCAGAGCTGATGGTTGCGCCCTACCACAGGTATCATTCACTCCCACGGAGGTGGATGTGTTCCTTTACTCCGGTCACCGGGTTGGTAGAGAAAAGCATAAAGTCATGGCCATACCCAGCTGGTATGGGCAGAATGGAACCAGGACAGAGCCCTTACTCAGACACTGTCAGGAACTGATAAACACCTCTGTCAACCCCTGTTCTTATGGAAACTGCTTTCCATAACCCCTAAGCATATGACTTTTTACTCTTCGGTTAGCGCATTCCCACCACTGGGGGTAAAAAAACCAACTAACCAACCAACCAACCCACCCACCCCCTCCCCATCCTTCACCACGCCTGGGTCATACTACATATCAAATAACTCCTTCTTGTGCATCAACCAATCTATGCTTCCCTCAAATCCAACATTAAATAATAATCTGTTACTGGATGAAGCTCGAAGCCATCCTGGGGGCGAAGTCTGATGACGCGATTCTTGTGCCCATGCACAGTCAATTCCGTTGTATGGTCATAAACTAGAAATACCTTGCCAAAAAAACCACTAAAGCTTTTCCAGGTCACATCCATTTTACTGGCCCCTGTTTGCCAGAGAAGTGACACTAATAAGGGAAGTCAGCTTTTTAAATCGGAAGTCTTGACTCAGGCTGGCAAAGAAACCATAGGGACACCACGCAACCCTCAGCTGCTGAGAAACTGGAGGCATTAGGACTCATCAGCTGAATTTTACAGCTGGAAAAATGATGGCATAGCAAGGTTAAGTGGCCCCCGTCAGGTGCCAGATTCAGGGACATGTATGGAGGGTCACTAGTGATGAAATTCATCAATAGACCACCGCCAAGTATAAATTATTCCGTTGTCCTGACACAGAACTCGCTGGAAGGGAGAGGGGGCAAGAGGAAGATGATGAAGCAGTAAAACTCTTTTTAGAAGAAAGTGAAAATGTGTCCAAAGTATATAGACAAGGAGCAATACTAGAGTCAGCCAGAAGAGACCCAAGGAGCTACAACTGTTTAAATTAAAATTGCCATTTTATATTCACAATGGGCCAGATTTTATCCCGGTATAGCTCTGCAGGAATTCTTTGGAAAGGTTCCTAACTCTAGAATTACTTGGTGAGAGTGATTTGGGGCCCTATGAAAATGATACTTGGTAAATGATTTTATGCAACTGGTTTTTAACCACCTAATAGACACAGAATTACTTTCTTACCGGTCCCGCACTGGCACAGCCCTGGGATGAACATTCAGCAAATCCCATTATACCATGGGCTCGACTTTTCTTTCCGTTTGATAGCTTTTGTGGAAAGAATCTACAACGAGGTGTGTATTTGTCCAACTAACTCAGCATAAATATTCATTTCTCCAGAATATGCACACTATGCAAAGTTGGCCCAGACATATAAGCTTAGAAAAGGCCAGCACATACTGTAAGCATCACTGAAGTAGTGAGAACACAAACCCTGACAATGTCTATATACCTAGAGAATTGGGTTGCTTCTGCTGTTGCCTGTCCCCTTGCTGTGGGCAGCGAATACCAAGAAGTTCATTCTGTCCTCTCCTGCTTTTCCCCTCTGTTGGTCCTATTGCAATTATATCCTTTTCTCTGGTATTTTAAAGTGTTCCAGCCAACTTAGTCTTTCATTAAGCTGTCCCCCAATTTTGGGAACCACTACCCTTTTTCCTTACGTTTTGCTGTCCCAACCTCTTTTTCCATCTATGGAAAACATCTCTCCCTCTTTTCCCCCCTTTTTTAAGCTCCCATGGAAATGGCGACACAAAGATGAACCACACAGTTTTTGTCCTTGAGAAACCCAGCCGGGGGGAGGTGGAAACGTGGTGCTCAGAGATACACAGAAACTCCAAATAAAGTTCTATCTCAGCCTGGCAGGAAATCCCAGAAGGCCTCCAAAAAAAAAAAAGGTGGCATCTAAATTGAGTCCTAAGATACAATTGGGAGTAGGGGTGGGTAGGCAGAGTGGGGAGTAGGGAGAAGGAATCCAGGGCAACTGTGAGCAAAGGTAAAGAGGCAAGGGGGTAGGATAATGACGCTACGGGGTTGAGAGGTGGGGTGGAGGGCTACAGGTCCTTTGGGGTATCTAAAATGGCAAAGTAGGTGGCAGCCAGTGGGGGAGATGCGGCTGAGAAGTGAACAAGGGCCCAAAAGAGAGTCTGTTTCCTTCCAGTCCTGGCTACATAACAATACACTGTGGGAGGAATGGAGGAATGAATCACTGAGAAATCATTTACATGGTAAGACTCACAGAGTCATTAAACAATGGACATGAAGTTCCTGAACACGGTTCATAGCAAGGGCTTGTTTTCTGTGTAGTTTAGACTGACTGTCCCTTTGCTTACTGATATTCTCAGTTTTTCTTCCTTTCATTATTACCTACAATGTGCCATGCCTTGAGCCAGACACTCAGGATAAAAAAATAAGACACCAGCCCAAGTGTGGAGTGTTTTCTTCGAAAGGTCTGGCGGAAGAGGGGTCCCTGGCCTCATGTGAGTCATGCTCTGGTGGCAAAGACAGAGGAGGAAACAGGATTTCAGCACAGTCATCAAGGTTTGCAGGGAGCAGGGTGGTGGGGAGGCCGCTAATTTGCAATTGAAAAAGAGGTCGCAAGGCCACGGGGAGCCAAGACTTGATTTTATACACTGTATTATGAGCTCTGTGTGACCTTGACAAAGTTATTGACCCTCTCCAAGTTCATTTTCCTATCTGGGACATGGGGACAATGACATCTCTTTAACAGACTAGTTTCCAGGATCTCATAAGATCATAGATGTGCCCGGAGTATTGCAGGTAGAACACATTTCATTTCAACGAACATTCCTCGAACGTGCCATCTGTATTCAAGTCATATACTGTTTCGGAATCCTCAGAGCACTGAAGATTCAAAGATGAGTAAGACACAGTTTGCATCTTCAAGAACTCTCTGCCAAGTGCTAGGTTTCTTCTGATAATTACAGATAGAAATTTCTAGTTTCATGTTTCAGTTTCTCACTCAGGAAATGAGGTTAGTTTTCTTCCCTTCCTTCCTTTCTCCCCAGAAAGTCTCTGGACTTAAAAGAACTTAAATACACACACACACACACACACACACACACACACACACACACACGGTGTGGCATTAAGCACACAGTCTGGAAATAACAAACAAAACCTCCTCACATCCAGATTCGCGCTGGGCTGGCACTGGCGGTGCTGTGGCTCACAGAGCTATAGGTCAGAGCATGAGCTGAGGAGTAGAAATCCGTAAGCAAATCTTCTGGCTTGTGTCCAGAATCCCCTTATGGCTCCTTGGTGAGGAAAAGGCAGATGAATTCATAGGGGCCTTGGGTTCTCCCAAAGGTTGGTGCAGTCACTGGGGAGGGAGGTGAGCATTCCACATGCCAAGTGCCTTTTGATGATTGTGATGGGATGCGGGATTCCCTTAGGATTTTTTCTTTCTTGTGATGTGCTATCCTCGTTCATCCGTTCCATGCGTTCTCACGGTCAGGCAGCAGCTGTTTGTAAGTTATCTGGGCCAACCCCCAGGGACACTTGTGTATCTAGAGGACATTAGTGATAAGACACCTGATAAATCCATTGGCGTTACCTGGTTTTCCTGCAGAGAAACAAGGAAAAAACCAGCATTCTGATGAGAGTCTAGACTGGGGGGCACATCTGCCACATATTAAATACGCTTTAGGGACTCATTTCTGAGAATGATTTTTCTTCATTTTAGAAGGACAGCTAGAGCTGTGTCTCCCTGCGAGTTAGGGTCTATCAAAGGCAGCCCAAACTCGGGAGCTGTTGAGAATTTCAATCACTTTCAATGATGCGCCAATGAGTTTTAATAAAGCAGGATCTGTCCAGTGGCATCATTGTGTATATTTTTTCATTTGTTCCTTCTCCCTTCCTTCCTTCCTCTCCCTGTTTTCTTTTCTTTCCTTTCTTTTCTCCTTTCCTCTCCTTTTCCTTCCTTCCTTCCTCCCTTCCTCCCCTCCCTCCTCCCATCCTTCCTCTCTCCCTCTCTCTTTTTCTTTCTTTCCTTCTTTCTTTCTCTCTTCTCTCTTTCAAAAATGAATCTTTCTAGGTGATTCAACCGAGTTTTAACTCACCATAAGTCGTGTCCCAGAGTCAAGAATGTCCAATAAAATGCATGATCTGATCAGAAATTTTTGTCATTTCTCTACAAAAGATGATGTTTAGCAATCTGGGACATGGATCAGAGTTTAAAAGTAGAATTTACAAAGCACAGTGGGGCTGGCCTGCATGTAGAGAGCAGGTCAATACCCACCATGGGCAGAGGGTGCAAAGAAGGAGGTTTCATGTGTCCCGCAACAGCAGAGTCCAGGGCTCTTTTAGAGGAACCTGGCCAGTCTATTATAAAAAATAAACCAACCGAAGTATATGCAGTCTTCCCTCCTCTTACCCGCCCCAGGACCCAAAGTCATTTCATCTCTCTTGCTAGCTCCCAGAGTCTTTCATTCTAGTTCAGTGGAAATAAGATAGAAACTTGATTTTTGAAATAGAAAATAGGAGAACTCCTGGTGAACTCTGATTGTGGCTTTACAGTTATAAGGAGTGGAAACTCTCCCTGTTCATCTCCAGAAATGAGGATTCCTGTAATGAAGGCCACTGAACATCTTAGGGATCACAAACACGAAGGCAGAAGATGTCTCAGAGCAGCTCTGAAGCTGGTGAGTTGTCACTCCTGTCACCACACGTGGAAACTTTGGCAGCCACACAGATAATTCCCCCAACACTCTGAACTCAATCCCTTGACCTCATCATTTCCGGTGACCCTTTCCTGAAGCCCTGTTAGCTACCTACTCCCACGTCCTCCCCTAAATTTAACTGTTGTCAATAATTTCACCACTGACATTAAGTTCATGGAAAATACACAAAATGCTACAAAACTACGGTAAGTAAGTGTGATCAGAGGTGTTTCTCTCAATTGGTTGTGCAATCCTGGAGTCCTGTCTGGAGAGGAGGCTAACATTAGCTGCTCTGTGAGCTGTTTGCATTTGCTCCTCAGAGCCTCTGTCTTTGAGAATTAAGTAAAACTAATTAATTAACAAATAACTGCTAGAATAAAAGTATGTTTACTGTTAAACTCTACAAGAGCTATTCCACCAATAATCATGTCCGGTGCTGGAAAAAAAAAATGTCCACAATATCAAATGAATATCCATCTCCTAGTTAAAGCAAAACCTACCTTCTCAGATCAAATTAAAATGAAAAGTTAAGTTCACTAGAAATAATTTTTTAAAATATTTTATTTATTTATTTGACAGACAGAGATCACAAGTAGGCTGAGAGGCAGGCAGAGAGAGAGGAGGAAGCAGGCTCCTTGTTCAGCAGAGAGCCCGATGCGGGGCTCGATCCCAGGACCCTGAGACCATGACCAGAGCCGAAGGCAGAGGCTTAACCCACTGAGTTACCCAGGCGCCCCCACTAGAAATAATTTAAGAAATTAATTTAATTTCCTGGGGTGCCTGGGCGGCTCAGTCATTTAAGTGTCTGACCCTTGATTTTGCTCAGGTTATGATCTCAGGATCATGGGGTCGAGCCCCACGACCAGCTTTGCACTCAGCTCACAGAGTCTGCTTAAGATTCTCTCCCCTCTGCTCCTCACCCTGCTCTCCCTCTCCCTAAAATAAACAAACAAATAAATAAATAAATAAATAAATAAAATCTTAAAAAAAAGAAATTAATTTAATTTCCCAGTTGTTTCTTTTGCTGGAAAATAATTTTGTTGAATCTTGAATAATTGAGGAATTTTTTAAAAATTTGATTACATTGCTATTATTTTTATATATTTATACAAGTCACTGATTCACATATGTGATTTTATACATTAAAGTTTACTTAAGTAAATGACATTAAAAGCTACTGAGCAAGTGTAGGTCTGTTAAATATTAATAGCTCTTTAATTTTTAGTTTCACTTTAAAATTCAACAATTTGTTTATTCCCCTAAAGCTTGGATTCCATTAAAAAAAAAGGCTTGTGCTTTTTCAATGTACACATGGCATTATATGCCATATATGCTATAGTATGTGTGTACTGTGTATAATATATACATACAGAAAACCGTGTATCTGCGTTGTTGAAATACCACGTTCTGATTGTGCACAGGACAGGCCAGTCAAAAAGGATGGCCGCAAGTCAGTCATGTTGTTGTGACACTGGGTCCGCGTCTATGCTGTGGTCAGCAGAACCACATGGTACCTTAGATGGGGGGAGTACGAAGTGGTAGGCAGAGCTTGGCTCTCAGATTCGTGTGACACAGCTTTCGTGACCTGGTCCCGTGAATTCCTGACGGCCGTGCTTCGCTTCCATGTTTCTCATGTTCCTCAACAAGCCAAGCACGTACTCGTCTCAAGGCTGTTGCTCTCGGGGTTCCCTCCGGCTGCGAGAACCCGGCTCACTCGCTCGTTTGGTTCAGGCTCTGCTCAGAGTTCATGTCGTCAGAGTGCACACCGGGCTCGTCCCCACACTCTGAACCCTCTTCTTCCTTTGTTTTAATGTGTGATACCTATCCCCCCCCCCAACATTATACTTATATTTGGTTACTTGGTTTACTGTGCATCTCCCTCATTAGATTGTAAACGTGCTCTTGTTTACTACTTTATCTCCAAAACAGAGACTCGGTTTTTGTTGAATGTGTAATTGAACACATGGATAAATCACAGAGCTGTGGCTTAGGTGGAGCACAGCCTGAACGTGTCTCATTCACTGCTTTAGGCGACCTTTCTACTTGCGAGGGGTAGTGAAGCACCCAGAGGTAACAGACATCTCTTTCTCTCGTGTGTTTTCCTACCCCCCTCCTTCCCTCTCTTGTTCTGTTTCACACTTTTCACGTTACCAACAGCTGATATGGTCCAGGACGCTGAGGGGGTAAATCTCCAGAGAGAGTCCCTCCTACCTCTTCTCTCCCTCTGCCCTGCTCAGAACGAGCCTCCTGCAATTTCCTACGCATACAGCCTTTGAAAGCGCTTTCTTCACCTGGTTGTATCACTTGGTCACACACCACTGGGATGACGGTGGGCCTCTCGCCCATTCCCGCCTACCAGGTCCTGCTGTCAGGTGTGAGTTACTGTGGGCTCACAGGTCTCATCCCTGTGTGATGACAGTCTCCTCCAGGAAGGTCATGCAGAACGTTTCTCCTGGAATATATTGCTCTAATCAATTTCAGACATTGCCTTAGATGTCCTCGATACTTCGCAGGAACCCTCTGAACGTGCATTCCCATGAGATTCTGGCCCAGGACACCAGAGAACCTTGAAATTAAACTGCCTGATGAATTTAGACATTGCAATGTACGTATTGCTGGGGGTGATCTGAAAGCACAATGTAATTTCTATTATGGGACGGGGCTTGTGTTTGTCTATCATAAGAAATGGCAGAAAAGGAAACATATATTGATTTTGCAAATGCATACTTTTTTTACAGTCCCTAAAGAAATGGAGGAAATCAGAGACTCCATTTGCGATTGCCATATGGAATATAGTGCGAGAAAAATTTACCAGCCTGCAAACGTGCAGTTTCTGGTCTTAAATCTTACCTATGAATCGTGTTTTTCTTCTTACAAATGGAAATCCCTGAACATTTAAATAGAGGACTCACTTGCTTGTGCCTTGGCTTGCAGTTCAACGCAGAGACCCTTTTCACTGGATTAGATTGTTTAAATCCCTCTAGCCTTGAAAATTTTTTTTCGTGGTCCTCCAGGTTTCTTTCTGGAAAGCGAGTAGGTCAGGAAAGGATACTAACCTGACATAACTTTTGCGGTGATGACAAGGGCAATACAACTTCCTAGGGTGAGCTTTGAAGTTGGGCAGACAGGGAAGGGAAATCTTGTATTCTCTCCATCACTAGTTCCACCATCAGGGCAAGTTATTGAGAGAGGTGGGATTGAAGAGGAGCTACGAAGATGGGCTTCTAGGTCTGACAGCCTGAGTTTAAATCTTTTTCCTGCTACTTATTCTCTGATCTTGGACTATCGACTTTACCTCCCTGAACCTCAGTCTCTTCTTCTGTGAACTAATGCTTTACTGGGTGGTTGCAATGATTAAGTGAAATAAAGGGTGTTAAGCTCTTAGCACAGTTTCTGGTACATAGCAGGCATGCGATAAATAGAAGCCGTTACGTCGTCAACATTATCATCATCACCATCGGTAACATTAGTGATTGTGGTATTAAGATCGCCCAGCTAGTTTGCAATGGAATCTTAAAAATCCCTAGTTGCCTTATTTCCAGCCAAGTGATTTTTTCTATTATGTCAAAATATGTAGCTTTGGGAAAAGATTGGGCAAGAAGTTCAACGAGGGTGGAGATGATGATGATGATGATGATGCTAGCAATGACGGTGGTCATTTGAACCCCAGCTTTCTTTAGAGTAGTGGTTCTCATCCTAGGTCACATACTGGAATCATCTGAGTAGTTTAGAAAAGACCTGCGTTTCACTCCCAAAGATTCTGGTTTAAATGGTTTGGAGTGCAGCCCGGGTGATGGGATTTTTAATAACCCTTCCTGGGAATTTTCATGTATAGCCAGGCTGAAGAACCATTGGTGCAGGGGAACCTCTTGTGGCTTGCACTTCAGTAGCAATGGTCAAGCCAGGATCAGGCTCTGGTGCCCCCAGAGAGGAAGGCCAGCAGACCTGGCCTCCAAATTACCTGCTGTTAAAAGACTGAGAGGATGTGAACTCAGTTCCCCTTGCCGGGCATCTAGAAAGGAAACAAGCAGCTGGTTACCTCTTCACTTGGGATCCACCAACCTTGTGCTCTCTGTGGGGGCCTTTCCCTGCACCCAACTGTCAGAGGCTAACCCGTAAGCAAAAAGTGTGCCTACATGTGGGCCCCTGTATGCGTAGAAGCATGTTATCCTAGAATAGCCACGAGATCTCAAAATGTGTGTGCGTGCATGCATGCGTGTCTGTATTTGTAAGTGGAATCATTACAATCAATTTCAGATTCTCCTGTATGTAATTATATTCAACACATTTGAATATTGCATAGGAGGATGATCATGCTCTTTTTTTTTTAAAGGCAATTTTGTTTATTTATTTTAGAGGGGGAGAGAGAGAGGGTGCAAGGGGGCATGCACATGAGTGGGGAAAGGGGCAGAGGGAGAGGGAGAAGTGGACCCCCTACTGAGCAGGGAGCCTGACATGGGTTTAATCCCAGGACCCTGAGATCATGACCTGACCTGAAGACAGACGCTTAACCGACTGTGCCACCCGGGCACCCCAGATGACCATGATCTTGAGAGAGCCTTGAGGTTGTTCTGAGCCACCAGGTGCCCCACATCGCACGTCTAGCTAATGGCCTTCTGTCTGACAGTGCTGGTGGAGTCTACCTCAGGATTTATGGCCATTATTTATCAAAACATGATCTCCTCTCTACTGGGAGTTGCACAGCATGGGCTGGGTAGGGCCAGCCTGGCTTGACCAGACCTCACAAGGTTGAGCGGATGTCTCAAAGTGATGTGTCCAGCTGGGGAAAAGAGACTCAGCCTTGTGTCCTTGAGGAGTGGGGAGCTGAAGCTGGGGCAGCAGAACCAGTCTGGCTTTCTGGAGCGAGAGTCAAGGTATGGAGTCCAAAAAGGGTATTGTGATACCAGAAAGACAGGGAACAGGGCGTCAGAGGAGCTGGAGAAACAGGAAGGGCCTTGGAGCAGTTCTGATAAAATGGGTCAACAGGCCTTCGTTTGTAAGGGAAGCAGGGGCCAGAGGAAAGTGGACAATTATCATTGCCCATGTATCTATTACAAATTATTTGCCTCTTGAAACCCTGGACACATCAGGTAGCTGAAGCTGGTGATTTTATCAGTCCTTCGATCTCTTGGAGTCTGGCCAATGGACATTTGATCATTCTGGAGTTTAAGTTACAACTTCCCGCCTCTCTTCCTTCCCAGTGCACCTTCCTCTTATGAACCACTCTTGCCCTTGCCCCAGTCAGGACCCATGACCAGGGGCTGCCCCGTCCACTCTGTGCCCTTGTTCAAGATTCCCTGCTCCCTCCTCCAGCCCATCAAATACAAGAAGTTATCCAGGTTTCCTGTTGGGAAAGGGTGGATAAACTCGTTTACTCCACAGTGTAACTAACTTAGAAATGCTTAGCATGTTCCTCTTCCCCTTAAAGCATTTGCATTTTGTGGAAGTATATTACAGGGAAAGAAATTTTTACTTTACAGGGAAATAAGTATATTACAGGGAAAGAAAATTTTTTAAAGATTTTATTTATTTATTTGACAGAAAGAGAGGGAGATCACAAGTAGGCAGAGGCAGGCAGAGAGAGAGAGAGGAGGAAGCAGGCTCCCCGCTGAGCAGAGAGCCTGATGCGGGGCTCGATCCCAGGACCCCGAGATCATGACCTGAGCCGAAGGCAGAGGCTTAACCCACTGAGCCACCCAGGCGCCCCGGGAAAGAAATTTAGAATTTTAGGTGTCTGTCATTAGGACAACCACAAACAATTGAAGATACTTTTTTAAGAAAAGAAGATTTTTTTAGAATTTCACAAATCCTCGTGGGCACACTGCCCTCTGCCCCTGAGACAGGAACCGTCTTCCCCCCACATGCGGGTCTATACAGAGGTCCAGGAGGGGAGAGCCGCTGGGCCAGGGAGGTGGCAAAAACATACTATGGAGAATTGGCGGCGTGAGTCTGCGCTCACACTAGGGCACTGACAATGTGGGAGCGAGGCGACCCACCTGAGCTTCCCAGGCCTTTGAGAAGTTAGCAAGGCCAGCATTTACCGAAGACCCACTTGGTGCCAGTGCGGGAGGAGCTAAGCTTAGGGTTGCGAGGAGAAGAGCATTACTGCGGGAGACAAATGGCGGCCACAAGGCTCTTGTAGAGGTACACGCAAAAGGGTGCACAGGCGAGGAGTGCAGGAAATGTCTAACTCTGCCGCGGAAGCCTCCCGGAGGTGAGCCCTGCCCTGCAACAAAGCTATGGGATGTCTGGAGAGTCTGATGCTGGGAACAGTGCGGTCTGGCCTTTGGGAGCCATGAGCTTTGGAGTCGCAGAGCTAGCCTGAACCAAGGCTCTGCTCCTCACGAGCCGTGGAGCACTGGAACTTCATCTGACAAATGGGGATGTTGATAGTGTGTCCCCATAGGTGAGAAGTAAGATAATACAGGCGACACGGTCAGAATGGTGACTGGAACACAGGAAATGCCAGCCTTCATCTTTTATTCTTAACTGAACGATAAAGAGGGGGTTTTCAGAAAGAGCGGAGAGGCTGGGACAGCATTCTAGGCATCGATGAAGGGAAGGCAGAAGTACAGAAAGGGAATGGGGTGTCTGGGGTCGGGTCTAAAGGACATGGCAGCAGTCAGGGACCTGAGATGTGTAGGGGGAGCATGGGGAACTGGCCTGCAGAGACAAGTGGGGCCAGACCTTGACAATCCCTGGGGGTGCTCCGAGGGGTGTGGGCTCCGCCCAGAGCATCAGGGGAGTCAGTCACGGTGGTGAGAAGGTTGGAGGGTTAGAGCAGAAAAAAGTCTCCGGAAGCTTCGGGAAGGTTGGGCTGAGGAAGGGAGACAGAGGAAGGGAGACCCTGGGGGAGAACTCTTGCTGTCCTGCCCTGGGAGGAGATGGGAGGGTTGTGGCAAGGCCCTGCCCACGCCTGTGTGTGGCAGACTGCTGAAGGCCACAGGAATGGCAGATGAGAATCCTCCCCACTCAGCCCTACCCTACCACCCCCCCATGCAGTCTCTTGAATGGGAGACTCCTCAGAATGGCTGTAAGCAGACTGAGAATGACGTTGGCATTGGAGGTGGCCTAGGCTTAAATCTGCTGCTCTTAATTACTAGCCCTGTGCCTCAGGCAAGTTACTCAACTTCCGGCCTCAGTTTTCACATCCACAAAATGGGGTTACTGAGAATGCCTGCCACATAAAAGGGCTTTGAGGATTAAATGAGTCATTCTGTGGAAAGCACTGGAATGGTTTCTGGCACATGGTGCTGAATAAGCCTTTTGTTAGCTAAAATATGCAAAATGATAATAATCGCACCTACAACCTCATCATGTCTGACCCTGACCTGACAACCTTATCATGACTTCACTTTATTATTTACATTTGTTTGCTTACTGGGCTAGCAGCTGTCTCCCCAGACTAATGTGTTAAGTCCCACAAATGCACACTCACTGCCGTGGGCCACATGCTGGGTACACCAGATTGGTAAATCATTTATTATAAGCACCTGTATATCCAGCACCTAAAACTCTGATGTTATTCTTGTTATCTTGATTTTCCCAGGAAAAGGCGTCAGTTCTACCGTTCTCTTTTGTTTTATTTCTGACAATCAAAATTCTCTAGGTTTTTATTGTGGACAATAACTTCAAACTACGTATTCTTTCTAAAAACCCATCTTGGATGAAAATTACCTCTAGAGGCATGCTGTTCTGTTATTTTCCTAAATATTCCAGATGCTACGCCCTCAGGAAAACTCTAAACTTGCCCCATTCAAAAGAGTGGTTTAAACTGGGTTAAATGTTTATGCTCTGCCCAGGGCTTTCTCTGAAGAATGCTTTGAGAAACTACCTTAAGAATCATCAGCTGTTTGAATAATACAAGAGAGAGAATACATTACAGCCCTAGGAGTCACTATGAGAAACCCCAGTGTGAGAAATTCCTTTCAAATTTCAACCCTTTGGGGAACTAGTATGTATTTTGTCTTCAAGAGTTGAGTAGCAGGCCAGGTTTCCCTTTTCACTTCAGCTGCCAGGAAGCTCAGGGCCAAATTTTCAACTCTTTTATAGCAGCTATGTAAGCTTTCCTCGTCTGCATATTTGCCTTTCTCTTTGTCCTCAGTCTTGTCTTCTTGCTTTATATTCATCTTCCCTATGTTTAATCTCTGAGAAGAGAAAAAATTTGGCTTAGAAAAGGGCAGGTATCAACGAGGCTGGGCTGTCAGAACTACAGCCTAAACATAAGAAAGGGACAACTTGGGGAGGACACTGCTGCCAGAGCCCCCAGATGTGGGTCTCTGCCACTGTGGATGCAGAATCCTGAGTGGGAACCCTTGCTTGGACAAGATTAGTCCCTGGTGGAGACGCTCACAGCCAGGGGAGCAGGGCTAAGTGAGTCGCTGGCCTTCTAGGCATCTGTATGAGGCATGGCCCTGCCTCCCTGCCAGACTCCAACAGTAGGGGATTCCTCAAACATGGCAGAGGGGTTCAGATCTTAGATAACTACCCTGCGCCCCCCCCCCAATAAATATTCACTAGAGTTTGTTTTTGTTTGGATGATTTTTTTTCTCATATACTTCAAAACCTTTGTGGAATAAAGTGGGATAGGAGGATATCAATAAATACATAAAATAGATGTGAATTGATCCAGGCCAAAAGGTGAAAGAAGCCTTTCACTTCCTTGCTTTTGTAAATGAAAACCCGCAGGGGGCGCCATTTTCCAATGTCTGTGAGAAGTTCAGTGTCAGTTACTGATCATGGCTCCTTTCTCATTTCTTCGACCACCAGAGTCCAGGAGTCATATTCTCAGAAAAACTGAGGGTGGCATCCATTCTCTGGGGAGAACCCTTGTGGTTGCCATGGAGATGTCCTAGTCCCTCTGCCCAGGCGCTCACTGGGGTGGGCGGTTCTCCCTGTAACAGTCACTCTCTGGGCCGAGCCCCTGGGCTGCCTTGGCTGGTAGCTGGGTCTCTCTGAGGTGAAAGCACAAGTTATCTTCCATCCATCTGAGGGTAGGATCCCCTCCGGGTGGGAGGAAGTCAGGCTGTTCAAGCCCACGGAGCCCGGAACACGGTGGTGGCACCTCCGTGGTGCGGTCTTCTCTCCCCACCCCACCCTGGTCCCAGTGTCCCCATGTTCGGCCGTCTTCTACCCAACAGAGTGGCGCCCCGTCACACGTTCTCTTCGCCTTCTGCTCCATCTGCGTGTGGGGGACACACTGAGTGTGGGACAGCCGGCACTGGCCTGCCCAGTGGGAAGAAGAGGGGGACAGTCTCTGTTTTTAAACACAAGGGGAGGCTGGTTTGACCAGACTCCTCACAGCCGGCAGAGTCCCACGGCTACCGGGCCGAGTTTCCAGGTCAGCAGTGGGCGAGCCCTCCCCACTCCAGGCAGGAACAGAACGACCAAAGACGGTTGCTCTGGGGGCGGGGGGGGGGGGGGGTGTCACGTGCCCTTGTCCCTCCCTGGAGCTCCCGGGATGCAAAAGGCTCACGATGCTGTCTGACACCAGAGGGCGCCATTAGCCCGGTTTCTGGATTCCTGTCGCTGTGCGGACCCGAGTAAGGACCTGACCGGTGTGTGGTGGTAAAGTAACACCCAGTATTTTAGATCCATTTTATTCCATCTCAATTTTTTTAGATTTTATTTATTTATTTGCGTGAGTGAGCAAGAGAGAGAGCCCAAGCCGGAAGGAGGGGGCAGAGGGAGACGAGGAAGCGGACTCCCTCGCTGAGCAGGGAGATAGACGGCGGCCCGGCTCCCAGGACCTGGAGATCATGACCTGAGGCGAAGGCAGACGCTTCACCAACTGAGCCACCCAAGGCGACTCTAGATTCATTTTAGAACCAGTAATAGATTACCAACAATAAAGTAGGACAGAACCTCCTCCATTCCTTTCTGCCTAGCCTCAAGATGAGTAAGTAACTATGGTGTAAGTTATGGTTTAAATGGTTTCCAAGGGAATGATAATTCCAAGCACAGGGGCAAGTAATAGTGATTCTGGGCATGAGAAGCATGGGGCATTCTATGAAGGATGAAAAAGGCTTTTTTTCCCATTTAATTGCCATATAATTGACATAAAGCACGGCGTATGTCACTGTACACCTGAAGGTGGACCGCATAAGTAGAGATCTTTTAACTAATTTCAGTGAGAAGCCTTTCCAGGTTCTGCACTCATTCATCTTAAAACCAAGCGGGAGATCTTCCTTTCTCACTCGGTAGAGCCACAGCTCCCATCAGGTCTCCCCTTGTCCAGTGTTTTCCCCAGAGCTTCCACGGGCAAGCAGCCATCATACGGGGACAGTATACAGCCATCTGGGTCTTCCACGGGCAGTCTGTCACCTTTTTGAATCTGGCCTGAGCCAGAGTAGGCTTATGGAGAAAGTGCTTGGTAAGCAAATGAAAACTGAATATTTTGGGGTGGGGGGGGGTGTTTGTGATCAAAGCTTTTGGTCCATGGCTTTTTTTTGCTGTGTGTAAATAGACTGAACTTAAAAATGAGTCTCATGGGGCCATAAAAGCTGGTCTCAACAGGGCATTCACTTGGAAACACTGGTAGTGGTTATGGTTTTGAAAATACCAAAACCAAATATGGTTTTGAAAATAATAAAAATGCAATTTCAAAAATGTGTGAATTGTAAGAAGTGCACCTGTCCTGATGAGCACTGAGTGATGTACGGAAGGGCTGAATCACCCTACTGTACACTTGAAACTAATATCACATTGTACGTTTAGTACAATGGAACTAAAATAAAAAAGAGAAAAGACAAAAATCATAATTCAGACTCTGTGTATTCGTTCATCGTTGGGCTCGTTACAGCTATTTGCCACCGGGTCCCACAGGTGCCCCACAGGGAGATAAATTCAGGGTGGCCCTTTGCCCTGGGGCTGTTTGTTGTCTTGTGGGAGATAAATACATGTAAATGTTCATTGCTGTCTCATGGATAAGGACTGGGATTTAACAGTGTCCCAGGAACCTAAGAAGCAAACCTAAGGAGGTTTCAAGGTGGTTTCTCCTTCGATAGTTACCGATAGTTCCGTACCTGGCCGTGTACCCGTTCATTCCCCACGGATTCATCACGAGGCGTCCAGGGACCGGCCAGGCACTGTGAGGCAGCGAAGAACTGTAGGCACATGCAAAGTCTTCCAGTACAAGGTTCCCATAGCCTGGAGCAATTGGGGTCTGAAATCTGGACAGTAAGCAGCCAAGGCTCTTGTGTAGGATGAGGCTCACAGCGAGGAGAAACTTCTGGGAGACTCTTTCCACCTGCAGGAGCTGGCACGCTCTGATTCTATGTACCACCAATGGGATTAACATCAAAATGCGGCTCAGAAGAGGCCTGGAACTCTGAGCACATTTTGCCTTGCTCAGCAAACTCCTTCAGCCTGGTCGGTTTATACAAACTCTAAGTGTCACATGTTTTAAAACCCAGTTTCTGGTGCGCCTGGGGTGGCTCAGTGGGTTAAGTGTCTGCCTTCAGCTCAGGTCATGATCCCATGGTCCTGGGATGGAGCCCCTCACTGGGCTCTCTGCTCAGCGGGGAGTCTGTTTCCCCCTCTCCTCTCCACTCGTGCTCTCCCTCGATATCTCTGTTGCTATCTTTGTCTCACTTTCTACGATAAATAAATAAATAGATAAATCTTTTTAAAAAATCAGTTTCTGAGTCAAGAAAATTTAATAGATGAAATTTATTCCTCTTCTTGCATAGTAGTGAGGAGAGGAAATATGCAATTAGAAGCCAATTTTTGCAGTATGATATCTATATCATTTCTGCCTTTAAAGTTTGGGCAGCGTGTTTCAGGTCAGGGTAAGGATGCCTCACCCAGGAATGTAGCCTGATTCAAAGAAAGCATAAGCTTCAGCGTCCACATGTCTGCAGGCTTCTCTGTGTAACGAATGGGGGCTGACCATCATGGGTGACTTTGTTTGCAAGGCATTGTAATGGGCCTCATGTCTTTCGAGCACCAGGAAGGGAAGAAACAGGAGGTGATTTGATTTATATAATAAAGTGGGATCCTGAGATTCCCAAGACAGTCTGTGGGGAAAGGGGGAAGGTGGGTGAGGAAAGTGGCAGGAAGTCAGGGGGATGACAAGGAGAGAGGGCCAGCAGGAAGATCTCCGAGGTAAGCCCCAAAGAGGACCCTTTAAGAACAAAGACATCTGATGCCTTATAGGTTGTCTCGTGGGCCATCTCTGCACCTTTAGTACCAGCTGCTAGATGTGGTATCCTTATGTGCTGTGGGGAAGCAGAGGTCACAGGACACTATTCAACTCAAGATGGCAAGAGACAGTCACAGGACGCCAGAAAACTGAGACCTCAGCATAAACAGGGTATTGGAACGAGAGAAAGCTGGGGGTGACATACTCCTCCAAGACCCCCAGAAATGTCAGGAACAGGAACAGTGCTGGTTTTCCTATGTAAGATGCAGGTTCTAAATGTTTTAAGGTTAATTACTAAAGAAAGGATGCCCGGGGCACCTGGGTGGCTCGGTGGGTTAAGTGTCTGCCTTCAGGTCGGGTCATGATCCCACGGTCCTGGGATTGAGCCCCACATCAGGCTCTCTGCTCAGCGAGGAGTCTGCTTCTCCCTTTCCTTCTGCTGCTCCCCTAGCTTGTGCTCACTCTCTTCTCATTCTCAAAAAAATAAAATCTTAAAAAAGAAAGAAAGAAAAGAAAGGACGTCCCCACACGGCTGCAAGGTGAACCAGCACCCAGATGGCTGGTCTGTGAGTCACACCCCCACCATCTCTCAGACTCTCTGCTAGGGTTTCCTATGGGCTTTTTAATTCATTTCCTTATAAATATTCAACTACTTGGTTCTGAAGCACGTTGGTGTCCCATGAGAATAAATGGCATGGATTGAGTTTTTTCTAAACTAATAAATTTCAAAAACTGATCTGACAGGAGCGAGGGAGAGGGTGAGGAATCATCGAGTTGAGTTTGCTGTCTATGTATTTGAGTTTCATGAAAGAGAGTTCTCAAATGGAATAATTGCACTGAACAGTGGCCGTGAAGTTCTCTTTGTGGGGGAGAATGGCAGCTTGAATTAAGCGGTCAGTTTCAGAGTGGTTTTTTTTTTTTTTTTTTAAATCTCCAGCCATGTAAGAAAGATAACCACAGGACTGTGGTAATTATAGACTAATCGGAGTGATTTGTTAAAGATAAACCGAGCTGGTGGTACTAGGGATTCTGTAAACACTTTGTCACTTTGCACATTTTGCAGACAACTTTTCAGGGAGCATCCGCGTGTTTAACGGGCTTCCTTGCGTGAGCTCTGCCATCGGAACCATCGACTTCAGCTTTTAATCTCTCTTCCATCTGAGCTGATGCCTTTCATATTTCTTCAGCCGTCAATTATGTAACCAGTGCACCCTGTCCTGCAGCCACTGTTCCTTTGCTCCAGCTTTCTCCCGGTTCTTCCGCTGGGAGGGACTGACGTCACTGCGGGAGGTGGACACGCTGTTGTGGGGTGAACAGAAAGGGCCTTTGCTGATGGAGCCATTTATTCCAAAAGAATTAAGGAGGTTGTTATTCCTCACTGGTTTCTTATTTTCTAGCAAGACGTTTCTTATATTCTAGCTAAACAGTGTGAGAGAATCTTTCTACAGAAGAGGATTTTTAAAAAACATTAACTGCATCCCTTAGTATGTTTATGGGGGCAATGCACAATATACACACATGTACATATGTACACACCCATGAAATAAGTTTTCCAGGAGGATATTTGTACAGAATTCTGATATTCTATTCTATTCTTTTGTTTTTTCCCTAAGATTTTATTTGTTTATTTGAGAGAGCTGGAGTGAGAGGGAGTGAGAGCATAAGCAGGGGAAGGGGCAGGGGGAGAAAGAGACTCCCCCCACAGAGCAGGG
Source organism: Martes martes (assembly GCF_963455335.1). Classification (NCBI taxonomy): domain Eukaryota; kingdom Metazoa; phylum Chordata; class Mammalia; order Carnivora; family Mustelidae; genus Martes; species Martes martes. The sequence continues at coordinate 40,020,239 of NC_137891.1, forward strand.
AGCCCAATGTGGGGCTCTTGATCCCAGAACCCTAGGATCATGACTTGAGCTGAAGGTAGATGCTGAACCCACTGACCCACCCAGATGCCTCTATTCTATTCTCTTCTTTCATTCCATTCCATCCCATTCCATTCTTTCAATTAAAAAACTGCTAGTCATTATTTATTGCTCTGATGTCACTACCCACAGTAATATACTGCAATCCAGAGCATTTCGTATTAGGTCACAATAGTAAAACTGTTCATTTGTTTTTAATACGGCATGCTTGGAAAATGGTTAGAAGAAGTCATTAGTAGGAATCTCCACTCTCTGATCAGTCCTCTTTCTGATCTATTTAACCATCCTTAAAAAAAAAATCACTATGAACTTTATGAAGAGGCATCCGCCTTTCTCTTACCTGGTTACCTGGGGGTCAGGAGGATAAGGTTTTTCAACCCAGGTCTTGTCCCAGCTGTGCCACCAACTGTGAGAACCCTTTACAGGATCCAACTCACCCTCCTTTCTCTTGTCTATAAAATAATACTACTACTAACAGTTAAGATATTTCTATGTACCAGGCATTATTCTAAGTGTTTTACATGAATTCATTCACTTAATTGACCTTGCAAACCTGTGAGTTTGTTGCTACGTTGTCTCCACATTGTAGCCCAAAGTCAAAACCTGGAAAGTTACATGCTATGCCAAGGCCATAGACCTCCAATGCTAGAGCCAGGATCTGGGTCTGGGCAGCCCGGACATGCTTCTATGCCACCTCTCCCGGGCCAGTGACTCTGGTCGATCTCCCAGACCTTTCTCAAATCTGAGTTCCTAGGATTCTCCCTGTCATGGTGGTTTTGAGTACCTCAAAATTGAGTCTTGCTGCATGATTCTCCCTGGGCTTCTCAGGAAAAGTTCTGTGCTATATGGCTGTAGAGAATTACGGCTTCTCTAAGACAAACCCCAACCAGTGCTTCTTACTCTAGCAAGAGGTTTGTGTGTGGAAATGGTCAGAGAACATGGAAGGCCTGCAACTTGATAAAATCTCCCAAGGAGGGTTTTTCCTTTTTCCTTCATACCTACATATAGCACGTGCTCCCCCTTTCCCCTCCCAGGACACATCAGGAGCTGTGGGGAGGCCGGCACCATCAAACCTGCCTGTTACAGCTAAGAGGTTAGGGACGAAGCAGGCAGGTCCAGAAGAATCCAGGGCACCCATAAACACTGCAGCCAGGCATGTGCTCAGGCGTGATGGAAGACAAAGTTAAGGCTGAACTGTCACAGGCCTTGAACGCCAGGAGAAGCCAACATGCCTCTTGAAAGGACCTTTAGCATTAAAATGATCCTTCCAGGTACAATTGTGTCACACTCCTGCCGTGATATTCTTGGCACGCTGGGTACGGCCTAATATCGCTAAAATATGAACTAACTTCTAAGAGAGGGTCAAACAATCCATGACAGCCTTTTAAACCTTCAGAAATAACACAGCAAGGGAATCATAGTGTCGGCTCCACACAATCGTAAAAATGCCCCCCAAAGGGAAGGAATCAGTATTTATTTGATGCTATATTTAAACAAATATCAAATAATAAAATCCTTATGGGGAGATAGTTTTTTTTTTTTTTAATACTCCTCTATCAGGGCCACCGTGGGAAAATAAATCTATGAAGGGACACATTTAAATAAAAAGAAAAGTAAAGTAGTTTCAAGTAGTAGGGTTTGGGGGTTTTTAAGGAGGAAAATATAAGGTTCAATTCACTTGGTGCTTGCATTAGGATCAACATGAAAGCAAAGTTTTTAAATGTGCTTCAGTCCCAAATTATAGCTGGTTAAAGGAGAGGACTAGGAAGAGAGGTGGGACGAGGTGGGGGGAGGGGACGGAAAGAGAGGATGAGGGACCAGGCCTGGGGACAATGACAGCCAGTCCCTGAATAAACTCTGAAGGCCGCTGAGATCTCAGTGTCAAGGAGTCAGGAGAGCGGGAACAACTGAAGGTGAACTGAGGGGATCTTATACGAGGAAAAAAAATAAGAACCGAGGATGGGTCACGTGATATCACTGGCGCGGTGAAGAGACAGATTCTAATTCGCCAAGGACTAATAAGAGTTTTCCATTTGACATTCGTGCGGATAGGTATAAGCTGACCCTCAGTTATACTTATTAACAGAGACGGTACAAAGGGGTTAAAAAAACTTTTATTGTCCGGGCGCCTGGGTGGCTCAGTTGGTTAAGTGACTTCTTTCAGCTCAGGTCATGATCCCGGGGTCCTGAGATCCAGCCCCGCCTCCAGCGCCCCATCGGGCTCCCTGCTCAGCGAGAAGTCTGCTTCTCTCTCTCTCCCACTCCCCCTGCTGTGTTCCCTCTCACTGACTTTCTCTCTCTGTTAAATTAATAAAATCTTAAAAAAAAAAAGCTAAAATTGTCAACAAAGTTGTCTAGAAATATCTGTCTTTAAAATCATTATTTTACAAATGGGCATTTCTTGAATTGTTTTATTAAATCTTTGTACTTTTTTGCAGTGGTAAAATATACACAACAAGAAAATTGGCCATTTTAGCCATTTTTAAAAAAGATTTTATTTATTTATTTGACAGACAGAGATCACAAGCAGGCAGACAGGCAGGCAGAGAGAGAAGGAACCAGGCTCCCTACTAGGCAGAGAGCCCAATGCAGGGCTCGATCCCCGGACTCTGGGATCATGACCTGAGCTGAAGGCAGAGGCTTTAACCCACTGAGCCACCCAGGTGCCCCCATTTTAGCCATTTTTAAGTGTACAATTCAGTGGCATTAAGTATATTCAAGATGTTGCGCAATCATCACTACCATCCAACTCCAGAACGTTCTCATCTTCCCAAATTGAAACTTTGTATGCATTAAACACTAACTCCCCATTCCCACCCCAACCCCCACCCTGCCCAAGCCTTTGGCAACCACTATTCTACTTTCTGTCTCTGTGCTCTTTTTTTTTTTTTAAGACCAATTCATTATAAATGTGACATCTCTCTCTTTCTCTCTCTTTTGTAGCTGTGACATTTCATCATCTCAGCATTTAGAAGCAAAATCATGGGGAGAAGGCTTTTTGAGGAAATGTAGGTCTTACACTGCCTGTTCAAACCTTAAATCTCATATTTATCAATTTCAAAATGAGTTTCAACCATTTCTCAGATTTAAAGTGTTCACTGAATTAATTATTTGTTCTTATTTTTGCTGATTTCTAGAAACAGAGACGTTGAAGAATTGTTTTTAAGAAGTCCATGAAAGTAAATAGTTGCATCGATCGCTTCTATTTGACTAGAATATGTTGAAACTAGTCAGTGTAGGTTCATGCCCTAAATATTAACATAAAATATATGAAATTGTTTCTCAAATGATTGAGAAAGCATTCACCACTTTTGATGGAGTTGTTAGCTGTTCTTTGCAATTTCTTTTACAAGTTAAACCTGGTGTATCAACAAATTGACAAGAGAGCAATAAACAATAGATACTGCAATCATTTAGTTAATGCTATTTAGAGAACTGAAGCAAAAATAGATTATGATAAATTGATAGTAAATGTGACATTCTCAGTGCATGTAAATAAACCCTGAATTTGAGAACCTTTGTTTTCCCAGAGCCCTAGTAAATACAGTTTTAACAGAGATCTCATGTAAAGTAGCCATATGCTTATAATTATCCAAATATTGTAGATCCCCTGTGTGAAATTTCACATCTTTATTGCTTCTATTTTAATGTTTACAAAGTTGGTAGTAATTTTTAAAACCAAATCTGATCCTAAACAGGAAAGACAATTTCCTACGTAATTGTAATTTTCTATGCAAGATTTGGCAAGGGTCAAATCAGTCCTAGAATTTAATCATCTTTACTCTTATAACCATCCTCTACGCTTATTTGAGAAGGCACTTTGTCTGCTCAATTTAAGTATCCCCATACCTATTAGCAAACTGCAATGTGTTTTTAATCTAGAATATTTGGACAAACTTAAAACATGTCAAATCATTACAGAAGAAAAGTGTTGCCACAAATTCACAGTGAGATACAGTAAAAGCTCACTATGTCAAACAAATTTAGCCTTTGGAGAGGAGTTACTTAACAAAAAGAAATTCTTAAGAGGGTAGGAAAGCTAGTTAGACTGAAGTTTTAAGATGTAATTTCAGAGCAAATGTATAAAGATTGAGAACTACTAAAATTGGCAGAGAATTCTTTGATACTTAAAAAATCCAAATCGTCAATAATTAATGACCACTATAGTTACTAAATATCTGTAATAAAAAATACATGTGCTGTTGTATGTGTGACCTGCATTAAAAAACCTAGAGGCACGGGTTTTCACCTCCATCTGAGGGGACAAAATTTGAGTTAGAAGATTTTGGGTTCATGTAGTTAGAGGGTGAGACAGAGCTGAGATCGGAACCAACAGCTCCAACCCCCTCCTCCTCCTTTCACACCCGTAGTACGTAAGATGTCAACAGCCCTTTTTATTCTGATGCTTTTTGTCTCCCCTCCAGGTCCAAACAGGCCCAGCCCTGCTTCCAAAGAGATCTGACCAGATGAGGCACATTTGCCTGTAGGCAATTAAATACACCTGGTTCACATGGGGAATGAAAATTATTTGCTCATTAGGAATAAGAATCACTAATTTAAAAATAAAATTGCATACTATGCATTTCCTTTACAGCTTTCTCTTAAAAATCAAAGCATTTCTTAAAGTTCCTGGCAGGTAGATTGCCCCTATCTCAGGGTGCAGATGAAAAGTTCTCAAAGCCCAGCATGCATCAGAATCCCCTGAGGGCTTGCGGTCCTGGGGACACGTTGGTGGCTGGGCCCCAGTTCCAGAGTTTCTGATTCAGTAGATCTGGCTAAAGGCCTAGGAATTTGCATTTCTAATGCGCTTCCGGGTAATAATGTTGATGCTGCTGGTCCACGGGAGTCCCCTGGAGAACTACTGGTATTGGCAAACTATAACATAGTTGGACATCTACATGCCCCGTGGTGCCACCAACAAAGGAGGGCAGTGATTGGGTTGACTGGATGTCCCAGTGGGTCTTCGTGCTTCTTTCAATATTCAGAACCGAAACTCAACATTCCCTGCCAATCTCAGTACTGTCACAGCAATGGCAGGATGGGACCGACCAAGTCGGAGGAAGCTGATGGAGTGGGGAAACTGAGGCCCAGAGAGCTTGTGAGTATTAGATCATCAGGCACTACCCTTTATTCCATTTCATTTGATTTGTCTGTGTGTTCTTCTGTGAAAGGATGGGAGTGCCAAAACCAACAAGCAGAGAAACAGAGAAAATGGAATTATCAGTCTGCATACAAATGGAGGAAAGCGGGAAGAATCACAGAGCTGCTACCTCCCAGTCTGAGCTGTGAAGGAGAAGTGGTAGCTTCTGGGCGTCCTTCCCTCAGAGATGCTTTTCGTCTGGGCGCCCTTCCCTCAGAGAAGCTTTTCGTTCTTGCTGTTGTTTAGTGTTTCCTTTGTTTTTGTTTTGTCTTTTCCTCTGCTTTTCCGAGGCAGAGTCCTGAGCTTTCTTGCTGCTGCTGCATTTTTCACTCTCTTTAAGGAACATGGCCCAATACAAGAAGCCAATGGCTTCTTTTTTCCTTTTAGAGGGACCTTGCCTGCAGATGAATTTTTATGAAAATGTCAAAACCATAAGAGCAGGGCTGCTCGGGTTGGAGTAAGGATGGGGATTGTGAGCACTGCCTGGTTGGCTGATTGGTCTCCTCAGAGTTTTAAACCTACTGTTTGGGTCCTTTCTGTGATTTGCTTTCTCTTAATCAACATCTACCAGTGTTGAGTCTCATTTTTCTTGGTCCAATAGGCGACGATTAGCTTGTCTTATCAGATCACCACATTATCAATTTATTCAGAACAGTATAACGGAGGTCATAAATCATGACTGGGGATCCTAGTCAAGAGCATATGTATTTTGAGTAAGACTTTCTAAAGACAGTACCTCAAACAAAAGCAGTCATTTCATTTGTGCGAGTATTTCACTAGACTGTATTTCCAGAACCTTTAAAGAACGGTCACCTCCTCTACAGGTAGGGCACACGCAAAAGTTAGATCTCTTCATTCACTTTTATAAAAGCTGCCTTTAGAGTGGTACTTGAATGAAACATGACATAATAAAAGAGATAAACTCCTTTATTTCTTTAAGAGAATCTTTGTCCCTGGGTAACTATGAAATAATAACTTGAAGATAGTAGGAGCATGGATTTCAGATAGGAACAAGGCAAGGCTCTTTGCTTTGGGTCCAATATTTCGGGCAGGCTTATCTCTCATGTACAGTTGTTTTGTGGTTGACTGCTCCACATATCTCCTAGGGACTCTCTAGTTTCTTAAAATCGTGCTAATGGATGTCACTCTCCCTTGCTCATCTTGGCAAGCTCCCGTAAACATTGAGTCCAGAACTGGTTTGGGGTTTCGTTCTCCACCGATAACTCCCTCGTTGTCCACAGGGGGGCAGGACATACCATACTGCTCAGCGGTTCCTATTGCCTTCTATATAGGGGAAAGATCCAGCAGAGGACAGAATGCCCCAGGGAAGCTGTCCTGGTGCCTATGCCAGGCCTCAGTTCAGCTCAAGAACCTCTCAGCCTTTTTTAAAGGTTCTTCGTAGATGAAACTACTCAAGAACTTATGAGTAAGTTCTGTACTGAAAACTTAAATTCTATATCCTAATTCAAATTCTCAAAGTGTGAGAAGATCTGAAAGCGTATGTTCACTTGTAGTTTTTTCTCTGTCTTTATTTGTAACACAGGCATGTGTGCACGCACGTGCACACGCACACACACACACAGCAAAGTCCTTGGCAAGGCCTCGTTAACATGGGGTGAATTCATATTGAAACATTTCCATGAGGGAGGAAGAGATGAGGCTTTACACATTGCTATGGCTCATTGTCACAATATTGGAAATATTTAAGTCAGAAAGCCTTGCCGCCCAGTCCTGACTGGACTACTGACCAGAATTTGGGCCTTGGGCCCAGCCGCTGAGTTTGTTTGCTCACCTGCGAAGCGAGTGCCTCAGCCCGTCAGGCAAAGGGCAGCACACTTTCCTTGCAGAGACCAGAGGCTGATAGCCATGAAAGGGAGGAGTATCTGCCCTGGGGGAATCCTGGACCCCAAGACAGACCACATCCTTTGTGGTCCCTGTCCCAGTGTCATTTACGCTAGCACATGGCTCCGTCTAGTGTGCAGAGATCCCCAGCCACAGCAAATAGGCTCATTACTTTGTTTCCTGTTTACCGATAACTTGTAGCTGATAATGATTGCTGCGAGCGAAATGAAGAGAGGACACGCTGGGCTGCAGCTGCGGGCAGGAAACATTCTTATTGGACGGACGCTCTGAAACCATGAATCATCATTAACCAGACTCCATCCTGATAGAAATTAAAACACTGATAACACAAACCACAAGTGTTCATTTCCCCAAGGGAAGGGATGGAGAGAGACCACAAGGAGGAAGGCTCTCCTGGATGACATTGGGGAGGCGGATGAACGGAGCCAGAAGGCTGGGCCATGTGCATCTCAGGGGTGACAGACAGGTAGACAGAAGGGGAAAGGTTGCTTGTGCTGGTGAGCAAGGAGTTCTGAGCCTGTGGTTAGGCAGAGATGGCCTGCGTGGGCCGGGAGGGGGGTGGTGAAGACTCACAGAGAGGGGCACAGGGGCACAGTGGAGAGATGTTAAGGACAATGGACTTGGCAGTAACACAAAACCAAACCAAAAAACAAAAAACAAACAAAAAAAAAAAAAAAGAAAAAAGAAAAAGGAAAGAAGGGCCAGCAGACATGCTTTGGGCATCGTATTAAGTGACAAGGGCAGGACCCAGAATGGTATCTATCCCTGGTTAGCAAGGATAGGGAAGCGATGTGCTTGACAAATAAAGAAGGAATGGAAGCAAATCCATAAAGATTAAAACTTTGATTTGGTGATTTGTTGGAGTAGTAAGAATCTGAGAAACAGTTTTGTCCCGTTTCAGTTCCATTTCCTTTTATGTTGTTAATTTAGTAAATAATAAAAAATTTTAAAGCACAGAAGAAAAAAGAGCACATTTGAGTGTAAGATCAGAACCTGCCAATCATGAAATCAAAACTAGGGGGTATACATGGGATTGGGATAGGTCCACAGGGGCATCCGTGGAGGAAAGGAGGAAGAGAGCAGCCAGCACAGACTCTGGAGCAGTGTGACCTTGGGCCTCTGTTTCCTACCTGTAAAACAGGGATAGTAGTACAACACTTACAAGACTATTTTGAAGATTAAGCGAAATAATGTAAAGGGCTTACAACCCTGCCAATACAAAAGTTCTCTTAGGTGTTTTCCATGACCTGGTAGAGGCCTAGTGCCCGAGACTGAAGGCATAGCCTAGACATTAAGGAAGTTAAGGCATGAAGAGAGCAGGGACTGGCGACTTCCTTCCCTTGCAGTCAGGGGAGTGGACCCTGCAGGGACAGGAAAAGGGCAGAGAAAAGCAAAAGTAAGAGGGAGGGGGGTGGAAGACTGGGAACACACACACATGAAAAGCAGTGTGGGAGGAAATCATCTGAGATCAAATAAAACCATAAGGAAAAAGAAAAGGCAAGAATGAGGGGTACTGGGTGGGTGATAGATTCTTCTATGCTGGAATGGGAACCCTCGATTTGGGGGCAGAGCCCTGGGATCTGTCCCAGCTGAATATCCTCTTGGCTGAGTGTCCTTGGAAAAGTCATCTAACCCCTGTCTGTCTCATTTTTTAAATCCGAGAAAGTGAAAACAGTAAGGCCAACTTCACAGGGCTGTAGGGAGAGGAAAGGAGAGCATTTTATGGTTGGTGCCTGGACACCCAATAAACAAGGAGACTCCATGTCCATAGCATTCCAGGGCACAGAGCACTGCGGGAGAGAAGCAGCCCTCCGCCTTGACTTCAAGCGCTCAGGCCCAGGAATGAGCGAGGCAGTGGGCGGGGAAGACACGCACGGGGAATCTGGGGACAGATAAAGGAAACTCGTGATGGGGCGAGGCTGGGCTGAAGAGAAACAGATTGGGGAAGAGCTGCAAAGGGAGGGGTCCACTGAAAGAGGAGGGGGAGGCCGCGGAGGGAGAGGGTGGGAAGGCAGAGATGGGAGGGCAGTGCGAGAAGAAAAGCAGGCTGGGGAAAGAAGGATTGGAATGCAGAAGGAACCTTGGGAAGGAGAAAGAACTGAAGGCGGGAGGGAAAGAAGAGAGGGAAAATGGGGGTGCCGTGGAGGCGGGGGCCAGGCCGCGAGAGGAAAGAGGACCCCGGGAGCCGACCGAGGAGAAAAGCGGCTAAAGCCAGAGTCAGAAGAGGCTGGGGACTGCGCGAGAAGAGAGGCTGGGGCCTGCAGTAGAGTGCGGCAGCTTTTAGCATCCATCCAGACACCAAAGACTCGTGGCCTTTGCCTGACCTCGAGGGTCGGGAACAGACGCCCTGTCTTTGTGGAGAGCGGTACCCCACCGAGAGAATGGGGCTGTTCTGGGCTGGGCCCTGCGCCTGGGACGCCGCGAGGCTTCGCTGGCCCCGGGCTGGCCCCTGAAGGCAGCGAACGGCCGGCGTGGAGGCTGGGGCCGAGGAAAGAAGGTACCACCACCACCCGGAGCCAGAGCGCAGTCGGCTGCAGAGGCGCCCGCCGGGAGCCGTCTCTGGGGGGGACGCCGCCGCCGCTTCCCTCCTCCCGGGGCCGCACGCTCCCGGGGCAGGGGAGGCGACCGGCGAGGACCTAGGGCCCGCGCGGCGTCCCGGGGGGGGGGGGGGCGCGAGCTTCGGACAGTGCTAGGGGGACTCTGGCGCTGTGGATGCTCCTGGCCTCCTCGCTTCCCGCGGCCGCGCCCGCCTTCCCCCGCCCGGCGCTCCGGGCCCGCTGTGCTCACGCCGCCCGGCAACCCCGCGCGCGTCCCGCGGGGGCGCTGCGTCTCCCAGCCGCACCGACACACCGCGGCCCCTCTCCCCTACACCTCCTGGCCGCACCACTGGCCTCTCCGCCCACCCTCCGCTCCCCTCCTCTCCTCGCCTCTTCCCTCCCCTCCCCTCCCCTCCCGGCGAGGGGCGGGAGGGGGCGTGGCAGGGCCGGAGTTTGTGTGGCTGGGACCCGGCTCCTTGCACTCGGAGTCCGCGCGAGGAGCCGGGCCCCGGCCGCTGTCCAGCCGCTCCGCGCCCCTCGCGCCCTGCGCTGCCGCCTCTCTGGGAGACGCTGCCACTCGCTAGCCATGGATACTCCTAGAGTCCTGCTGTCGGCCGTCTTCCTCATCAGTTTCCTGTGGGATTTGCCGGGTTTCCAGCAGGCTTCCATCTCATCCTCCTCGGCATCCGCGGAGCTGGGCTCCTCCAAGGGAATGAGAAGCCGCAAAGAAGGGAAGATGCCGCGGGCACCACGAGACAGTACCACGGTCCGGGCGCCCCTGGAGGGCCAGGAGCCACTACCGCGGCCACAGGATGAACCCCGGCGGCGGCCGCCGCCGCAGGAGCCCCAAGCGCAGGAGCCTCCCGGCAGGGGCCCGCGCGTGGTGCCCCACGAGTACATGCTGTCAATCTACAGGACTTACTCCATCGCCGAGAAGCTGGGCATCAACGCCAGCTTTTTCCAGTCTTCCAAGTCGGCTAATACGATCACTAGCTTTGTAGACAGGGGACTAGGTAAGTGGCAAAGAAGATGCCCCACTCCTCTCTCCCTGGAGCTCCGCAGCCGCGGCGCTGCTCCTGCTCTGGCAGGAGGCTACATTTCAGAATTCCCTTCCCGCTCTGGACACCTCGCCCTTTCTTTTCTTAAATTGTTTTTCTCCAGCCCAATAAGTTTCTGAATGCGGCTGCACATTTTATTCCAGTTTGCAATCCTCCCTTCCTCGCTTCCTTCCTTCCCTTCCTTCCTTTCTCTCTTCCTTCCTTCTTTCTCTTGTCTTTTGCAGAAAGCAGCGCGGTGGCCGCTCGTCTGGTGGCTGGTGGAGGAAGCGTGGAGGACGGGAGGTGGCAGGCAAATGACTGGGTCTGGAAAGGGGCCGCGGCGGGGACTGACCGCACACTTGCCACGGGGGTCTCGGGTTGTGCGTGGTGCGCGGCACAAGGCCCGAGTTACCGCGGCGGACCGGGGCAGGACCGCGCGGGGCGAGTGACCCTTTGAAAGCCCCGAGTTCCCATCCGCTCGTGGCGGGGGGAGGGGGTGGGAGAAGAGGGGAAGCCGGCAGTTGCAAGTCCCGCGGTCTGAGGAACGAGTCCGCGAACGGCGTCTGGCTATGCCCTGACCCAGCCGCTGCACTGGTTCCCAGCTCCTCCCTGCGCTGGATGTGGGGATCATCAGCCGGGCCAGAGCCCCGCGCCCTCGGGCGCTTTTTGCTCCTGCAGCGCGCACACCGCCGCTCTGAGGAGGCAACCGAGTAATTTCTGCTAAGGCAGCGGCAGCAACTGGCAGGGCAGGGCAGGGCAGGGACAGGGGCAGGGCAACTAAGTTTAAGGATTTGTTGGTACTTGATCCATATGGGTGCGTGGATATGCTCATCCACCTTTCCCAGCCAGGCATCGCCCCTCTCTCTGAGCTTCTCCCGGGGCCCTGTCCCTGGTCCCCTCTGAGGGCGTGGGTGCGAGCCTCGGTGCCCGCGGAAATTCCTGCACTCGCTCCTTGCCACCAGCATTGGTTCGCGTGGTGAATGCCTTCGAGAGACCCTCGCGCTCCCCTTGGTCCCGGAAACTGAGGAGGGATGCACAGGCACGAGGAACTCCGTTCCTAAAGAGGGGAGACAATAACGTGGAAGGAGACAGGAAAGGAAGGGAGAAAAAGGAAAGAAAAGGGGAATGGGAGGAAGGGGACGTGAAGAAAGGAAGGAGGAGATTAAAAAAAAAAAAATTAAGGCAGCTCTCCACCATCCTGCCCAGACTTAGGTTCTTGGCTTTGACCAGTTCCCCGCCTACCACTTCCAGGTCAGTGAAAGTGGGCTCGCTCCGAAACCCGCGAGCTCCAGGGTTCAGGAGGACAGGGCTGGTCCCTGCCGCCTGCCTTGAGTACACTCTCGTCCTCGGAGCTCTTCGGAGGACGCTAACTGCCCCTAAACTCCGGGCTCTTCCCGGGCTTCAGACCCCAGCCTCCACCCTTGTAGCCACCTTCCTTGCCGGCCAGGGTTCCAGCCCACGCTGGGTCCGCCGCTGCAGCCGAGGTCAGCGAGGTTCATGAGCTGCTGAAAGGTCCGTGCGGCAAATTAACGCCTGCTATTTTATGGTGATTTTAGGACTCCTAAAGTCACCTCTGCAGATACTCACGGCTTCTTCGTAGCGCTGAAGCTGCATCCCCAACCTCCATGCAGCCAGCACAGCTCGCCCATCCCTCCCACCCCCCAAGCACAGTCTCTGCCCTGCCTCGGTTGTCTCCCTCCCTCCAAATCCTGTTTACCATCCCTCTTATAGTCAAAGTCTAGTCAAAGACTACCCTACACATCCCTAGTGGAGGGACTAAGGAAGCTCAGAGAAAACTGCTCAAGAGGCCTTTTCCCAGGGGAAGAAATCCCGGAGGCCCAGGCTGGTGGGCCGCTGGGCGCAAGTTTTCTTTTCCCCCAAAGGAAGTGGCAAGAATCTCCGCCCCTCCCCCAAGCAAGCACCCCCTAACTAGTAAGCTTCGCCCTGCGAGTTTGGCACGGGACCAAGAGACCCTGGAAGCTGTTCGGAGGTGTCTACGGAAGCCTGAGGCGTGCAGGCAGGAGAGGGAGGTCTCTGGGGGGTTCAGGTCCTGAGCAGAAGCGGGTTCGCTTCACCCTTGTCGGCCCTGCAGCCTCTCCCTGGGCACCGCGCTGGGCATCCCCGGGCGCCGGAGGTGGGGAAAGGGACTGGCTGCGAGCCCAGACCCAGGGGGCCTCTGTTCCAGAGCCAAGGTTTCCAGGCTAGCCCGACCAAGAACCAGACGTCGGCTTCAACTCTGGAACGCGGTCCCCAGCCAGAGGAGACGCGGAGTGACCACTTGGACCGCAGCTTCGAAGGCACGGTCTCCTCCACGCTCTCAGGTTCCCAGAAAACGCGAAGAAGGGCAGTTAGTTGACTGGGAAGGCTACGCGGCTCGCCGCACGCCGCTCGGGGGTGAAGGAGTGCGGAGCCCAGGGCAGGACGGAGCGCGCAGAGGAGGGGGTTGTGTTGCGGGCTACAGCGCCAGCTTGATAAAGGGAAAGCCTCACTTTCCCTCTCACTGATTTTGATTTGATGTGTCACCGGCGGTGACCTCGGGCTGGACCTTCCGGGGCTTGCTTAGCATCGGGCCCCTGATTGGAGTGTTTCAACTCAGCGATCTAATTGAGGGTTCATGTCATAACACATCAAACGGTGTCTAGTCTCCCGTGATGGAAGGGACCCGCCAGCCGCGCATCCCTGGCTCCTGGCAAGGACTTCCGCCCCTCTCACGTGGGGACTCTGAACCGCGCCAAACCCGCCTACGTCCCCTCCCCCACCCCGTGGATGGCGGGGCAGGGAGGAAAGAGCAGAGGCCAGCCGAGAGCTGGGCCAGCCGCGCTAACTTGGCGCCTTGCCTCGGGGATGTTTAAATCGCCGTCGAGTGCGGCAGGCTTGGCTTGGCAGAGCAGGGGACCCTCAAGGGGGAGGAGCAAAGAAAATGGAAGGAATCCTGAAGCCGGTTCAGGAGGCATGAACTCCGTACTCACGTACAATATTTGTAAAAAGTCTTCCTCACCCGGGAACCCCGGAACCTCAAAAGTTGCCCCTCAGGCTTGCGATTAAGAGTGGGCGGGCAGGGCTAAAAATCAGTCGGAAATGAATGACGAGCGCTTTGGGTCCATAAAGATAGCACGTCCTCTATAACCTCACCCTTGCCACCTTCTCCCCGCCCGACACCTCCCCCCGCCCCCGCCAACACACTGCCATTGGGAAGACTTTACTGCATGTTTTACTTTTTAAATGTCCCTCCTTTGGATTTGCTCTTCAAACATCCAGGGGTAATACCAACCAACATATATTGAGCATTTACTGCATACCAAGTACTGTGCTAAAATCTGTTACCTGAATTATTTCATTTAATTCTAACAACCACCCTGGGGAAAGCACTGTTTTACAGGTGAATTAAGGAAGACAAAGAGGTTAATAAGCAAGTTGCTGAAAGTCACACAGAGGGGCAAAGGACATATCCAGTTCTAGATCTTGCATGCTTAACTATGGCACTACACTGGTAGGGTAAAGGGAGAGGAAGCAGAAGTTTAAAAAAGGAGGGGGAGGGCAGATTTCCCACCCAGTCTAATATTTTTCTATATTTTCTTAAGACCCAGTTTGGAGTTGGAGTGGAACTTTGGATTTGAGGGTCGGAATCCATGATGTGCTTTGCTTCCCCTTTGTGCTCTCTGTGAAGGCACATGCTATCCCCGATCTTTAAATATTCCTCCATATTGTTCTTTTCAAATGATTTTGAATCCATAGAGATGGAAAGTATGTGCAGGTGTGTGCTGGTGCAGTTATAAGATCAGAATAGATCAGGTTGGATATAGAGAAATTACAGTTAGCACATCAAAAGGCCACTAGTACTGGAGCCCTAGGTCCCCAACCCTGGGGCCTGGGAAAGGCAGACAACTGGAACTTCTGTGAATTCAACATGGCTGAGAGAAAGAGGGGGAGAGAAAGGGAGAAACAAACCTCCGACTTTCCCTTTAGGAAGTGAGAAGTGATACATAATTCCAACAAGGCAGGGAGGAGAACCTCCCCCTGGGTTTTGGAAGAAACCAAAATGAGTCTAAGAATACTGCTTTGGGTTCAGTTTTCAGATGATTTGGAAATAATAAGACTCCTAATTTTTTTTTTTCCTGTTTACTGTTGTTGTTAGAATAGCCTTCTCAGAAAGGATGCAGTAGGGAAGAGATAAAAACCAGAAACGAGATCGGAACATCCTTGAGGAACTTGACACCCTAGAAATGAATCACTGGAAAGTTCGCCATGGCTGATTGTTGGCTTCTTGGTTTACCTTCTGGGTCGAGGTTATCTGGGAGCAGGGCAGGACAATTGGGCTAGCCGTGCTGTGGGGAGGATATTCTAAGAGCTGCAGAGTCCCCTCGCGATTGAAGTTCGTTTGGGACAGCATGTTTATGAAAAAGAGCGAGTTTCTGGGTGGACCTGGGCCGCAGAGTGGCGTAATCTACGCAGCAGTGCTTTTGCCCCGACCCTGTTGTCGTTGGCAAACGGAAAATGAAATATAAGCAGGGAAGTATTTTAATGGGGACGGAGGGAATTCACAACTGTTAATTATTTGGTGACCTTGTATTCGATTTGTTTGAGTCCCTTATAAAAACACTAATGCAGACCAGACGGCCAAGTGAGGAAGCCGGCAGAAGGTTCCAATCTAGGCTTTATTTCCCCGGAAAGAGGGAACAGCCTTGGAAAGGGATTGCTGAGCATTCAAGTGTGCGTGTGAGAGCGCGCCCGCGTGCGCGCCGGCGTGGGGTTTGCAGTGCTGTCCAGGTTCATGATCTTCCATCGGGCGGGTAGACTGGAAGGTCCTGGAAAAAGGCCTGGGGCGAGGGAAGGAAGCCTTAAGGAAGAAATTTGTTCTTCTCTTCGGGTTGGAATGATTAAAACATTTTAAAGGCCACAAACCAGAAACGCCTTAGCCATTGTCTTGTTCAATATCGGTTACTGTCACCCCCATCACTAAGGCCTTAAGGGTTGCCTTACAAGACTCGTACCAGGGCCACCTTAGCAAGTGAGCTAAGAACACCGAGTGCGTTCTGCAGCGAGAGTGCAAGCGGGGCCAGAATTCAGGGCGAGCTTCCTCTGCAGGGGAGGCTAATTTGAAAAGGACTCTGAACGTTTTCCCCAGCGCGGGAGACACTTGGGCTCTGGGAGTTTGCGCTGTAGAGTTGCTGGTGGGGGAGGGGATCGAGAAACGCGCTCAAACATCCTTGTCTTTTCTCCACATTAAAAAAAAAAAAAAAAAAAAAAGTCACCTAAGCCACAGCCCACGACAGGCCTTGAGAATCCCTTCTTCCGCAAACTGAATGAAGACATGAAACCTCCCTCCGCCCCCAAGACCTGCGAGTTTGCGCGCCGCCGGAACCCGCGGGGACCGCGGGCATTGCACAGGAGGAGGTCCGAACGCAACCGGTGTTTTACCCAGTCGGAGTTCTCCGGGTTCCGCCGCACACCTCCTTGAAATGGGTGCTGTTTTCCTGGGGCGGCGTGTGGGGGAAGTGAAAAGAAGGGGACGCAGAGGTAGGAGACAGATGATATGATAGAGACAGGACAGAACGAAAACTGTGTCCCGGCAGGACTGCTGCGTTCAGTAAACGGCGCAGAGCACACCGACAATGATCCCTGGGGGCTTTTAAGTAAAGTGAGGGGCATTAGTTCAATAAATCGTCGGGTATGGACTAACCCTAGACAAACGATGCTCTCTGGACCCGGGGACCGTATTCCAGCCGAGGCCGCGAGGTGCGGTCAGCGGGAATGTGGATCCTCCGCGTCCTTTCGTTGCTTGGCACCAACCGTCTCCCTGCCTGCCCCTTCCTCCTCTCCCCCCGCCCCTCTTAAAGCCCTGGCTGTTTATTTTTAAGCTCAATGGCGGTTAAGTGGTGTCTTCTGTTTACAGGAATTAAATAGGTCCTCGTCGGCCTAATGGGTTCCAGGGTTGCTGTTCTCCGCCTTCCAGGACAGTCCATTAGCGCTGCTGGGGGCGGAGGGGTGGGTGCGCGTGGCGTGAGCCGCTGCAGGCGCTGGGAGGGATTGGCCAACAGCGGCTGGCCGCGCTGGCCCGCTTTCCAGAAGATGCGCGCGCCGCGCCGCCAGTGGCCCGGGTGTCTGGGGGCGGAGTTCGGCTTAGGGACGCGGTGGTGGGCGTGCTGGAGAGGAGAAGGGCGGGCTTCTGGCCCTGTCTGAAGCGGCTTTAGCTTACCAAGCCCAGCAGAAGTTGGGGGCAGGAGCAGCGCGGAGAGGTTTGGGATCCCCGTGGATCCCAAAGAGACTTTGGGATTCCCGTGGTTCACATGCCCCCCTGCCCTCCCGAAAGAACGTAGGAACCAAAGAAAATCCGTGCGCCTGCTTTGCAAATCGGACTTCCAGGCCCTCATCCCACTTCCCGGCCGACTCTTGGTCTCACGCCCCGTGGGAAGGAAACTGAATGATGTTAGACGACGGTCCACAACTGCCACTGCGAATCTCATTTTGCTGCGACGTTAGTTCGGAAGTCAGCCCAAGGTGAGGGCAGCGGCTCGGAGTTTCCACTATCCCCTCTTCAGAAGCCGCGCCTGGCCCAACACTTTAAAGAACTCACCATTGAAGTTTCTCCGGCGCAGGACCCCTGGGCACTGAAGTCCTTTCCTGTCCACACATCGCGCCAATTTGAACCCCCTCTCCGCACCTGCAACCTGAGAACTGGTCGGGAGGAGAAACCAAATAAAATGGGAACATTTTCTTCTACTTTTGATCTCGAAACTCTCTAGTCAGAAGGCCCTATCCTGTTCCAATCCTGAAGGCTGCTTCGAGGCATCACTTCCTCCTCCCCTCCGACCCTGGGTCTGTGTGGCTCCAGTGGGCTCCCAGTGACCCTACTGGTGAGCAGTGCAGCAAGAGCGGCACTGGCGCGTCACCCCATCCGGGCCCTGCACGCACAGCTCCCAGGGAAAGGCAGTGACCTTCAGAGGACATGGGTCTGCCCCAGAAAGGTGGGGAGAGACGGGTGCAGCATTTGGCCATGGTACCATTCCATTTGGATTTCACTTGCAGTGGTGTCAAATTAAGATTCTGGATGCCCAGGGGTAAGACTTCAGTGAAAAGAGACCCCGCGAAGAGTTCTTGATCTCCGCCTCCAATCACTGGTTCTGGAACCTCCTCTAAGAACGCGGGGCCACGGGTGTTCGCACTAAGTTCTTGGTCACCACTTTCAAATGAATCCATTTCATCTTAGAGAAACGAAAGAATCTGCTTGAAGCACCTTGGGAGTCCTTCTGGGAGTGCACAGTGTTCAGGAGAGAGGGCTGGCCTGCAGCTCCTGCCGGAACTGGTCCTTACTGCCGCGGAAGGCTGTGCTGAGGCTCCGAGGCCATGGGAAGTTCGCCTTTCGCTCCGTGGCATCTGGGGTTTTCCTTCCTTCCCCTTCCACCCTCACTCATTTGCCTCTGGCTGGGCCGGAGCTTGGTGCGTGAACACTGGGACTTCTGTGTGGGATCCAGGCGGGCCACCAAACCTGCTTAATCATGTGGGTTCACAAGGCCCAGGCTCTTTGCAAGGAGGACAGTGCGGTCTGCCAGTTTTGGGAGAGAAACTAGAAAAGCCTCTCCAGGTTCCGTGGAGGACCCACCTTGGGGCTATCTGTTTTTTGAAAGGAGGAAGGAAGCCAAGAAATGCAGGGCATGCTACTGGAGAAAACACTGGGGGGGCCAAGAGATCCAGAGAGAAGTTGGGTGGGTGAGTGTGTGGTGAGGAGACACACACACCTACGGACTGACTGGGCCTTCTCAGGCCATTTGCTCTGCATGGGGCCCTGTGCTCAGCCTAAGGGGCCATTCATTCCTACAGCCCATCTCCCTGCCAAATGTGCCTGACCATCTCAGGGATGCAACCCCGAGGCACCATCTGTCCACAGAACCAATCTGGGGTGGGGATGAGGGTGACATTCTGGGCTAAGCGCTGGCCCTGAGCCCACAGAGGAGGGAAACTGCAGGGAGGGACCTGTCCTTAATAAGGTTCTGGCTGGAGCTTGCTTGGTCACCTGGAAGTTGTGAGAGAGACCTCAGTAGTGGGTGACATAATGACATAAGGCACTGGGAAGGATCAGTTTGATGGCGGCGAGGCCACAACCCCTATGGGCCTTGCCCTTCACTGAACCTCAGGTGAATAGGAACTGGAGGTCCTCGTTTCTCTCTTTACCCCTCGGCCCAGCACCTTTCCTTTACTCACTTCTGTTAATCCTGCAGAAATAAGTGGGTTGCCTCTCCTCAAAGTAGGCCAAGAGGAGTACAAGGTGCATCTTCTGCCTACCTGGATGCAGGTAGTTATGCTGATAGTGACTGCATTCACTGGGTGCTTCTGTGTGTCATGTCCAACCAGCCCTGGGTGCCTTGACTCTGACCTTTCCAATGACTCAGCAAATTGAGGGATGGCTCTCCCATTCTACAAAGGAGGCTGGGAGAGATTATGTGACCTTGAGTATCCAAGGTCCCAGCCAATAAGTCACAGGTCAGGATTCAAATCTATGTCCCTTAGACTCTAGATTCCTGTGCTAATTCCACATTGTCAGTAGTAACCAGTATTTGCACACGTCTTCAGATAAATGTCTTTCCTGCTTTTTCTCTCACTTGCTGCTTCTCCTCCAGTGACTCTGTGAGCTGGTGTTATCTTCATTTTGTAAATGAGAGAATTGTTTCCCTGTAAGTTCTCTTTCAAAAGTCCAGTTGTTAACATCCTTTCAGTTCTGCTGTTTAGGAAGTGATTTTCTCTAGGGGACCAGAGATTGATGCCTTTCCCCCAAGCATGGGTTGCCTGAAAGAGCAGGAACCTTCTCAGGGTTTCTACCAAACACAGTTCAAAGCCAGGATGTCCAGGGTGGTGGCACAGATATTGGAGCTGGACTGTCATGTCTACCTCTTAGTATCTTGGGCAAATTACTATTCAGCAATCTGTATTTTAAGCTTTCTGGTCTGTAACATGAGCATAGTAGTGATAGCCTTTTCTTTTCCATAGTTTTGAGGCTTAAATGAGTTATGAGAATTCAGCTCATGCACAGCGGATAGTAATTGCTACACCAGTGTTTGCTATTATGATTTTTATTCTGGATGGTTAAGCCAGAGCACCCTGTAGAGGCTGAGTTGTGTAGACTGCCTTCTGAATCTGCCCCTCAGTGAGGATGCTTAGCAAGCTCAGCAGTTGGTACCAGATCTCAACAGAGGTGGGACTCAGGACAAGAATACAGGGGGAAAATACAGGGGGATGGTCAGGTTATTTCTGTGGCCCAGGAGAGGGTAATCGTTGGAGCACAGATTGGTCTTAGGCTTTCACACCCCAGGGGAGAGGGCTGATGGCTCATTTTTACTCATCCTGTACATCCGACTTTATTTCCAACCTGTAGACTTACCCACCTCAAGGCAGTGCTGAAGCTGGGTGACCTAGGGAACAAGCGACTCCAAATTTAGCTATGAAATCCCTGCGTGGAGATCTTCTTCCTTCTAGTAAAGGAAGAAAAAAGAAGATCCTGCGGGAACCCAGTTGGCCAGAAGTTGATGGCATTGGTTACGTAGGTGTGTCGCGTATCCTGCCTCCCTCTTTGCACCATTGCCCAATCAGAGCCGTGGAAGAGGGTGTGGCCGCGGGTCGGAGGGCACAGGAACTAAGACCTTCAGATCCTGCCCTTCAGTAGCCCAAGACATTGGGCAAGTGAAGATACCTCACAGGACCCCAGTTTCCTCATCTATAAATGAGTGTAACGCTAGAACGGGCCTCACACCCCGCGGTGAGGATTCGGGGACACCCCATCAGAGTCCGGAGCACGTGCCTACCGCAAAGACGCGTCCCGGAAGCTTCCGCGCTGCTGTTGGCTCAAAAATGACGGGGGCTGGGGGGAAAGGCTTAACTGTGAAGACGTCCGGAGTTTTCTTTGTAAAGACGAGTGCCGATCCCGCCCCTCCCATCCCTCCACCTATGGAAGTGGGCGTGGGAAAAAAGCCCACTATCATCTCGGCTCTCTGAGCCACTGCCTTGTCGCAGGATCTGTGTCTTCGGAGAACGTGGGGCGAGATGCGTGGAGAGGTGGCGGGCGGGTGCGGGTGCAGGCCTGCCAGACGCTTGGCCAGTGGCCGTCCAGGGTCACCAACAATTCAAAGGACGGGAGCCTGTCGCGCACGGAGGAGCTCTCTGAGAGATCTGGAGCCGCGGGGGCACCCTCGGGGTGACGAGTGACAGAAAATCCCGCAAGGATTCTCAAGAGGGACCTCAAGCTGCCTCATATCTCAGAGATGTCTTGGGAAAAAGGCGGTGCAGGACCTTCTCGCCCCAAAACAAATGAAGTTGAGGGTTTTCGAAAACCCTGGAGGGGTGACCCCAGCAGGGATAGCCCTGGGGGACCCTGGAGGCACATTTCCTGCCGCTGAATGTCCCTGGCTGAGGCTGTCCTCCTGGGACTCAGGTTCTCTGGTGTCTGGTCTTTGGTGCCATGAGCATCCTTTTCCTTTTCCTGTCTGGGTTTGTTTCTTAGCTTCCTCCAGTCAAGCACGGTAGCTTCAACCTGCACTGATGACTCTACCTTCCCAGGTCAGTTTTCTCATTTAAATGGGTGTTACAGCCCCTGCCTTGCAAGTGACTCGTTCTTTTTCTCCTGTCCTCATTGGCTTCTTTTTAAAATTGTTTATCAAATTCCATAAGAAATGTGCGTATTTGAGGTGTCCTCACCTCAGTCTTTTGCCAACTTGTTCTTACTTCAAAAAAGGCTGACCTATTTATGAAGTCTTTTCTTCAAATATGCAAATGGTTTGCTTCTTCCTTCTCCTTCTCTCCTCCCTCTCCCTCCTGCATCCACCTACCTGGGAAAATTGATAAGGGCAAATCCAGCCATCATAACTTGAAAGGTCTGTACCTCCCTCTACTACTCAACAAGCCCTGAGGTAACTGGGTTTGAGCCAAGTGGTAACAAACCAGGTTCATGCAAATTAAGACCAAAATAAAAAATCTCCCACCATTTATTACTGACTGATTTCAATATAAAGGCCTAAAGCTTAGGATTCACTTCCAAGATGTAAATAAAATGCCACAGACCCAATGAAAGGTGCATATTTCTAGGAAGGGGGTTGGGAGAGAGGGTCATCTGATGATATCAGACCTCATTTATACCGGACTTAATGGGAGAGGAGACCTGCGGAAGGGAATGTGAAGGGCAGGTTTCTTACCTACAGGTGGCCTTGGCGGCAGAGCCAGGCTTTTTGATGCCAGGTCAGCAGGCAGAGTGTCTTCAGGGTCACAGGGAATGGTGGTGTTTGCACTCACCAGGTCGGATGCCTCCTCTGGGCTATTTCTGTGATGCATGGCTCCAGAGCAGGTCCAGACAGGTGGGGAATGTGGTCTGTAGGAGAGCCACACAGAGTAGCCACCTTCTTGGACCCTCTGTTAAGGGATTAGAGTTTCCAGAGACCCAGTGAGAGTACATGTGGCTGAAAGAGTAAAAAAAAAAAAAAAAAAAAAAAGTAAGGGTGGCTGTGGGTGGGGGGCAAAAAGGAGCTGGGAGAAATAGTGACTTGGTTCTGGTGAGTACTGCCTTAGACCCTGCCCTGGGTCCTGTGTTTTGGAGGACACTGTTTTGCCCCAGCTCCTATGGTGCCCTAGCCAAAGGGACAAGCTCATCTCAGATTAGTGGTTCTTAAAGTGGGATCCCAGACCAGCGAATCAGCATTACCTGGGAACTAAGACAAATGCAAATTCTGGGCTCCTACAAATCCCTGGGTCCTGAGAGAATTTCTGTTTCTAACAAGTGTGATGCTGTATGATGTCACGTTGATCTTGCAGATTTAGGGACCTTTAGGTTTAGTGGCCTTGAGAGCTACTACTCTACTGTGGTGCCCAAACCATAGAGCCCTTGCCCAAATAGTCCCCTTCCAGGGCCCGGCCAGCTGCTTCATTGGGTCTGTCCTCCTAAGAGTGTATCTACACCACTGATACACGCCTGGGAAGCCTGGACCTGTGGTCGAGGTTGTCCACAGTCATGTGGGTGCTGCTAAGCGGTGGGTTGGAGCTCGTATGGAAAGAGAAGGGGCAGGTTACTGACTCAAGTTCCCATTTGCATCCTTTCCTTGAGCCTTGGAAAGATTACGGGCTGGCTGGTCTTGCTAGAAAGATCATCAGAAATCCCAAGGTTGCAGAATCAGTAGAGCCCTCTTTCTACAGAGGCTTTTCTCTGTTTTGACCATTCTCGGGGACCAGAGAAATGTGACTCAGTTGTAGAGACCAACCATTACTAGCCCACACTTTTTTTTTTTTTTTTAAAGAGTAAAAACCAAAGAAGTCGGATTGCTCCATGTTTCATGAGGGAGAAATAAATAGATGACCCATTACTCCTTCTTATACTCTCCAGCCCGTGACAAACTGTCTCAAGAGTTATGTAAGCAGAGATGGAAATGATTTCCTTATGGCATCCATGTTTGATTCCCAGCAAGTGTTGCAAATACAGTTTGGACTGTATCCCCCATCCCTCATCCCCCAGCCATTGCTACTCTGTTGGAGAGGCAATGGGGTAGTGGGGCTTAGGGGCTAAATGCTCCAACTCTGGAATTAAATAGACTTAAGTTTGGATCTCAACTTTTTTCACTTACTAGCAGCCAGCCTTCGGTAATAAACTTCATTTCTCCAAACCTCTGTTTTCCCACCTGCAAAATGGGAACTACCTTACAGAACTGGTCTGTGCTTGTGGATAAAGTAAGGGTCAAAACTGCCAGCCCTCCCAATACTTAGCTGGTGCAGCAAATGCCTTCAGTCCCTCTCATTACATCCTTAGTTTGGGGAGCGAGAAATATGAGAGGCAAGAAAGTGAAGCCTAAGGCAATAGGTCCAGAGAGCTGGGTGGTGGCTGAAGGTTGTCAGACGAAGGTTTCTTTAAAGGAGGAGAAGAAAGTGTGCTGAGTTCCCACTGATTTTAATGTGACCCTGGTCGGTTTGAAGGTCTTGGCTTCCATAAATCAACCGCCTCCAGCAGCTTTTCCCTCTTCACCTCTCTAACCCTTCCCACAGCTCGATCTCAGGTTGGGACATGTGCCTTCGAGGGAGGTAGCCAGCGCGGCAGTCAGCCCAGAGTGGGGACTGGGTGTGGCTGAGGCTCCACGTCCAGTGCCCTGGGGCTACATCTGGACAGGCAGTGAGGGTCGGACCCAGGACCCAGTGACACTTTTACTATTGAAATAGAACCAAACTTTACTAGCTTCTGGGGAAAGCTGGGGGCTTTGGGGATTTTTGTATTTGCTGGGTTGTAAATATTTTATGAGAAGGCAGCCCAGGAAAATCTGGTTAGCTTTCCGCCTTGCACATTGAAGTGGGGTTGGCTTCATGCACAAATGCGTCAAAAAAGAAGTCAAGTTTTGCCTTGGTCCCAAAGAATTCGTCTTGGGTTTTAAAAGCCTATTATTCCCGCCCCCCCCCATTATGTTCCCTAAATTTCTTTTCCTTGTTTGTAACCCAAAATTTAATCTTCAAGATGAGTTCCAAAGCAAGATTTCAAGTTGGGTGGGTGGGTGGAGGGGAGAATGTCACTGTGTGTGTGTTTGAGGTTTTCTGCTAACTGATGTGTTTCTCATTGATTGCAGGATCTTCTCAATGGATAGATGCCTGGGGTGTGTGTGTGTGTGTGTGTGTGTGTGTTTATTCATTTGCCGCCCCTGGCCCCCCACTTCTGAAAGCTTTACTGCTTTTTTGTTTGTGGTTAAAATGGTGAATTTGAAAAAGCAAGGAAGCAAGCAATCCCACAGAAGACCCTCATTCTGCCAGCTTTGTGCTGGGCCTAAATACTTCAGCAAAAGTGTCTAGTGGGCAGCAGTGTCCCCCCAGACCACAGGGTCTAAATTAGGAATGCATCTTCAAATCATCTTGGAGCGTAAAAACAAAAACAAAACCCAAAATGAACAAACAAAAAACTAGCAAAAACCCGGTACCCAGGCTCTGTCCAGGGACCTTGTTTCCGTTGGTTAGAGCAAGCCCTGGCACTGGTAATTTTTCAAGTCTCTGGATGATTACAAGGGACACCCAGAGTGAGAATAACCACTCTGGAAGTTTCCAGCTTACTGACCAGCATGTACTCGAGGTCAGGCATAGCTGTACTGGCTGCTGTAGGATGGGCAGGACGGGGCAGGGTCCTAGCTCCTCTGGGCCATTGGGCAGGGTGTTGCTGGGAAAGACAGACCACTAAGGAGACAAATACCTAGATAGTGCTAAGTGCAGGTAAGATAATAAACCCGGGTCCTGTGATAGTGACCGAGGGAGGCTACTTTAGATCAGGGTGGTCGACGATGGCCTCTGGGAGGAGGTGACATTGGAACTGAGACGTGAATGATGAGAACGAGCCAGCCAGCCGAAACGAGGGCTGGGGGAAGCGCGGCCCAGGCCCACGACCACAAAGGGCACATTAGTGGTTACGCAGGCTCCTGGGGGAAAACCCGGGAGGCTGCCGGCGTGGCCGCCTCTCCGCAGCCACCAGCCACCGACTTCCGCCCTCGGAGTCCCAGGCTGACGGGGAGGGCGGAGGGTGGGGAGGGCGCTGTCCTGGTGCTCCCCCTCTCCTAGCTGCGCACCGGCCGGTCGGGGAGCCGGGGTGGTCAGGCCCCCGGCTGGCCGAGCTGGACTCCCAGCCGGCCTGCCCCGCTCCCCGCCTTTTTCCTCCCGGGGGCGGCCGCAGAGCAACGGGCTGATCTCCCCCTTAAGTGAAACTGACTGTAATTATTTTTTATCTCGCAGACGATCTCTCGCACACTCCTCTCCGGAGACAGAAGTATTTGTTTGATGTGTCCACGCTCTCAGACAAAGAAGAGCTGGTGGGCGCGGAGCTGCGGCTCTTTCGCCAGGCGCCCGCAGCGCCCTGGGGGCCACCGGCAGGGCCGCTCCACGTGCAGCTCTTCCCCTGCTTGTCGCCCCTGCTGCTGGACGCGCGGACCCTGGACCCGCAGGGGGCGCCCCGGGCCGGCTGGGAAGTTTTCGACGTGTGGCAGGGCCTGCGCCAGCAGCCCTGGAAGCAGCTGTGCTTGGAGCTGCGGGCCGCGTGGGGCGAGCCGGGAGCCGGGGAGGCCGAGGCACGCGCGCCGGCGCCCCAGCAGCCGCCGCCCCCGGACCTGCGGAGTCTGGGCTTCGGCCGGAGGGTGCGGCCCCCCCAGGAGCGCGCCCTGCTCGTCGTGTTCACCAGATCCCAGCGCAAGAACCTGTTCGCCGAGATGCGCGAACAGCTGGGCTCGGCCGAGGTCGCGGGCCCCGGCGCCGCTGGCGCCGAGGGGTCGTGGCCGCCGCCGTCGGGCGCCCCGGACGCGGGGCCTTGGTTGCCCTCGCCCGGCCGCCGCCGGCGGCGCACGGCCTTCGCCAGCCGCCACGGTAAGCGGCACGGCAAGAAGTCGAGGCTGCGCTGCAGCAAGAAGCCCCTGCACGTGAACTTCAAGGAGCTGGGCTGGGACGACTGGATTATCGCGCCCCTGGAGTACGAGGCCTACCACTGCGAAGGCGTGTGCGACTTCCCGCTGCGCTCGCACCTGGAGCCCACCAACCACGCCATCATCCAGACGTTGATGAACTCCATGGATCCCGGCTCCACCCCGCCCAGCTGCTGTGTGCCCACCAAATTGACTCCCATCAGCATCCTGTACATCGACGCGGGCAATAACGTTGTCTACAAGCAGTACGAGGACATGGTGGTGGAGTCCTGCGGCTGCAGGTAGCGGCGCCTTCCCCGCCGCCTTGGCCCCTGACCGCAGGGGAGGCCTGACTGCAGAGAGGTGGAGGAGGAGCTGGCCTCGGAGGAGGCCGGGGGTGGGGGAGCAGCCTGGATGTGGCAGCCGGGTGGGAGAGGAGGGAGCTCAGCCTTCCCGGAACCTTCCACCTGCCAGCCCAGAGGGAGATACTGATTTTCACACCTTGCCTGGCCACCCAGGAAAAACAAGCCAAGGAGGATTTATTTAGGTTTTTTTTTTTTTTTCTTTATTATCGTGGCTTTGGATTTCCTTGTGTGCCTCACAGGTTTTGATAGGAGGTGGGGGGCGGGGAGAAGCATACCTGTTTCTCAACAGCTCCATGGATTGAAAAATTTATAGTTTAAGAGGAGAAACTGTGGGAGGAAGAATCACCTTTGACCACGTCTTGGTTTGATTGTTTTCTACCCATGTAAAGAAGGTGGTTTTTTGTTTTTGTTTTTTTTTTTTTTTTCTGGCCATGTCATAGCCTGTGCCTTGTGACCTCCCAAGCAGAGAGTGTTCAAATAGAGAAAGTAGCACCGAGAATAGGAAAGCCAGGGAGGGCCCCACCTTTACAAGAAACTGCTCCTGTACCGACTGGGCCCTGGCCTCTCCCAGTACAGAGAGCTGGCAACCGGCATCTCACTGGAGAGGGCTCAGGTCACTGCTTTTTCTGGTAGGGGAAAGGGGAACTGGTATGGATGGAATGACAAGAATGAGTCCAAATGGACCCCCCCCCCCCAAGGATAATGAGAAACCACAAGGCCTGCCTCTGAGGGGACCTGACACTGAGGTGTATGAACCAGGATAGAGGTAACCCAGGAAAACCCCTTCTGTGGTGTCTGTTTCTAATTGATTTCTCTGAGCAGAGTTTGCCAAAATTCAGACATCCCCTTTTAAGGGGAAGGTGATTTTCCAGTTAAACAAAAAGCGAGTAGGGGTGGGAAGCTATATAACTAAGATAAGAGGTGCAGAGAAGGGGAAATGAGCCCAGAAGCAGAGGATGAAGTCAGGAGGGGAGGTGGTGGCCCCCTTGGAAGGATGGGGAGATGGGGCCAGTCCAGAAGCAGGCAAGAGAAGGATGAAAGGGGACTCTGGTCCCTGTGCCCAGAGATTTCTTTCACATCTATGTTCCCTCCCCTCTCTCTAACATTCCTGAAAGATTACCAACCAGCAATAGCCCAGGGCTCCCCCCCAAAAGAATTGTTTCAGATTGTAATTACCAGTTAGGCAATGTTTTTAAAACTTAGTAATGAGAAACTGTGAAAAGAGCAAAGTGTTACATTGAGCTCCGGGTGGGAGATGGGGAAGGGACAGTGAGGAGGGAGGCAGGGGTGGAATTCATCTTCTAGAAGGAAGCAGGAGAGAGCACAATGCAATTAAATACCCATTCCCAGATTGTTGAACCCATGAACTCCCCCCACCCCCTGCACCAGTATTATTTTCAAACATTGTGCATAAGTAGGTCCTTTGCAGAGTTCGTTTCCTTCTCATCTTTGACCATGAAATGGTGTACACAAGGGAACTTGTACCAACCATTAAAGAAAATTTTTGTTTTTCCCAAGTGGTTTTGCTCTCTCAATCTAAACCTGTTGCTTGTTTGGTTCAGAGAACTACAAACTGTCCAAGAAAGGGTGAGAATGATAATAAATGCTAATATAAAATGCTAAGTAAAAAAAAAAAAAAGACTTGGCCAGGAGAAATAATTTAAAATGCACATTTGCTTTGGATGCACTGTTGTTCTGTTAAGGCTGTATATATTTGTTTATTTAAGGTGACTGAAAGTGCAAAGAGAAAGTGGATAGCATGCAATTCATCCTAATGTACAAACGTTATATGCACTCAAATGTTATAATTTCTAATATTTTTAAAGTTTATATTCGAGTTGTACAAAGTTAAGCATTACTCAGATATTTCATTCTTTCATAATGTTATCATTTTCTTAAATATTATTACAAAATTTTAAGTCTGTCTAATGGAGAGTTTTTTTAAACTGTCTACCTCACTATAATACAAGTATTACAACACTAAAGTTATCAGAGGTCGATTTTATATTCAAAGCATTTTTTACAGTACACTTTTCCTGGATGATACTCCATCTAATACTGTATTATTAAACTCATTTTCCCCCTTAATCACGCAGCCTGGTTTATATGGATTTATTTAGAAGAATCCCTTTCTCGAGGAACTACTGTCCATGGTATTTTGGCCCAGTATGGGACTGAATGTCTGAAAAGGCACTCATGATTTAAATGTCCATCCCTGAGAGCATTGAACTTTTTCTTCATAACTCTTGCATGAGTCTTCATGAAATTTTCCCTCACCAGATTAAAGCCAAATCCTTGCCAACTATTCGAGAGCAGTGCTGATAAGCCTGTAACTCATTCCAGCATCTCAAGACCCCGAGTAAGAATTGGATTATTTTCCTGGTTTCTTTAATGTTGAAAAAAAGCTGTAAATCACTTAAGCCAACCAAGCTGCCAGGAACTCCCGTTCACATGAATGGCATACAGCAAGCAGAAGATAATGTGCTCTTTCTCTGTTCTTGCTGTAAATTAGGCTTATACTTGCTGTACAAGTCTGAGCCCTCCCTGTATGTCAGGTCCAATGATGTACATGCATTATTTCATGCAAACCCGTCAGAAACTCCAAGCGGTAGGTGTTATTTTTACCCCACTTTGCAGACGGGGAAACTGAGGTGCGGAGAGTTTAAGTAACCTGTTGGTGGTCAGCCAGCCAGGGTATGGTGCTTAGCTTTTAAACCAGCTCTTTTAGACTCTGGACCTTTTGCGGTGTTAACCACTGCACAGTTCTGCCCCAACATCGTCTACCTGCTCTCCACCTGGTGCCGAAATGTCAGCGTGGGGAATTTGCAGTTAGTCACAATCACGGGGTGGGGGGGGTTGGGGTGGGTGAGCTGTCATAGGGGCCACCAGTGTCACTTATGGTTTTGGGATATATGACTGCTGGGAAGCTGAAGTACAGGTACGGATTGCAAAACTCAGTGAGTTCTTCCCTTAGGGTTGCCTCCGGAAACCCAGAGTTTTAGGTCATTGCTGGAGCTCTGTAGGGTCTCTGCAGTTTTCTGGAACTACCTGGGTATGGTTTTGTGAATTCGGATTCTCAGAATAATGATCAATTTACAAATAAGTTGTGTTTCAATAGACTGGTTGTAAGGCCTCTGTGTAGAACTGAGAAACGTTTTCCTGAGGAAACAATGTTGGTTTGAATTTCCAGGTCGTTTTACATAAGTTTTATTTACTCAAATGGAACTTTTTTTTTTTTTTGAGATTTTATTTATTTATTTGAGAGAGGGAGAGAGAATGAGAGAGAAAGAGAGCATGAGAGGGAAGAGGTCAGAGGGAGAAGCAGACTCCCTGCCAAGCAGGGAGCCCGATATGGGACTCGATCCTGGGACTCGATTCGGGGACTCCAGGATTATGACCTGAGCTGAAGGCAGTCGCTTAACCAACTGAGCCACCCAGGCGCCCCTCAAATGGAACTTTTTAATAAAGCAACTTTGACTTCTGGATTTGGGGAACAGATAATCACCTGGGAAAGAAAAAAGGAGGCTCTCGCTCTTCTCTTTCCTGGGTTGAGGCAGATTTTGAAACAGTTGAGAATTCTTTGCATTTTTCCTTCGCTCTTTCTATATCCCTCACCCAATCCCCTAGCCTCCCGACTGCCCCGGGGACTCCCAGCCCTACACTGTAAATCCAGATTTCCCTTTTCTGCATAAGTATTTCCAGCCCCAAAGTTATTTTCCTCTCTTCCCTCCGTCAGAAAGTTTATTCCTTCACCCAGATGGTAGAAGAAACACAATCTGGTTGAATTACACGAAGATGTAAATATCTCCTAGCTCCTTAGCCTTAAAGACATTTGCATTTTAAGAAAAGAATCTTGGTTAACTCAGATTTCTTGTGAGTGATGCAAAAGACAATATGGAAGATGCAACACTCAAGCCACACGCAATTTGAAGAGTTGAATGCGATCTCGGCCCCAGTGGTACAGGGTGAGCGGAGAGCCTTGCCACTGTGAATTTTTTGGTGTCCCCTAGGGCATATTTTGAAGAGACTACTTATAGCTGACCTGTTTTAAAAATTAATATCCAATGTATTAAAGCAAAAACATTTAATGACTTAGTTGCTTTTTTCTAAAGCTCTTAAGTTGAATGAATGTGGGCCCCACAAAGAGTTTGTTGTCCTTCATTTTGCACCCAAAAGAATGCCCAACACACAGCATACACTCAGTAAATATGCTGAATGAATCGTTTTACAAATCCTATTTTGCTTGTTAATTTAATCATTTTAACAAGCACTTTGAAGGGAGGCTTAGATTTATGTCTCTTCGCCTCAGGTTGAATGGATCAACCTCCCTTAATCAATTCTGGTTATAAATCTAGTTAATAAACTTCCTTTAAATATTGTACTGCTTTTATCAATTTACTATATTAATTTTTCTTTTAAAGCTCTTCAAATTTCTCTAACGGGAAGAACCTTTGGATGTAAACCACTCCAGGTAAAGCTAATAAATTAAACTTTATACGATGATGATTCTTAAGTTCTAGTAAGCATTTCAGTACTGTTTTTGTCACTTAGCTTCACATCAGGAATCTAAAATTGATTACTCAATTACACATTTAAATTTATTTCAGAGGCTAACCTGTTAGACACTTAATAAACATTTTTTAATGCTTGCCAACGTTTTATATACCAAATATATACAGATTGTC
The DNA here is from genome assembly GCF_963455335.1 of Martes martes. NCBI lineage: Eukaryota > Metazoa > Chordata > Mammalia > Carnivora > Mustelidae > Martes > Martes martes. Next base: position 40,051,303 of record NC_137891.1, read on the forward strand.
TTGTGGATTTAAAAAAAAACCCTATTTTTGAACTTAGTTCAACAGTGCTAATGATTTAGATTCAATTTACTTAATCTTTGTACTCTATTCTGAAATTTCTATGGGTTAAAAACATTAACCCGGTCCTGAAAACTGTGGTGTCACACGCAAGTGAGGAGACCATTTCAGCAGACTGCGGCTGTAAATCTACCGTAGGCTTCAGCTGAGAAAGGAAATGGATTCTCCCTGGGACACTGACCACAGGTCAACTCCCTTTTAACACTTACTGTACAACATGAACCCCAAACTCCTATATTTTATGAGTTGGTCTCTCCTGGTTTCGAGATAGGTCATTAACTCATTTTTCCTCCAGATTTGAGTACATTGAATTCCACATTCCTCATTAAGATTATGGCTAACTTTCTTCATTGATCACTTGGATTTCACATTCATTTAATGATCTTAGGACACATCTTTATTTTCACCTTTGGCCTTAAAATTACTTTACTGTCAGGGTGCCTGGGTGGCTCAGTCACTTAAATGTCTGACTCTCGGTTTCGACTCAGGTCATGATCTCAGGGTTGTGAGATCGAGCCCTGATTTGGGCTCCAGGCTCAGCGCGGAGTCTGCTCGGGATTCTCTATCTCCCTCTTCCTCTGCCTCTCCCCCTGCTCATGCTCTCTCTCTCTTTAAAGAAAAATAAAATCTTAAAAAAAGAAGAAAAAAACCTACTTTACTGACACTTTACCGAATTACTCTGCCTTTCCATAATTCTTTCACAACCTTTTCCAACCTTATTCTCTCTCGTAATCAGAATTCTGTATTTTTTTTTCCTTGTAATGTTCCTTTGTGGAAGAGCTACAGCTCTTACAGATATTAAAATGGTGTCTGACGAAAGCTGCAGATACCTTGTTCTGGTCTAGTTCTGTAGTCATGGTACTAAAATCGTATTAATGAAAAGACAGTCCCTATGTTTGAGGAGTTCACGGCAATATTATTATTATGACTACTATTATCTTATGAGGTACTTTATGAAAACTCTAGTTATTATCACTCTGCTCGACAGATGAGAAAACTGAGGCTGAGCCAGGGTCAGTCACTTGCTTGAAAGGAGTTAGGATGGAACCTGGTGGGATCTGGAGAACATTCTTATCTGCTCACTCATTTGGCAGATAACTCCTAAGTTCCCAGAGCATGGCAGACATTGTGTGAGGCTCTAGGAAATGTTACACATTGAACTAGAGATAAAGGAAGTTCCAAAATTGAGTTCCAGGACCAAAGGCAGGCTGTTCTTTTTACCTATATTCTGCATTTTTATAGCTTATTCTTTTCCTTTCCAAATCATAAATTCCCTGAAAGCTTCATCCATCTTCCTTCTTAGCTTTTTAAGAAAATTTAAATTTTTTTTTCGTTGATCCAAAATTCATTGTTTATGCACCACACCCAGTGCTCCATGCAATACATGCCCTCCTTAATACCCACCACCAGGCTCACCTAACCTCCCCACCCCCAACCAAAACCCTCAGTTTGTTTCTCAGAGTCCACAGTCTCTCATGCTTCATCTCCATACCTTTTGAGGAAGCAGGGAGAACAGGATTCAGCTTGAGGGATGGGGAAACACAGCCATGAATTCTCTACCATCCAGATATCTGAAATTATAAAGGATGTAATGCTAACCCTTCCAAAGAAGTCCAAACTTATTAGGAACAAAATGTGTTTGATTTAAAAAGTTTAATAAATATTTGTTATGTATTAGTGTCATTGCTGACTGAAGGTGGAACTGACCAGATGTAACTGAGAATGATCATGTGAGTGGAAAACAGAACCTCGTGACCCAACTTTGTTTTTGAAAATTTGTATTTCCAAGTGATTATTCTTTTGCTTCTGTGGGGAGTCCTCAATCATGATAATGATTCAGTAGCAGGAATGTGAGACTAGTTAGTATACTTTTTTACCTCAAAACAGCCAAGAAACCAATAGTATGTGTTCAGGGAATTTTGAAACAAGTTTAACAGGATTATTTACTCTTGACCTAGGGCAATGACCAAATGGGGTGACATCTGTGATGCAATTTGGCCATCCACAGCTCCATGTTTGGTTGTCCTTCTTCAGAACAGAGAGAATCCTGTGTCTTCATCCAGAAGACCTTAAGATTTCCTGGTGAATGCCAACTGACATACATCAGCCAGTTGTGCCCTAATCTTTCTTTTTTTAAAATTCTTGATTTGATCCTGACTTTGTTTGAATTTCTCTATTTTCTTGGGAGATGATGGGTTCCAATTTGTTGGAAGAAAGGGGCCATTGGACTGCCAAATGTCTTCCCTCCTTTCCTTCGAAACTAATTTCCACAGGGGAATATTTACCTAAGTTGAGATAGTCTCCAACTAGCTGGATTTTCAGTTTTAATTTGGAGACTTGCCTTATCTTTAGTTTTATACCTAAGATCTCTGATGAGTTCGTATTTTTGCCCTCATTAGTGGTTGATGTTTATTGGGTACCACGAGCATTCAAATCATGGTAGAAGATTTAAATTTATTCAAGGCCCTTGGTTAGAGGGCTCAGTTCATAGCTTATTTACACCAGAAAGAATTTTAATGTTGTTTACTTTAAAATTGCTGTCCGGAGCAAATGGACACTTACCTTCTGAGAATGTTTCGTTTAGGCTTAAACAAAACTGTACATATTCATTCTAGATTTCAACTCTTGCCCAAACCTGACGGCTGAAGTTTGTTGGGAATGGGTGGCCAGGGAGCAGAAACTTCTGCTATTGCGGTGAACAAATGGTTCTTCAAAATAAATAGATAATAGTTGCATTAAAAAACCATTTTCTGGTTTTTAGATTCCTTGTATTAGTAGGAAAGTGATTTCTTAGCCAGCTCATTGGTAGTTGTTGTTGCCTAAATGTCAGTGGGAGTGCCTGGAATTGAGTATTGAGATAGCATCGTGGTTAAAAACCCATTTGAGGCATGATCTGAACAACCACCGTATCTTCGAATTCCTCCAAATCTTTGAATTTGGGCTGTTTGTCCAGCAGTGGGGTACAGGAACAGGCATATCTGGCTCCTTCATATCAGTGTCTCCTAATCTCTTGATGTGACCCAAGCTGTAGGTGCTTATCCTACGATCACATTTCCTGGGTCTGTGTAGGTCCACCCTCGTTTTCTAGCAGGGAAGTAGCAAGGAATTCATACCTTCCCTAGAAATTCAAGAATGTGAGGGAGACATCCTTAGGGCAGGAATTTTGCTCACTCTTGCTGGAATGTTGGTGGCTTTTGTGGTTGGTGGAGACATTTGATTCTCTGCATAGTTATATAGTGTTATAGACAATAGCGGTAATGGTGGTTGTGGTGTCAGTCATTTTAACCATTAGTAATTAGAGATAAAATTTTGACGATAAAAGATAATTTTATCACTAAGACCTTTGTCCAGTTTTATTTAATAGAAACCTCGAGGTTATGAGTAGCTTAAATGTAAAAAAAAGTTTAGTTTTCACACATTAAAAGAAAAAGTTCAAAGATAGGCATTTCCAGGGCTTAATAAGTGTTCCACAATGTCTTCAGAGCCTGAGATTCCTATCTTTTTGCTCCACCATTCTAGTTCATAGCTTTTATGTTCAAGGTTGCCTCATGGTGCAAGATGGCAGCTGAAGTCCAACCATCACATCCCAGCCTCAGGCAAAAGAAAGGGCTTCTCCTAGCTCGGTCAGCTGCCTGTAAGCAGCCCTCCCAGAAGTCCCAGACAACATTTCTCTTGATTTTTCATTGGCCAGAGCATACCCACACCTGGCTTCCAAGGAGACTAGGAAGTGTAGTCTTACTCAATAAAGGATATGATCGTTTTTTGGTTAGGGAACAAGTAGCCTAGGGTTTTAAGGCATGGGCCCAATCTTATCACTTACATCTCCTCTTCCCTGAAGGTGTCCTAACCCTGAGAGCTCCTCACAGAGAGCACAGTTAGGTATAAGGGAAAACAAGTGTCCCTAAAGTGATGGTGGAGAAGCACAGGCCTGCCAGTAAAAGCTTAACTGGAGAAACAAGCTGAGGCTTGCAAGACAAGCCTTTCGCTCTCTCCTTCCAGAAAATGTCTGGATCTATAGAGCACACTCTGATCTAGAGACTTCAGTGTAGAAACAGAGGTTAAACTGAAAGAAGAGAATCTAAACAAAGGTGAAACTGAAGGTGCATATTAAGGGCAGTGTTGCCCGGTAAGGCAAGTGGAAGCATTGACCAAGCAGATTAGGAACTCCTCCTCCTGGGAGAAGGTGGGAGGCAGGAGGTAGAAGATCCCATCTGGCCCTTGGGTTACCTACTGCAGGTGTTCTTGTTAGGCTGTATGTGTTATCTAGACTTAGATACTTAAAGATGTACAAATAATCCCATTATTACATACACACAGAAATATTCTGTATCTTTATAGATTCCCTGTGTATATATAATATGCTGCGTAGTCTTACAACTCTGAGCTCTGCAGCCAACGGGCCTTAAGGATTAAGGTGTGCTTAGATATTAGGCTTGGGGAAGCCAAAACCTATAGCAGCTCTCGTCTACCCAAGAGCAGACTCTTCTATTTGCCCCAATGTGGTCCACAAACATTACCACTTTCAATGTGAGCTCTGGCCCCCAAATGCTGTCCATTAGTTTGTTCCAGACAATCTCATGGTATGTGTCACAAGAATATCACTTGCATTGTCATTTATCAGGGATGGAAAGCAAGTAAAAGCTCAAGTTACTTTGTAGGCATCAAACCCCATTTATTTGGACTGAAATGAAGTGGTGATCTGGGATCTTAAGCAGTGGATAGAGGTAAGAACTGGTCAGGGTAACCATAGTGAAGAACCAAAACCTCCTTAGTCTCCAGATCAAACATCTTTAATGAGATAGATGAAAAGACCAGGTCACTTCAAGAAATTATAACTGGCTCCTGAATAAGTTAGGGGTTGGGGTGCTGATGATTAACTTATATTTTGTATGTGATGTGTATTATCTACTGTATTCTTGCAATAAGGTAAGCTAGAAAAAAGAAAATGTTATTAAGAAAATCGTAAAGAAGGGAAAATACATTTACAATGCTGTATCTATCAGAAAAAGTTCACATGTTAAGTGGACCCATGAAGATCAAACCCATTATTCAAGAGTCAACTATACAACATTGTGATATTTGTGACATTTTCTGCGATAAAAAAAACAAAACCAAAAGCAGTATTTCACTACCTGGGTGTTTCCAGGGGGGTTTGTGATTTTGTGAGGCCATGCCATTCAAATGGCCTCTTTTGCCTCACACCTAAAACATTCTACATTGTTCATTATTTAACACTAATCTTTATTCCACAGATGGGCAAAATGGTAAACTATGTGAATGTTAACAGTTGAGTTCCTTTCATGGACCAAGCCTTGAGTGACCAATAAGGTCATATATTATTTTGCTTCCTAAAGGTAGATTACAGAACAAATCGTTCTCTCTCTCTCTTTTAAGATTTTATTTATTTATTTGACAGAGAGATAGAGAGCACAAGTAGGCAGGGAGGCAGGCAGAGGGAGAGAGAGAAGCAAACTCCACGCTGAGCAGGGAGCCTGATGTGGGGCTGGATCCCGGCACCCTGGGATCATGACTTGAGCCAAAGGCAGACGCTTAACGACTGAGCCACCCAGGCGCCCCCAGAACAAATATTTCTTATAAAAAGTATGCTCGGGAAGACACTCAGAAGCCAGTGCAGGCTCTGTGGATGTGGAGTGGTCTATGACTGGGTCACGGCACCAAATTCCATAGCTTCTTTTGAGAGTATGTGTGGTCTGAAAGCATGGACCACAGATAAAGATAAAATATAGTAATACACACACACACACACACACACACACAATACACATTTAGTGCTCTTACAGAGCTTTTTCAAACTTAGCAAATGACCTCATATGTAGAAAGTTTATTATTATTGTTATTATTATATTTTTTAGGATGGATTTTTGAAAACTACATTAACTTTCAACTGGTGATAGAAATGATAGTTCAAATGACCCTCTAGTAAGGGACATCATTCATTCCTTAAAGATTTGTGACTTTTGGGGCATTTATCATTTGCTAGGTGCTATACTTGGTACTCAGAACACAGACTTAAATAGGAAAGTCTCTGTAAAAGAAAAGACTTGCTAAAATCATTGCAGCACAATATGGGAAGTATTCTTCGAGATTTGAACATCATGGTGAAAAGGAGAAAGCGGAGCTCTTTCACAGAAAAGTGACATTCGCTTGAGTTTTTAGTGAGCCATTCACCCTGATTGGTAATCTCTCACACTGGTGAAGTGGGTTGCCAAGTTAGTGTGCAAAGTGCGATTACAAAATTATTTTTTCTCTCTACCTAAAATGAAATAGCCCTTTGAAGAATCAAAGTTTTGACACACATCTTAATATCCCCACTCACCTGGGCTTTATATTTTAGTAAGCTATCTCAAATGTTACCGGGTGGGCAGTATAATAAACCTTGCTGTGTTATCTTTGGTAGAACAAACTTTGAGAACAGATATTCAGATAAGCCAATGCAAAGAATTCATCCTGGGGCCAAATAAATAAATAAATAAATAAAAGCTTGGGGGTGGGGGGAATAAGTGTGTCAATAGGGTCAAGTTCATCTGCATAATACAGAAAGCCCCAAACAACAGTGGCTTACACCAGATTGATTATTTCTCTTCTATAAAATTTTTTTTTTTGGGAATTTGACATTTCAGGATTGATATGGTGATTTCTTAAATTTTATCTTCAAGTTTACCATATAGTCCAAGACAGCTGTTGGAGCTCCTGTCAGCTCATCCACATTCCAGTAGGCAAGAAAGAGAAAGAAGGAAAGGCAAGAAGGGTGCACTCCCATCCTATTAAGGGTCAGTCCTCTTTATGGTGCCTTTATGAAGTTTTGCATAACACATTAGCTTGTATCTCATTGACTAGGACTTCGTCACAAGGCTTCACCTGGCTACAAGGGAGGAAGGGAAATGTAGTCTTTTGCCTGGGCACATTATTGATGGAAATAAAGATACTGGCAGTCTCTGCGATAACAGGCATGAAAATAGATTACCAGGATGTAAGGTTTTTAAGAGGAGTGTTGGCCTAACATAATACAAGACATAGATGAAATACCCATAGTTAATATCATACTCAGTTGTGGAAAACTGAGAGCTTTTCCCCTAAGATTGGGAACAAGACAAGGATGTCCACTTTCACCACTTTTATTCGACATAGTACTGGAAGTCCTAGTCACAGCAATCAGACAAGAAAAAGAAATAAGAGACATCCACGTTGACAAAGAAGAAGTATATTTTTCACTTTTTGTAAATGACATGACACTGTATATACAAAGTCCTAAAGACTCCACCAAAAAGCTACTAGAACTAATCAATGAATTCAGTAAGGTCATGAGATATAAAATCAATCTATAGAAAACTGTTGCATTTTTATACACTAATAATGAAATAGCAAAAAGAGAAATTAAGAAAATAATACCATTTACAATTACACCAAAAATAATAAAACACTCAGGAATAAACTTAACCAAGGAGGTAAAAGACCTGTATAGAACACTGATGAAAGACATTGACAATGATACCAACAAATGGAAAGATGTTCCATGCTCACGGATTAGAAGAACAAATAGTGTTAAAATGCCCATACTACTCAAAGCAATCTACAGAGTTAATGCAATCCCTATCAAAATATCAACAGTATTTTTTAAAACAGAACTAGAACAATCTTAAAGTTTGTATGGAACCACAAAAGATGCTGAATAGCCAAAGCAATCATGAAAAAGAAGAACAAAACTGCAGGCATCACAATCCCAGATTTCAAGATATACTATGAAGCTGTAGTGAGCAAAAGAGTTGGGTACTGGTGGAGGAATAGACACGCAGATCTACAGAACAGCATAAACCCATGGTTATATGGTCAATTAATCTTTGACAAAGGAAGAAAATATAGGCAACGGGAAAAAGAGAGTCTTTCAACAAATGGTGTTGGGAAAACTGGACGGTAATACGCACAAGAATGAAACAGGATGAATTCCTTACACCAAACACAAAAATAAACTCAAGATGGAATGAGGACCTAAATGTGGCACTTGAAACCATAAAAATCCTAGAAGAGAGCACAGGCGGCAATTTCTCTGACATCAGCCATGGCAACTGAGGCAAGGGAATCAAAAGCAAACATAAATGATTGGGACCACATCGAAATAAAAAGCTTCTACACAGCAAAGTAAATAATTAACAAAACTAAAAGGCAACCTACTGAATGAGAAGATATTTGTAATGACATATCCAATAAAGGGTTAGTATCCAAAATACATAAAGAACTTATACAACTTAACACCAAAAACCCCACAAATAATCCAATTTAAAAATGGACAGAAGATATGAATAGACACTTCTCCAAAGACAGACATCAGATGGCCAAATGGACACATGAAAAGATGCTCAACATCGCTAATCCTCAGGAAATTACAAATCAAAACCACAAGATCTCACCTCACACCTGCAGAATGTCCAAAATCAAATATACATGAAACAAGTGTTAGCAAGGATGCGGAGAAAAAAGAACACTTATGCAGTGTTGGTGGGAATGCAGCCACTGTGGAAAACACTATGGAGGTTCCTCAAAAATTAAAAATAGAATTACCATATGATCCAATAATTCCACTACTGATTACTTAACCAAAGAATACAAAAACACTAGTTTGAAAAGATATATGCACCCATATTTTTTTTTTTTAAAGATTTGCTTTATTTATTTGACAGGCAGAGATCACAAGAAGGCAGAGAGGCAGGCACAGAGAGAGGGGAAGCAGGCTCCCCGCCGAGCAGAGAGCCTAATGTGGGGCTTGGTCCCAAGACCCTGAAATCATGACCTGAGCCAAAGGCAGAGGCTTAACTCACTGAGCCACCCAGGCACCCCATATGCACCCATATGTTTATTGCAGCATTATTTACAATAGCCAAATTATGGAAGCTGCCCAAGTACCCATGGGTAGATGGACAGATAAAGAAGGTGTGGGGTGTGTGGGTGTGTAATACACACACACATACACATACAATGGAATATTACTCAGCCATAAAAAAGAATGGAATCTTGCCATTTGCAACAACGTGGCTGGATCTAGAGAGTACAATGATAAGTGAAACAAGTCAATCAGAGACAAATACTGTATGATTTCACTCATATGTGGAATTTAAGAACTAAAACACATGAACAAAGAAGAAAGAGACAAATCAAAAAACAGACTCTGAACTACAGAGAACAAACTGGTGGCTGCTGAGGGGAGGGGGAAGAGATGGGTGAAAGAGGTGAAGGTGTTCAAGAGTAGACTTATGGTCAGGACTGACCAATGTACAGAATTGATGAAGCACTATATTCTACACCTGAAACTAATATAACTACACTTGAATTAATTTAAAAAAATAATAAATAGAAAAAGTAGAATAAGATAAAAGACAGTGTCGCATGGATTCTCCCTAATAGTATGGGATATAGAGAAGCAGAGGAGTCTGCCAAACAGGGTGAGGTTTCAAAAAAAAAAAAACCAAAAAACAAACAACAACAAAAAAAACCCTAAAGCCCCCAAACCAGAAAAAGTTGCCTATTTTCCACAATTATGAAGAAGATTTATCTTGAATATCATTAAGTGGTATTATACAATATGCAGTCAAGATATTGTTTTCTTTGGGCCTCTGAGAGGCTCACTCCGTTAAGTCTGACTCTTGATTTCCGCTCAGGTCTGGAGCTCAGGGTTGTGAGTTCAAGCCCCGTGTTGGGCTCTGCCCTGGGTGTGGTGCCTACTTAAAAAAAAAAAAAAAGATATTGCTTTCTTGAATTATCTGGAAAACTATGATCTTGTGAAGGGAGAAAGGACTTGCCATGGGAGATGAGGGTAGAATGTTCACTTCTGTGTCCTAAAGAGCAGCGGCAAATGGTTTCTCATTCACTGGACAGCGATGGAAGGGTTAATGCGTTAGTGCTGGCCCAGGGCTGGAAGATGAAAACCAGTAGGGTGGGATATTATTTTTATTGTGTTGACACAGATGCATTTTCGTAAAGATTTATAAGAAACTTCTAATTTTTTCAAAATACTCTGCCTCTTGCTTTTCAAATTCCATTTTACTTATGTATGTGTCATCTACGCTACAGCCTCACTGGGGGAGAACAACAACAAAAAATATTTCTCTTTTCTTTGAGGTTTTACATTCACGTGGAACATTTCCCCCAAGTCAATAAATCGTTGCTTACCAGTGAGGGTTCCCCAGAGGCACCAATCTTCAGAAAATTGTCTGAAATTTGGGCAAACCAGTCATCGTTCACCAAGAGGGAACAAACAAACGGAACCTATTAACTTCCAAGAGAAGCAGGAGGATTTGCATGATAATATCACCGCTATCAATAATCACAAGAAACAGCATCCAATATAGACCACTTGCTCTGGGACGGAAGCAATGTCTAGTGCTTTCCACACATCCCGAACCTTCCCCACTTCCTCCTCTCTACTTGTACGATTCCCAACATACAGGCACGAAAACGGAGGCTCAGAGGGGTTAAATAGAATGCCTGTGGATACAGCAGGGGTGACGGGAGTTGGGGGTGGGGGTAGGGGAAGGAAGGCTGGGACCCATACCAGGCAATCTGATCTCAAAGTCTACAGCAGTCTTAACCACTGTGTAATATTGTCTCACAAACATGCCCAGAATCTGCTCCACCTCTTATCACAAAGCCTCGGATTTGCTGGGAGAGAAAAAAATGCTTGAAATCCAACTGGGCTCCTCTAGTATCTGTTTTGACAGCCGAAATTAATTGTCCATTTTCTGAGCACTTTTTGGCAGCGGCTCTGTAATGACCCGAACTGCCGTCCCCTTCCTTTTCAGCTTGGCAGGGCTCCCCGGTGTCGGGCTGATGGGGAGCGGGTGGGCCGCGCGCTCCAGCCATGGTGCCTGGCGGGGTCGCAGGCTTTGATGAGAAAGGAAGCGATTGTTCCCACTCCCTGGAGTTGCCGGGTCCCATGGCGGGCATTTTCGGACTCTTGATTAGAGCGAAGGCCTCGCAAAGCTGATTAAACCGAAGGTGATAATTGAGTGGAGCCTATCTCCCATCTTTGTGTTCGTCTTGCCAAAGTGAAGACGAACTGTCTTTCTCACACTCCATCTCTGCGTCCTCCCGGGGAAGGGAGAGCGGTCCTTCCTCTGCGCTTTGCCTCGGCGCTGACCAGAAGAGGGAGCCGCTTCGGCTGCAAGGTGAGAAGTGTTCCGGCACATGCCAGAACGGGCACCGTCGGCAAGTGAGCTCTTGCTTTTCGGACTAAAAATATTCGTTAAATTGAAAAATGTTCCTGAGAACAGAAAATTACCAGCATTTTTTTTTCTTGTAGCTCTGAGCCTCCAAGTACTATTTTGGCAACTTTATGTTGCAGCAAGCAGAAGCTGCCCCCCAAAGTGCATTAATCATTACTTAACGTCTTTGATAATGTTATTGTCGAGATACGCATGCGCTAGTGTTTGAACTGCAGAAAGCATGAGGGTCCTAGTGCAAGGTACTTATAGGGTAAAATGTGAAAGAGATTGTGTGGATAAACACCATCGTTTCCACTGCCCCCCACCCCCTTGATTTTCTCTGTGTTTCTCCATAAATGGGGAGGTCAATGTTTGGCTTTGGATTAAAAATATTTTCTCCCCTGATTCTTCACCATCATTCCAGGCGAAGGGGACCTTCAAGTTGGGTTTCAATTAGGAGGAAAAAAGTAGATTGGAACTGTAGGGGGAAGTGATTCTTCTAGATGCAGACTGCCCAAAGAAGAAAGGGAGAGGAAAATGGACAAAGACCAAAAATCACCTGTGCCTGCTTGACCGTGCAAGGAACAAAGAATTTGGATCAGGCAGACTTCCAGCAAACTGCAGCAGGAGGAGAATAAATTTGATGCTGAAGGCAGGGGAACTGCTGGGACGTTCCCCTGAATTTCCAGCTTCTTGAACAAAAGACAGAATGTATGGACTCATGTAGGTGCAGAGACACAGAAAAAGACAAAAACAACAAAAAGATTAAAAAAAATTATATGATTCCAGTTGAGGCTGGAATCAAGAGAGAGGTGATGCTGGCATGCTCAGGACCAGGAGAAACATTCAAAACAGTGGATCCTGGGATCCCTGGGTGCCTTGGTTAAGTGGCTGCCTTTGGCTCAGGTCATGATCTCAGGGTCCTGGGATCGAGCCCCGCATCGGGCTCTCTGCTCGGCGGGGAGCCTGCTTCTCCCTCTTCCTCTGCCTGCCGCTCTGCCTACTTGTGCTCTCTCTGTCAAATAAATGGATAAAAATCTTCAAAAAAACAAAAACAAAAACAAAAAACAGTGGATCCTGATGGGGGGAGGGTGGCACTATGTCAAGTAAGAAGGGAGACCAACTGTACTCATTGGCCAGGAAGGTCCCAGTTCATACCTGCGGAAACTATTACTAGCTCCTTTGTTCATGGTCCAGGTGTCCTGGTTTGGATGGTAAATTATATAGTCCCCTTAACCTTAGTTTCTATATGGCCCATGGTCAAGGGATAAATCACATACTTAGCTACACATAGGGAGGGAGAGGGATAGATTTTGGAGAGATTGCTGTACAACAACCAAACAGACAAAGCAGGATGACTAGAACAGGGAAAAGGGACTTCACTGGCGTTCTCCTGTCACAAGGGGACATGCGGGTGACTGCAAGGGAGCAATGCATTGCTCCATGTGGTAGCAAGCTCCCCGGGGACAATGGACATGTATTCCATGAAAGTGTTGAGCAAATAATACACACTTGTGAGCTGGATGAATTGTGCACGGGTGGAGGAAGCAGAACCTGATGTGAAGAAGGTGAGACCGAAGCCCGAGAGGGAGCTCCCGGAAGCGGAAGTGATTTTCCAGGGAAAAGATGTCTAGGAAGAAGTGTGGGGAGCTCTGTGGATTCTCATTCCCTGCTGGGCCAGAAATAGGGGGCAGAAGAGTAAACGGAGAGACGATGGTTTGGGGACTGAAAGAGACATGCGGTTGAAGATGAAGCTTCCAGAGGGGAGGCGGGGGGAAGATCTCACTTGCCGTGTGTGCCAGGAGCCCTGCGAGGCATAAGAGATGGAGTGGAGTGATGTGTGGAGGCAGCCCTCATATCATTCATGGTCTGGAACTCTAAGACAATCACCAACAAGGAGTTACACATCAAAGGGATGATGTTAGAGGGACTACAGTCAGGAAGGGCTTAATCCTGCTTCAAGGTGGGATGAAGGTCCTGGGGTGAGGGAGGGGCCAAATTGTTGGAGATGGCTGATGGGGGCCTCAAAGAAAGATTAGGAATTTTCTAGTCGTGGGAGTGGCAGAAGGGAGGATGAGAACTTCATTCCAGGTGGAGCCATCAGGGCGAGCACGTGCGGGGAGGTGCCAGCTGGAGCCCAGGGTATCTGTTGGATTAATACCACAGATGAGGGCACGTGAAGAGCACCCCAGGTTCAAAGCTAGTGCGTGTCACTTTTGTCCCACAGCTCACCATGAAGACTTGTACGAGAAGGGGAATGTTTCAATAGTGAACTCTGAGCCCCGGATGCAAGGACAGACTGAAGGAAGGCAAGACTGGGACAAGGGAGAGGGTGAACCATGAGAGAACTCTTGCATGGTGAAGGGACCAGAGAGGAGTGGAGGGAGCTAAGGGACACCTGCACGGACTGTTCTGTTCGCAAGGTATGGAGGGTGATCTGGATGTAGAAGGTGAGGGAGAGGGAAGACGCAAATATTTTGACTATGAGGAAATCTCTGAGGGGGTGGTGAAAGGAGGCAGCTCCAGAAACAGAGCTTCAGGGAGGTGAGAAACGCGTTTGGTGAAAGAAAGCAGAGATGGGCGGGGAGAGCCTAAGTCTGGAGGGGCTGAGCTGGGGTGACGGTGTGATGGGGAAACGGGGAGGAGAAGGGTGAGGGCGGGCACACTGCCAAGGCTGGAATAAAGCGGTTAGTCCTATTTCCTGAGATGGATGGGAGAAGCCTGGGTATATTTGGTTTTGATGGGTTTATAGAAACAGAAGGAAAAAGCCGATGAATAATGAGGGAGATTTCTGTGCTCACTAGAGAAAGCAAACAGCTCCAGCCAGTGTCACAGCCCCGGCACTAGGCTCACCACCAGCAGGTACTCTAATTCTGGCAGGTGACAGTGGTGAGTGCAAATTCGGGTGGAAATCGGCGGGAGGCAGGAGAAGAAACAGGGCTGAAGAAGGGGAGAGCCGCCAGGATAACATGGAACAGCTCCTTGTGTTTGATGAAGGGACAAAGGTACTAACAGAGCTGCCAGTAGAGAAGGCAAGAGAAATTGATGGAGCGTATGGACTCGGGTAGGTGCAGAGACACAGGAAAAGACAAGAAAACCAGAAAGCAAGTTTAGGGTAGTGGTAAGCATTTGTTCGCTTTTGTTGTTTCTGACATTCATACCTCCTTCTTGAAGCGAGAGGGTCCTGAATTTGTTTGAGGGGGAACCACCCTTTTTCAGTGTTCAGCTCAAGTGCTTAGAGTTTAGTTGATTCCACTGAGCTCGGCACTGGCTTGTGAGGCTGGGTCCGATCCTGCACATTGTATTTCACCCCCCTGGGGCATAGTGACTGGTACACGTGTATGCACTTTGCTCAAGTCAGAGCTAGGAAAGCTCAGTTGTGGCATTCATTATTGAGTTATTGAAGGAGAGCACCCTTCCTTCCTTCCTTCTTTCTTTCCTTCCTTCCTTCCAAAGATTTATTTATTTGAGAGAGAGAGAGAGAAAGCACAGAGGATGGGCAGAGGGAGAGAGAGGTTTTTTTTTTTTTTTTTAAGATTTTATTTATTTATTTGACAGACAGAGATCACAAGCAGGCAGAGAGGCAGGCAGAGACAGACAGATGGGGGAAGCAGGCTCCCGCTGAGCAGAGAGCCCGATGCGGGGCTCGATCCCAGGACTCTGGGATCATGACCTGAGCTGAAGATGGAGGCTTTAACCCACTGAACCGCATAGGTGTCCTGGGAGAGAGAGTCTTAAGCAGACTCTACGCTGAGCGCAGAGTCCCACACAGGGCTTGATCACACGACCCTGAGATCATGACATGAGCTGAAACCAAGAGTCCATTGCTTAACTGATGGAGCCACCCGGGCATTCCAGGACCCTTTCTTTAATGCTAGAGTAGAACCTAGAAGGATATAAGCTGGAGTGGCAACAGACACTTGACAGCCTCGAGGGGAGAGCCTGTCAGAAAACATGGACAGCCTAGTGGAGAGCATAGCTTCTAGCGCAAGAAACTGGGTCTTCATGATATCCTCTGAGCTCCATGCCTGAAGCTGGCGCAGCACTAGGTGTTTAGTTGCCCGAACAATAGACTGCTCCTCTTTCAGTTTCTCCCTTCCCATAGAAAGAGCCACGGCTGATAAAGGATGTACAGGGATCTAGGGTGGACGCACAATAAAGTGACCGAAGAGAGGAGAGGGTTGAGTGTGGGAATGGAAGAGAGACAGAAGCAAAGGGATTGTTGGAGGTTATAAAAATAAGGCTGATCAGGATTGAGAGGAAAGGCTGACCTGACCAGGACTAGCCATTTACATATAAAGGGCACCCTGGGCATATGGTGTATTTCACTAGCTGGTATCAGCCTAGGAGTTGAAACTGCCCTGGACACAAAGACAACAGCTTGCAGGGATGATATTTACACCCGGGAATACAGATAGAAGCCAATTCATTCATTCATTCACCCAGTAAAACTTTTTTTTTTTTGAGTCTTTTATTTTTTTTTTAATTTTTTAATTTTTTTATTTTTTTCCTGTAAAACTTTATTAGCATCTGCAAAACACTGTGGTAAGAATCAGAGGCAAAGACACGATCTTCTCTGGAGAAGTGCTTTAATGAGACAGGGCAGCAGGCAGAGGTCTTTATAATGCTGGGTCCTCTGCACACAGGGGGGTAAGTCCAAGGATTGGCACTCAGAGGGAGCCAGAGAGAGGTCTCTGCATGGCCAGAATAAGTGAATAGAAGTAGGGCAGCGAGCAGATGCCTCAGAGGTCTAGTTGTTCTAGGTGAGCTTTGTTCTTCTTGGAGTCTCAGTCCCACACTGGAAAAGAGGAACCAGATGATCGTGGTTCTCTCTGTTTTCCTGTTCTGTTTCTCTTAATGCAAGTGGACGCTTGCTTGTTCACAGTGTTAACCTCTGGTTATTGTAGGATGCTGTTCATTGAGGCAGTCAGATGTGGATTTCGAACGTCTTGACGTTCACACACCACTTGCATTCGTACAGTTGCTGCTGGTTTTTTAATCAGGATCCTGACTATTTGTCCACCTGGATGGAACAGGCTCACCCTGCTCGCCTCTCCGAACAGTGTGTCTGAGCAGCGGCAACACATATTTGATGCAACGAAAAAGCAATTTTTGTCCTTAAAATAAACAAATTTTCTCCTTCTGTAAGCCTGTCCAGATGATCAAAAGCCAGATAAGACCTTCAAACAAATTCCCTTTTACCATTTGCGATGTAAAGAACTCCTTGATTCCCAGCTAACCCTCCCCTTTCATTAATGGAAGCGCGGCTCTTATCTTGATGTATGTGTAGCTGGGGCTTCTTCAGTTCTGACAACAGGAAAAGTGGGCCACGGAACATAATGGAGCCCTGAAAAATTGCTGGCCTGATATCACTGAAATTTCTCCTTCTTTCAAGCCCGCTCCGCCCATGTGTCACGTTTGAGAAATGAAGAGCAGGAGAGAGCTTTGTGAAGTCGACAATCTACAAGTTTTTTTTTCTTTTAAACAGCCCCGGATTACTGAGTCCTTGGCCGGGGCTCGAACACTCTTCAAGGTACACTGACAGTTAATGGGACGGAGCAGACGCTCTTTTGCCCTTCAGAAGCTTCTAACCTAACACGGGCAAAGAACAATTAGAAAAAGAGTTGGAGTTCAAGGGCTGCGGAGCCGGAGGGTCTGTGGACCCGGAGGCAGGGGCTGCAGCTTCTCGGTCCACGTGCCGCTCTTCCCTGATAAGCAGGAAAAAAGTGTACAGCTCCAACTCTCTTGTTTCTGCCTACTTTGCGGGGAGTAAGAAATAAAAATAAATTCCCCCGTGGAGGGGAACCTTGCCTGTCCAAACTGCGCCGTATGGCAGTCATGGGGTGGGGGGGCACTGAGATCCAGGTGGTGTTGGGTGGTGAATGTGACCTTGGACCGGCCACCGCTCACGATGGAGCAGCCAGCTGTAGCTAGACCGACATCCCCAGAGGTCGCCATGAAGCTACTGGGAGTCGACTTTTTCGTCATGTCATCCCCAATGATTAGAAACCGAACACTATGAAATAATGTTTGCTCGAGTCCTTTTGGTTAGATCTTCCGACCATCTTGCCTTTAATCAGTTTGGAGCAGGTCAGGGCCACAGAGGGGAGAAAGCAGATAACAAGCTCTGTCATGATAAGGCAGCTAAAGTTATCTGAATAACCACCAAGACTCCCTCCTGGGAAGATATCCAGGGCACGTAAAGGTGTTACAGGTGTCAGGGTCTCCTGCTGACTCTGTGTGGGGGACGTGGGCTCTGAGATGGTCACCCTTCTCATTTGCAAGGTCTATGACTAGGACCGTCACCACCTCCTGATAAGTGTTAGCATGGTACCTTCACCCGAAGTTCTGGACAGCTGGCCAAATATCACTTTCTTTGTCCACTGGTTGGTGGAGACCATGAATAATGGAGTACTCTAAAACTTCAAGCTGACCACTCTGAGAGACAGCGACCCAAGTGTTAGGAAATGCATGTTTGTGTACCCTTTAAATCCATACGTTGAAGTCCCAGTCCCCCAAGGGTTGGTATTTGGAGATAAGGCCTTTAGGAAGCAGTTAGGCCATGAAGGTGGGGTCCTCATGATGGTATTAGTGCCCTTATAAGACAAGACAGGAGAGAGCTTGCTTCACTCACCAGGACCCATCACCCCTCTCTGCCATGTGAGGATACAGCAAGGAGGCATCCATGCACAAACTGGGCTGCGGGCTCATACCAGGAAATGAGTTGGCCAGCACTGTGACCTGGGACTTTCCAGCCTCTAGACTGTTAGACACAACTATTCCTTGCCCAAGCCACCCAGGCTATGGTATTTTTGTTATAGCAGTTCAAACTAAAACACCTGAGCCACCTCAACTCGGTCCGCTTGCCTTCATTTCCCTGGCCGGTTTAGAACTAACTTCTATAAGCTGGTGGTCTGCCTGGTCCCTACTTCTTACCTCACATTATTTTAAAGATTTTATTTATTTATTTATCTGAGAGAAAGAGAGTGCACAAGGAGGAGCAGAGGGAGAGGGACAAGCAGACTGTGCCGAGTGCAGAGCCCAATGCTGGGCTGGATCTCATGACTCCAAGATCACCTGAGCCAACATCAAGAGAAGGATGCTCAGTCAACTGAGCCACTCAGGCGCTTATCTCATGTTTTTATGCCGGGTTTTGCCTCATCCGCCAGCCTAGGCAACTGGTAGTACTGAGCTCTGATTGAGCCAAAGCTCACCCAGGAACTTCTCAGTGCCAATGCAAGATGGCAGCATGTGACCCACGTCATGCTTCTAACACTGTTGCCATCATTTTCTTTTCTTTAAAAATTTATTTATTTATTTATTTATTTGACAGAAAGAGATCACAAGTATGCAGAGAGGCAGGCAGAGAGAGAGAGGAGGAAGCAGGCTCCCTGCAGAGCAGAGACACCGATGTGGGGCTCAGTCCCAGAACCCTGAGATCATGACCTGAGCCGAAGACAGAGGCTTAACCCACTGAGCCACCCAGGAGCCCCTTGCCATCATTTTCTGAGGGCAAAAGTCTATGAAGGAAGTGGATAAAGTTGCTCACTAGCTCCTACAAAGAATAGATCCCCAGCAATATGAACACAACATCTACAACCTTCCACCCAACGGGCTCAAGGTAGCCATCAACGAAATCTACTCTCTAAGTACTCTTCATGGCATCTCCTTGTCTGAGCAGTTCAGTGCCAAGTCCTGTCTGAAAGCTTCGTCTGCTAGAGCACAGGGAAAGGAGTGAATGAAATGGAATTTCTGGAGGATGAGAGCAACAAGAACACCCTTGTCTCAGAAAATCCGTGGTTATGGATACTATGAAGAGAGGGATTTCATGAAAGAGGCCAAGAAGGAGGCCTGAGGGAAGACATCCTCCCCCTTAGTTTTCTCAGTTTACCTAGCTTTCATTCTGGCCCCACCTCCTCCCTACCCTCCATCCCCCTTAAAGCCATCTAGGACTTTTCCCACCCAAGAGTCTACTGCTAAGCACCTGCAATTCGGATGGCCTGATCTGAGCCCAGACTGTGGCCAAGAGAAAAAGAAGACGAGGATGATGGACTCTCAGCAAGTAGAACCACAGGGTCACCCCTGACTTTCTCTCTCATGTACCATCTCCAGGTGTTTCCTTGGCTCTCCTATGTTCCCTTCCCTTTTTCTTCTACCTCGGTTTCAAGGCTAGGGCTGGTGGCATTATTGCCATTGTTGAGTTCTCCCCTGAGTTCTGCTCTGAGCTCTTATGTTCTTCTGGAGGAGAATTTAAACTCTGTTGAAGCAGTCACCTTATTTTATCTCCTTCCTTGTGGCAGCCAGAAGGCAGGGAGAAACTGTCTGATCTAAGCCCCTGGGAGGATCCCCCTTCTCTTCCCTTGCTCATACAACCATAAAATAGGGAAAGAAATGCATTGTCAGCTGAAAAGAGTAACATTTTCTTTGGAAAGGGTGAGGGGTCAGAGGATTTCTGTCAATTTCTCTTTTTCTTCCATTGCCGGGGCTGTTTTATTCCACCTCCTGCTTTCCTGTTCTGTCACTTACTTTCTGCGTTGCGTGGAATTTGCTGCTTTTTGAAAAGGTGGTGGTGTTCTATGAGCCAAAACCAGACAGAAAATGGAAAAGGAAACTGAGCTAATGCGCTCCGTCTCCCTCGTTTGCTTCCATTCAATACACCTTCATCAAGCAGCTGGTCTGTGCCATGCCCTGTGTGGGGAGGGACACAGCTGTAAGTCTTGCTTCCTCTCTGCAGGGACCTGAGCCAGATGGGAGCTAAGGAAGGGCCACCTTTTGTGGGGCAAAGATGAAAGCTGGGTGGAGGTGCTAAAAGTGGCTGACCAGAACTGCAATGATGGAAGGTGTGTTGGGATCATTTTCTGTGACATGTAACTCTTAAAAGTCCCGCTGGGAGTACTGAAATTTTCAGTTTAAGGAAAACTACCTTTGCCCAGTGGGGCATAGACATTGAGATGCACACTTGTATTATTTTTGTGGCTTATTCTAAAGCTGTGGTTCTCAACCGGAGGAAGTTTGCTCGCCCTTCCCCCACCCCTTTTCAGGGACATTTATTAATATCTGGAAACATTTTTGACTGTCGTAATTGGGGTGGGGAAGCCATGGTGGGGGAAGGAAGGATGATCGTTACTGGCATCTAGTAGGTCGAGGTCGGAAATGAGGTAGACGTCCTTCAGTACACAGACAGCCTCCCACAACGCAGGATCATCAGACCCAAACTATCGCTAGTGCTGCGGCTGAGAAACCCCATCCTAAAGGAGGAGAACCCAGCCCCTTGGCTAACTGTGCAATGAAAGTGGTAAGTAACACTGCAAGCACTTGCCACATGTCAGGAATCATTCTTAGGGTCTTAAGTGTTGTAGCTCATTTCTTTCTTTCTTTCTTTTTTTAATGAGAAGAGTGAATCCTGAAGAAATTAAGGCTTTTCCTGAAATCAAGGCTTGAAAGGCAGCTGGGTCAGGATCTGAACTGCAACAGCCCGAGTCCAGTGCACCTGCTCTTGACCACCTCACTGTGCCCCTCTGACAACAGAGCTACTGATGTCCATTGTTCTGGGGGGTGGGAGAGTGTAGTTACTCTTTTTGTTTGTTGGCTGGGTGGTTGGGTGGTTATGGAAACTAGAAGAGGGGATAGAGGAAAAGGGGCAACCTCAACAGCTTGTCTTTGTAATGGAAATGATCGGGGTTTCCTGTCTCTAAAGGGGGTGGGTGGGTCCCGGTGAATGGGAATGAAGACACGCGCCTGACCGGACAGGACTCACATTTAATGACAGGACACACGGCTCCTCTTAAACCACGCTCACCCTGCCAGGCGGACGACCCTGCGTCCGAAAGTAGGTCCGCAGCCTCAAGCCAGACTTGGAACCCTTTGAAATACTACGTTGGAAACTTCTTGGCAGAGCCCAACAATGGAAACCATAAGCAGATTCTAAATTACCATTATCATTAATCGGGGTTGACATTTAACAACCCCCTCCTAAGTACTGTTCAATCATTGTCCCTTTTCATTCCTTTCTCCCAGATTCCCACAGGCCTCCTTAGAGTGAAGGGTACCTGAGCCCTGCCCCTGTGTGTGGTCCTCGACGGAACAATGGAGGCAAAGTAATCCCTGACAGAGCAGCCTGGGACCTTGGACATAAAGCAGATATGGGGGCCCAGCCAGGGCCCTGCAATCTGAGAGAGGGCCATAGGGAGCAGCGCAGAAAAGGGAAGAGGATGTGGGAGAGAGGCCAGGCATTCAGGGGTGGGTGGGAGCGAGGACCGCCAATGATCCGGGGTAGGGAAATGGAGCCGAGAGCACGTTTGTGTTCGTACATACCCAGAGCTGTCACTTTAATGGATTCCAAAGAAGGAGGCAAACATGCTCTACAGGTGGCCTGGGAAACGAGCTTCATATGAGAGAAGAATTTTTAAAAATCCTCAATTCAGAAAACCTACTTATTAATTGCTGTTTTAGAACTTTTTCTTTAATAAGTATTAGTTATGCTTCAGATTTTTATTTTACTTAATTTAATTTAATTTTTTTCCAATGCATGTAGGTTTTCAAAGCTGCAAAAGGTCTGGGCCACATCTCTGATCTGTCCTTTCACTCCTTCATTTATTCTGCAAATATTTGTTGAGATCCCACTAAGTGCCAAGCATTATTCTCAGCATTGGGACTACAAGTGTGGGCAAAATAGGCATGGGCTTGCCCTCTTGGAGCTCACATTCTAGAGGGGGAGACAGAAGAAGACAGTGAACATTACAAATAAGTAAATGATTCTGTGACTGAAAGGACACAATCCACAGAATGGAAAGGCAACCTGTGGAATTGGAGAAAACTTCTGCAAATCATACATCTGATAAGGGGCTACTATTTAGAATATATAAAGAACTTCTATAACACAACAACAACAACAACAAAACCCAAATAACCAGATGAAAAGATGGGCAAAGAACTTGAATAGAGATTTCTCCAAAGTTATACAAGGGTCCAACAAGCACACCTGAAAAGATATTCAACAGTACTAATCATTAGGGAAATGAAAATTAAAACCACAGTAAGATACCACTTCATACCTATTAAGATAGCTACTACAAAAAAAAAAAAAAGACAAAAGCAAACAGAAAATCACAAGTATTTGCAAAAACATGGAGAAATGGGAACCCTGGTAAACTGTGGCAGGAATGTAAAACAGTGCAGCTACCGTGGAAAGCAGTATGGCAGGTCCTCAAAAAGGTAAAAATAGAATTACACTATCATTAAGCAATTCCACTTCTGGGTATATAATATGCCTCAAAGAATTGAAGACAGGGTCTCAAAGAGATATTTATATACCCATGTTCACAGTAGTGTTATTCACAATAGCCAACCCAAGTGTCCACTGGTGGATAAACAAAATGGAGGACATACATGGAATATTATTCAGCCTGAGAAAGGAAGGAAATTTTGATACATGATATACATGTATACAGATACAAATTCTGATACACATGATACAATATGGATGAAGCTTGAGGGCATTAAGCTAAGTGAAATAAGGCAGTTACAAGAACACAAATATGGCATGATTCCACTTATACGATGTACCTAGAAAGGTCAAATTTATAGAGATGAGCATAGGATGGTTGTTGTCTGGGGGCGTGGGTGGGGTTGGGGATGGAGAGTTGTTGTTTCATGGGGACAGACGAAAAGGGTCCTGGAGATGGATTGCACAACAATGTGAAAGTACTTAATGTGAATATGCCTACACTAAAACATAGTTAAGATGATAAACTTTGTGTTATGTGTATTTTACCACAATCAAAAATTAAAAATAATAAGGTGACTGTCATGGAGACATGGATATAAAGCAATGTGAGGGGGAGTGGGTGTGTGGGATGGAGTTGGTTGCATCTTAAACACCGGGGCCTTTAGGTAAACCTCACTGAGAGAGTGACACCTGAGTGAAGGCTTGTAAATGGTGAGAGAGTGAGCCAGATGGATGGAGTCAGAGGGTGCCGCTAGTGCAAAGGCTTTAGGTAGTTTGGTGTGTTTGAGGGACAGGAGCCCAGTGAGGACTGAACCAAGTGAGCAAAGGGGAAGAGAAGCAGTGGATTGTGCTGGGCCTTGGAAGCCATTGTAAGGCTCTGGCTTTATCCTGAGTAAAGGTGAAGCCACTGGAAGGCTGAATAGGGAAGCGCGAGATGCTGGCTGATGTTTTAATGGGATCACTCCATTGGCTGTGCCGAGAAAGGACTGTCGAGGGCAGGAAAGGAAGTTGGGAGACCAGGTGGAGGCTACTGTGTCACCTGGAAAGAATGAATTACGGTGGCTCGAATCCAGGTAGGAGCAGCGGAAGTGTTGAGAAGTGGCTAGATTCTAGATAAACGGTGAAGGTAAAGTCAACTCAATTTCCTGCTGAACTGGAACGTGTGTGTGAAAGAAAAAATGAGTCAAGGATGACCTCAAGACCTCTTTGCCTTGAGGCCCCGGAAGGATGGAATTAGTGTTAACTGAAATGGGGAGAGCGGCAGGCAGAGCAGTTTGGGGAGGAAGGGCTGGTGTTTGATTTAGACATGTTAAGTCGGAGATGATGATCGCATATTCAACAGGGATAACTGGGGGGACATGGGTCAGGAGTTCAGGGGGAAGGTCCCAGCCGGAGAAGTCAACTGGGAAGCTTTCAGAAGATAAGTGGTCGAGACTGAAAGCCATGGGTCCAGAGGAGATCTCCAGAGTGAGGGTAGGTAGAGAAGGGAGGAGGCCCTCAAATGCTCCCACGAGGACCTAACGTTTAGAGGTTGAGAGGAAAGGAGGGCCCAGAGCAGGAGACTGAGAAGCCCAGACAGCAGCTGCGGTTCAGAGCCCACAGTACCCGCAGAGAATCTCCACATGGAGCATGCACTTCTGTATGCTGGACCTGAGGAAAAGTTAAATCCTAGAAGGGAGAAGTGACATACTCAAGTCCCACCGAGAGTCAAAGCCACACTGGAAGTATGTGTTCCTCATGGGATCCTGCCTACTGAGGAGTCAGAAAGGAAACACCTCGTTGTAAGAGGGTGTGGACCAAACCTTCAGTCAAGTAGAAAAGTTCTTTCTTTAAGCTCCTCTGGACACCACCACCCCCGTAATTAGATAATATGCTACAAACTCTGTGAAACTGACAATCCACAATAAGCAAAGGCGGAGGAAAAGACCAGTGAACTGTGGCTCCTGTTAACTTCATGGGATCGTACAGTTAATAAGGTGGCACTGCTCACCTGGTTATAAATTTAACTTTCAAATCAGCTTCCTCAGAGACACTCTCTGCTCAACCCTATCAAAAGCTTCTCGTTTTCTTGACACTTTTAAATTACTGGGCCCATTGGAATACCTGGGAACGGTTTGGACACTTGTGTTAAGAGACGTTTTCACAAGAGTCCACCAGGTAGAATAAAGAGAGCTTTGCAACCAGATGTTATCTGTAAAATGACGTCTGAGGAGATGTGAGCCGTGTATTCTGAGACAGTGCAGTCCGTGACATGGTGGGGCTCAAGAAGTTTTCCCTACATCATCACTTTCTTGGCACTCTTAAAACGTTGCATATTACACCTTAGCCTAATCTGTCTTCACAAAGATTTTAAAATTGACCAAAAACAAACAAACAAAGAACTCAGTGGTATTTTTTCCCTACAGTACACATACCTTTTCTTAGATCCTACCTTCCCTAATAGCTGCTCCATATCTCATCCTTTCTAAGCTCAGATTTTCAGAAAAACTTAGAAGAAGGAAGAAAAGAAAAGGGTGTGTGCTGTGGTGAGTACTGTGAGTTGTGTAAGACTGATGAATCACAGACCTATACCCCTGAAACAATACATTATATGTTAATTAAAAAAAGGAAAAAAACCAAATCACCCATAAGACCATGCTCCAGAATCGGCAACCGCTACTAATATTTTAACATGTTTCCTACTGGTGGATTTTTCCTCCTGGTGTTTAACTTATTTTTTTAAATTCATGGTTATATAAGTGTAACCCTTTAGGTTATTCATGCTTCTCAATCAGCTGGATTGTTCTGGGTTCATTGCTTCTGGAGAAACAGGTGACTGATGTGTGCTCTCTCTCTCTGAGAAATAAATAAAATCTTAAAAGAAAAAGAGAGAGAGAGAGATGCCTGGGTGGCTCAGTTGGTTAAGTCAAGCACCTGCCCTCGGCTCAGGTCATGATTCCAGGGTCCTTGGATCAGGTTCCCTGCTCAGTAGGGAGCCTGCTTCTCCCTCTGCCTGTCGCTCCCCCCACTTGTGCTGTCTCTCTCTCTAATAAATTAATAAAATCTTAAAAAAAAATACATGTGACCGATGACCGAGCAGAGAGCAGAGAAAATGGGAATCTCTCCTGGCTTTGGAGTTTGAAAAGCTGATGTGCTTAGTGGTATAGAGGCCATAGACCACAGTTCTGAGAACAGGATTTGGGGAGTATAGGACCTTCTCCTTTGCCCCAGCCCCCTAATACGCACGCACACACATACTTTTCCTGCGAGAAGAAAAACAACAACAACAATCTAGTCCTCCTAAGCACTATTCTCCAGGTTTGCCTCCAGGAAGATGGCAACACCTCAGGACGGATTGCCAGCGCTGAGGGCAGAGGAGCTAGTGCCCGTTTTCCAAGTGGGACCTAGGAAAGTGGTAAAAATTACACAGAAGGGAAGAAATGGCTGTGGGTGTGTCCAGGCAACAAAGCCTAAACCAGTCTCATGGAAAGTCCTGCACCTCACTGCGGTTTGGAAGCAGCAAGATGACCCAGTTGGGGTTGAGTTTGTCTGGAAACGAGGATGATGTCCAGACTGGGGGGCTGAGCTTCTCATGCCCAAGGGCCGTGCGGATACTGCAGAGCCAATAGGAGAAAGGCAGACACCTGGATTCTGAGGTTCTGTTTCTAGTGCTTCAAGGTTCAGATATCAAAAGGAAATTAAATTGTCATGACAAAGTATTTTTTCACCCTCAGTTTGAGTTTGGTTCCAATGTTTAGCAGTCGTGACACTTGGAGGAGACTAAGTATCACTCTTCTTGCCTACCTTTGTCTTAGGGGTTTACTGGGTGACTAGAAAAGGAATAGGAAATGTTGTAAGTCTGACATCTTTGACCTATAGAATGTGTCTCCACAACACTTTATGTTGAAAGTCACAAAACCCCGTGAATTAGTTGAGCCTCGAGCCCAAGACATCATTTTTGATTTGGCATCTCAGGGCCTTCTTCCTCTCTAGTCATTGTACCCAAGTGCTTGTGAGACGTAGGGCCGCTAGTATGGGATGACCACTCGATCCTAGATACCCATCTTTTTGTTGTTGTTGTTGTTAAGAACTGGACTAGAACAGAATACTTTTTTATCTTATCAGGTTATCTTCCGCTTAGTGACGAGGTGGCTGTCTGTAGGCTTTCTTCAGTTGGCTCCACACACAGGCCACGACTAAATACTCAGTTCTTGGGAGTAATTGTCATGTCCTCTGGCTTTTACACAGGAGTGGCCTGTTTAAAAGCCTGTCCCAGGAAGTGGAGCAGCTTCTGAATAAGCTGCCTTACATTGAGGAAAGGGATCGATTGTGACAAAGCCCCGCCAAGATTTGCCTTGCAATATGCAGGTGCTTCCAGCTGGGAGGCTTGGACCATTTAAAGGGAGCTCTCTGACCCGGCTTGACACAACTCACGTGGTCCATTTCCTCTCCTCGTTCAAGGAGATTCTCTCTTTTGAGGCCCGGCTCCTGAAAATATGTGAGTGACCTGAGGGGAGAGACCCAGGGCCTCATCCTTATTCAGACATATCTCTGGGAACAGGACGGGTCTAACCAATCGCGTTTACTGTTTAGTATTTTAACAGCAAGATGTTAATTTGACAGGAATGTTATCATTCAGACTTATTCTTATGCTATTTATAAGACACTTGATTCATGTGGATGCTGAAGAGTAAGACTGAATTATTATTTAGCAAATACTTTAAAAAACTTACTTGGAAAATTTTATTATTTTAGCTCTCCTTGTCTCCACAAATGAGTCAAGAAGACTCTGCAGATGATTCCTTTAATACCTTTCAGAAAATCAGTTTAACCTTGCTTTACTTTAGTTTCCTGGACACAAAAACAAACGTTTGGGGCTTTAGAATTTCTTGAAACCTTTAGAGAAAAGAGGCCTTTGAGAATATTCAGAGGAGGAGGGGATACGGGAGGGGAGGAGACCGGGGGTGAGATCTACTTCGCTCTTGGAGTCACAGAATGTGCCCCCTATAGGAACTTTTTCTTCTCTCCTTGGTTGGTGAAATAGGCTGGGTCACTGGGAGAACTGAGGTTTCCTTACCTGCTGAGTGGAATTTAACTGTGGACATCCCTGCTCTTGGCATCTATGTGTGGGTATCACACCCCCCACACACACATACGTGCATACGTCCACTCTTGTGTGTGTACATACTTGTATTCAAGTGTGTGTACATAGCTGTATTCAAGATTCAAGGGTTTTGGAGATCAGATATGATCGGAAAGACTCCTTAGTAAACAAGTAGAACAGTATTTATCAGATGCTTATTATGAATTGGGCCCAGTTTGTATTAGCTCATTTTATACCTTATTTTACCATCCTCCAAAAAACCATCCCCTGAGGTGTTTGTTATACTTGCCTCCTTTTCCAGATGAGAAAAGTGGGACCCAAAGTGATTATGTTACTTGCTTGTGCTCACGCAGCTATTGTGTGTCAGATCAAGAATTCAAGCCTGGGCCTGGCTGACTCTGGAGTCAGATCCATGTCAGAAGGTCAGAGCCCGAGGGCTCTACGCATCTTAGAGGTCTGACCTTGAAGCATTGCAGAATTACCTCAGGACCCTCAGTCTCTCACGTGGTGTGGGGTCTGTGAGGACATGGGGTGGGCACTAAAGGCCCTGGAAGAGCTGATGTGGGCTCACACCCCTGACACAGATCATCTGCTCTCATTTCCTCTTGTGAACCTGTTATGGTTAATTTTATGTGTCAACGTGAGCTGGAATTCAGTGCCCAGATATTTCCTCAAGCATTCTATGGGTTGCTTCTGTGAGGGTGATTTTTAGGATGGGTTTCAATGACATTTTTTTAAAGGTTTTATTTATTTATTTGACAGACAGAGATCACAAGTAGGCAGAGAGGCAGGCAGAGAGAAAGGGGGAAGCAGGCTCCCTGCTGAGCAGAGAGCCTGATGCTGGGCTTGATCCCAGGACCCTGGGACCATGACCTGAGCCGAAGGCAGAAGCTTAACCCACTGAGCCACCCAGGCACCCCTTCAATGACATTTAAATTGGTAGACTTTGAGTTAAGCAGATTGCCTGCCATAACATGGATGGTTTGTCTCTAATCAGTTGAAGGCCTAGAACAAAGACAACCTTCCTCTTAGCAAGAAGGAATTCTACCAGAAAACTGCATTTGGACTCAAACTACTACTCTTTTCTGGGCCTCCAGCCTGTTGGTCTGCCCTGAGGATTTTGGACTCAGCAAGGCTCCAGAATGACATGAGTCAATTCCTTAAAATAATCTCTCTTTCTCCCTATATATGTGTGTTTGTGTGTGTATTGTGCATACACACACACACACACACACACACACACATCCTATTGGTGCTGTTTCTCTGGAAAACCCTAACCAATACAGAACCTGTCTAATTTAGGATGGAATCCTTTTAAAACTGATAGTGAAAAGTTAGATAACTCTTCCTCTAGGATTCCCTGCAGCTTGTTTGTTATTTCTTTCCTCCTGGAAAGCTCTGTCCAAATGCTACTGAACATCCCAAAGACTTTTTTTTTTCTAATTTTTAAAATTACAGCTAGCCCCTACTTTCCCTTTCCTCAGCAAATTGTTTTTTTTTAATTTCAATTAATGTATTTTTATTTTATTTTTAATATTTTAAAAAGATTTTATTTATTTATTTGACAGACAGAGTAGGCAGAGAGGCAGGCAGAGGGGGTGGGAAGCAGGCTCCCTGCTGAGCAGAGAACCCGATGCGGGGCTCGATCCCAAGACCCCGAGATCATGACCTGAGCCAAAGGCAGAGGCTTAACCCACTGAGCCACCCAGGAGCCCCAGCAGATTGCTTTTTAAGTGTGAACTTGGTGGGGCCAGGAGTTTCAGTCCACAGTGGGCACCCACCTCTTACTCTCCACTCTCATTCCAGGTGCGCTGACCTTCTTGTTCCTTGATGGGGCTCCTTCTGGGCTTTGCATTTGAGGGTTGTGGTGCTGGTAGCAGTATCCTGCCAGATGCTCCCTTCTGTTTGCCTCTTTACATTCAGGCTCTGGCTTACAGATCAACTCCTGGAAAGCTTTCTAATGTCCAGGACAGAGCAGCTCTCCAGTCTCTCCAGTCTCTTTCTAGCACCTGCTTTGCTTTTTTGTTGTTTATTTGTTTGTTTAACAGCGAGAGAGAGCACAAGCAGGAGGAGCAGCAGAGGGAGAGGGAGAAACAGGCTTCCCAGTGAGCAGGGAGCCCAATTCGGGGTTCGATCCCAGGACCCTTGTATCATGACCCTGAGCCAAAGGCAGACACCCAACCAACTGACCCATCCAGGTGTCCCACCTATCTTGTTTTACTGTCTTCCTTGCAAGTATCATTTCTGTTGTGTCCTGTCTCTTTATTTGTTTAGTGTTGGTCTTTCCCCCACCAGAATGTCAACACGGTGGGAGTCTGCCTGGCTTTTTCTGTCTTCTCCCTGCTGTGTTCCTAGTGCCCAGAACATTGCCAACTCTGAACAGGAGCTCCGTGAATAGTGGGCTGAGTGAGCAGATGAATGAATGAATGAATGAATGAGTGAATGAGTACATTTTATCGAAGCACTCAGCTAGTGAGACACGGGTGTGCAGGTGTGTGATATCCTACTGGTGAGAAGAGAGTAAATTGCTCATTTTGGAAGGTGCATTAACTCATCCAGGCCCCTAGGGTATCATTTAGTTCACTGGAACCATAATTTACCAAACAGTACCTTAGGGGCTCAAAAAAGTTAATGCACCTCCAAAAGTTTCTAATTTACACCAGGGAGTAGTTTATTTACCCAGCAGGGTTTGACCTAATAGGTCTTAACTTCATTTAAGAGAGTCATAAGGACTTTATCACTTTTCCACCTTCACGTTTCCTACACTAAACATCTATCTGTTTGCGGAATACTTGTGCCGGTTGTTGGTGTGTACCTGCATATGTGTGCATTCACACACACACACCCCCCATCTCCATATTAATACCAAGACCTAAGGACATTGCCATCTAATATAAATATTTCATGTACACTTTAGTTTGGATAATTTAAAAAATCTGCATATTATTGTCTTTCAGATAATGTTACTTTAGTGGCTTCTTGGTATATATAACAAGTAATTGCTTAATTAGTTAACATTTTGTTTTTTATCCAATAATTCAGTTACAAATATTAGAGAATGTAGAAAATTCTATGCATGTGGGTTACCAAGATTTGTATCTGTAATACGCAGTCTTATTTTATGTTATGTGATGTTATTTTATCTGTAATACGCAGTCTTATTTTATGTTATGTGATGTTATTTTATTTTAGGTTTTTGCTGTTTCAAAAAACAAAGCTGTCTCTACTCCTGGTCTTGATATGTTTGTTCTGAGATTTTCCAGATTTTGCCTAATCTTTCCTTTCTTTACCAATTACTGTCAATTTTGTACTGCTAGAGCATGTCAAAAAATTTTCCTCTACTCCTGGGTTTATTTTTTAAAAGATCATTCTTATGGATTGAAGCTGTGGAAATATCTTTTTAAAAATTGTCAAACTGGGGCACCTGGGTGGCTCAGTTGGTTAAAGCCTCTGCCTTCGGCTCAGGTCATAATCCCAGGGTCCTGGGATCGAGCCCCGCATCAGGCTCTCTGCTGCGCAAGCAGCCTGTTTCCTCCTCTCTCTCTGTCTGCCTCTCTGCCTACTTGTGATCTCTGTCTGTCAAATAAATAAATAAAATCTTTAAAAAAAATTGTCAAACTGATGTTACAGAACTTGGTAAAATGTATTTCTCAACTTCAGGGTCAAATCAGGTTGGATTATTACCAGGATTATTAGCTACCCTGCTACCAGGGTAGCAGACTTTCTGATAAAACAAGTTGTGGGCAGAGATTTCCAAAAATGGTAAAAAAAAAAAAAACCACAAACAAACCCTGTTAATTAAGCGTTCCCTAATTTAGACTGTGATAATTCATCCTGAACTGGGTTTAAATATGCCCTTGCTGCGGAATGAGGGGGTTTGCTAAGCAAATAATAGTGTAAACCAGGTCGTAGAGAACAAACTCTTTTGAGAACATTAGCATAGTATGGTAAAATCTTGATAGAGTCATTTAATTTTTTGCATCACAAAGTTCTGTTGTTGTTAAACACTGTAAAAATATATCCCCTTTTTTTGTTTTGGCTAATGTGGTAATTGAATTCAATTTATAGATATTATATTTCCTTAGGGATATTATTCTGGACAATAGTCACAAATATGCATAAGTCAGTAGTTGTTAATAATTAGGATATTGGATCTATGAATGATTTACTTATTTATTTATTTATACAAACTTTTATTTTTAAGTAATCTCTATACCCAACATGGGGTCGAACTTACAACCCCAAGATCAAGAGTCCTACTTTCCCCTAACTAAGCCAGCCAGGCACCCCTGGATTATGGATATTTTAAAAGATATTTTCTGATGCAGACTTAAGGTTTTGTGAGTTAATACATTCTTTAAAAGCTGCTTGTAGCAAAACATAACGGAATCTGGAGAAATGAAAGTTTTCTCTTTAAGATCGCAGAAATTGTCTAATATCTAACAGATTATTTACTATAGCAAGCAGTTTGTTTTTGAAATAAACAGATTTTATTTTAGTATTCCATCCTTTCAGACTTTTCACTAGTTCAGAATTTATTTTTCCTGTTAATTAATGTGGTTGCCTGAATTATTACTGTACTGGAAAAGCATTTTTAGTGAAGTGGGCTTTGCTACAATATTTCTTTTGTGTCTTATTTAAAAAAAAACATTAAAACTGGACTTTATAATAGAAATACAAACAGTGTTGGCAAGGGGGTTGGGTGAGTGCTGTTGCCATGACGACCTTTGTTGGTGTCCTTGCACAGAGGTTTTCCTACCTCTGTGTTATCAACAGGTGGTAATGATATTTAAAAGATCAAGGGTCTAACTTTACTAACTTGACCCTGGCATTCTGAACAGCTACCCCTTAAATTCCTAGGTCCTTAATGGGGCTCGCACTTGGCTGTCAGGTTGTAGAAGTAGCTGGTGCCCTGTGTTCTGATTCTATTTCATATCCTCAAGTTTGAAGCCTGTACCTAAATTCAGTTTTTTTTCCTGAGCCCTAACATATGACCTTGCTTTCATCTGACAGCTGAGGACGAAAAACTATACCCTGAAAATGGTCTTGTCTTACAAATAGGGAAGTCTGAGCTGGTTCATCATCGACTATCTGAATTGCTTTCAGGAATATAAATTGAGTTTTGTCTTTTTTTTTTTTTTTTACATTTATTTTGGCTTCCCCAGCATGAAAGACATCCAGAGGGTATAGAAATGACACAACAGATTCGTGTCAGAAGATAGGAAGAGCATGGCAGGAGGAAATATCAAGCTGGGTATTCTTCAGTTAAAGGTGATTGTTTTAGTCAAAATGATTTGTTTGGTGCTACCCATGTGTGTCTTAAAATCCTTGAATGACTTAATTTTGTATAGCCCTGTAGATCTCCTTTTCTGGTTCTTTAGTTAGATAAAGTTTTAAGTCCTGATGAAAGCCAATGCTGATTCAAGCATAATCAGATTGAAAACTACTTCCTGGAGTCTGCAAGAATGCAGATGAAGTTCAGAAAAATCCTAAATGTTACAGGATCCATACAAGGTCCTAAGTGTTCTAGGAGTGGTGAGGCACTATTCTGCTTTAATTTATTATCGGAAGCTCTATGCTTTCAGGGAATTTGTTATATATTTATTGGTAATTTTTCACCAGATTTCATTACACTGAAGAAATATGTAAATATGTGTGAGAAAGCAGTAGTTAGACTCAAGTGACAAATAGTAATCGTTACTTTAATCTCATATTTCAATTAGCCTTAATCTTTTGTTTGTATAGCCTTGAAAAGCTGTAAAAATCAGTCATTATAGTTTAATTACTAACCATTATCCCGGGTGGCTAACTCCACTTCCTTCTAAACAAGTTCCTTCTTTCATTTCGTTTTGAAACGCCACCATGGGCATTCTCAAAGTTAGTATTACCCTTTCTAAGGCAGGCTTTGTAAGTTACACTGGAGAATATTTGAAGTTTTGTTGCTTCTTCCTGGTCCCAGGAGCTGCTGCTTTTTCTTCTTCTTTCTTTTTTCTTTTTTTCCCTTTGGAACTGGCCTGTTTGCTGTTCCACTCAGAATAGAATCACACTTAAGTTTTTACATAATGACAGAAGTTGACTGTTTCCTGCTCTAGTGTTTATTTAGTAAAACATTTTACATTCCTGGATAGATACCAGTCTGTCATTAATGGATTCTTGGCTTTGGGCCAATAGCTAATAGTTTTATTGGTCCTCATAACATAGCTATGTGATTTTTGTAACCACAAGGGGCTCTTTTCTGTTTTTCTTTCTTTTTTTCCCCCTTAAAAAAATAACCTAACAGCCCAGAGATGCACTAAATGTAAGAACGCAGCATTTCTCTTTAAATCATTATCTACTCCTCTTCATTCATTTCTTTTTGCACTTTGGAAATTCTCACATATCTTGGCGTATTTGGAACAGGGTTGGAACTCAATCTCTGGATTCTACTCCCAGCTTTCTCATTGCCTTAGGGGAAGGGGCCTGGCAAGGCTCATTTTCTCTGCTGGGTGGTGTTGATTTGCCCACCTAAATAGGGGAGGGGCAGGAAGGGTTATTTATGGTATGGGAGTTTGTCAAGCTTTATTTGATTGCTTTAAGCATTCAGTAAGGGGGACCAACATTTGAAATCTTAAAGTCAGGTACCCAAAAAAGGAAAAAAAAAAAAAAAGATCTTTACAATTGGGTGAGTGTAAATGAAGCTTGTACATTTCATGGTTTTTGTTTTTTGTTTTTTTTTTTTTGTCCTCCTTAGAAGCCTAGGTGTTAGTTGTGAATTTAGAACCTTCCTCTTTGCTCTTGACCTCACACAAAGCTACATTGTGTTGCTTTTGTAACTTCGATGCTTATTTCTTCTTGGTGCCATTTGCTGTTTAGATCTTTCTCCTCCAGCTCCCGATGTATTTTAAAATGAAAGTACTTTGTGTCTTTAAATTCCCCCCAAACTCAATCTTCTTCGTAACTCCCAAGTCACTGTGAAATTCCAGGATCCCAAAACCATCTTAAAATAAGTTAGATTGATTTGTGAACATTTAGGCAGCCTGTGTCCTGCAACAAATAAAACCTGATCACAGTTTTAAAATATTTTTATGTATTGCTGGATTCTATTTGCTAATATATTTTTAAGAATTTCTGCCTCAAGGGGGGGGTGGGAGGTTGGGGGAACCAGGTGGTGGGTATTAGGGAGGGCACAGATTGCATGGAGCACTGGGTGTGGTGAAAAAACAATGAATACTGTTACGCTGAAAAGAAATAAAAAATTAAAAAAAAAAAGAATTTCTGTCTCAAAAAAAAAAAAAATAAGTTAGAATTGGTCATGGTGATAACTAAGTTGTGTTTCAGGGATGGCAGATCCTTTTCCTATGCCTTAATATATACGACACAGGAACTACCAAACATGGCAGTAATGCATGCAACTCTGGAAAAATTTGGAAAATATAAAGACAATAGACTAGGATGATCACTCTTGATTCCCATCCCCACCCTGTCAC
The DNA here is from genome assembly GCF_963455335.1 of Martes martes. NCBI lineage: Eukaryota > Metazoa > Chordata > Mammalia > Carnivora > Mustelidae > Martes > Martes martes. The sequence continues at coordinate 40,086,349 of NC_137891.1, forward strand.
AATGATAGGTACACATTTTCACCTACTTCTTACAGTAGTTGTTTTTCTCCACTTTTAGACATACTTTGCATTCTCCTTGAATTACTTACAGGATGCTCATTTCCACATGCCATCTGAACTATTAACATCATTTTAAAGGATGTATAATATTTCATTACAGGAATTATACCATAATTTACTCAAGCATCTCCTAGTATCAGGCATTTTGTTTTTCTTTTCTTTTCCTTTGCAGTCAAGAAGAATGTTGCAGTGAACACGTGTGTGCATAAACCCTTACCTGATTCTTAGAATTCTTGAAGACTGCACAATTTTTAATGCTACCCCCATCGCACATTAGAGGTATCCAGTTCCATTGGTGGACACTCACCTCTGGCAGGTAACTCCAGGGAAAATACTTGGCCCAGGGACTAGTAAATAAGAACGCTCTATTTTGGTGCAAGAGGTTTGCCTTCAAAAACAGGTAAGAGTCTCAGAGTTTGGTAAATGGGGAGAAGGTCCTAATCATTTTAAGGAAAGAGGTTTGCTCTTGTTCATCTGGAGAAGTAAGGATATGACATGTGCAAGTACGTTTTGGCGGCATGACACAGCTGGAGAGGAAGGTGTGCCTTGGTGCCACAGGTCAAGTTTATTTAACACTGTAATGTTTTAAAACAGGATGATGCCAGTTCAGTCAAATGTCCCAGAACAACAGTGTGTTTTGCAAGGAAGTTCTTTGACAAGAAATCTTAAAAATAAGTGTTTTCCTCTTTTGAAAACAATGCCCATAAATAAGTCAGATACTATATAAAACAAACTAGCCACAATATAAAATGTATTAGGAAAGCCAAGACAAAAGGCTCTAGATAAGTGTATCACTAATCACCTGCTAGTCCCTTAGCTGTGATAGCGTACTTTTGTTTCTTTGTGAAATTAATTCTTTGTTTATATGTGCTCTTATGTTAAAAATGATGTGTGGATTTATGGAACTTAAGAAAACACTAGCTAAATATAAAAACCCATAACACAACTGGTTATATAACATAACTGTTACAGCCACTCTGGAGAACAGTGTGGAGTTTTCTCAAAAAGTTAAAAATAGAACTACCCAACAATACAGCGATTGCACTACTAGGTATTTACCTAAAGCATACAAAAATACTAATTCAAATGGATACATGCACCCCGATGTTTATAGCAGCATTATTAACAAGAGCCAAATATGGAAAGAGCCCAATTGTCCTTTGACTGATGAATGGATAAAGAAGATGTAAGATATATATATATATATGAATATTACTCAGCCGACAAAAGAATGAAATCTTGTCATTTGCAGTCACATGGATGGAGCTAGAGTATTACGCTGAGTGAAAGACAAATAACATGATTTCACTTATATGTGGAATTTAAGAAACAAAACAAATGAGCAAAAGGACAAAAAGACAGAGAGAAGCAAAGCAAGAAACAGACTCTAAACTATAGAGAACACGCTGATGGGGACCAGAGGGGACGTGGATGGGTGATGGGTGAAACAGGTGATGGGAGTTAAGGAGGACACTTCTTGGGTGCCTGGGTGGCTCAGTTGTTGGGTGTCTGCCTTCGGCTTGGGTCATGATCCCAGTGTCCTGGGATCAAGTCCCGCCTCGGGCTCCCTGCTCAGCAGGAAGCCTGCTTCTCCCTCTCCCACTCCCCATGCTTGTTTTCCTGCTGTCACTGTCTCTCTCTCTGTCAAATAAATAAATAAAATCTCTTAAAAAAAAGAGAGAGAGAGAGCACTTGTAATGAGCACTGGTGCTATATGGAACTGTTGAGTCACGATATTGTACACCTGAAACTAATAACGCACTCTCTGTTAACTGGAATTTAAATAAAAACTTAAAAAAATTAAAAGCCCATGTTTTCATGTGATGAGATTATTGTCAGTATTTTGATTTGCTTAGCTGATGCTTCCAAATAGTGGCATGTTCCACCTCTTGGGTTCAACCTCACCCTCTCTTCCTGTTAATATCAGAGCCAGGTGTATTTGGAAGCTGAACGAAGGAATAGAAATGGGTTATTGTTTTTGCTGTTTTTGATTATTAAATTAAGACTGTTGCTTATCAGATTTGGGGGAGGACATTTTCTTCCCTCTGGATACCACAGAGCTTCTTTTGTGTAAGTTCTGTTTGGGCCACCAAGCCAAGTTCTGAATTTTGTTAATGGACCTTGGTTGATGGTTCAGTAAAACCCCCTCAAGCAGGCCAGCCAGGGGAACACAGCTTCTGTCTTGAGTTACTTTTGTGTGAAAATCCAGGCTGACCAAGTGGATTTCACACTCAGTGGGATGGTATGATATTCAGAGCAGTCTCTGGGTCTCCTAAGAGGTGCACACGGGCACTCCAACTCTGGCTGGAAGAGAGTGTGACGACTGGGCAGTCGCCAACACTTTGGTTTGGTTTTTGCCCAAGAACTAGCTGGCCAAGAGGCAGGGTTCCAAAATGAGAGGATTTGATTTCCCGTCACACCAACGAAAACCCTGATCTATATGAACAACGACGTGGAACAACGTCTGGGCCTAACCATGAAGCCAAGAGATAAGAGAAGCCTGGGCTCTTCGGAGCTAAGTGCAACATCTTCTTCATCTTTATCTGTCCCTGGCCCCTTTGTAGCATGCTCTGTATGTGGTATTCCCTCACTGAACATTTCTTGAATAAATCACCCAACAAATCAATTAGGATCTGGTATTAGAAGGTGATGTATATCAAAAGCCACGTCTTGTGCCAAGTCGAGGAGTATGTATTTTTGCCCGGTTGTTCATGAGGCCGTAGGACACTTGGATAAAGGAGTCGTCAGGGCTCCCTGTGTCTCATGGTTCCGGATGTGCTGAGGAGCCATCAGAATGGGTGACTTGTTTTGAAGTCGAGTCTGAGAAGGGGACTGAGCAGAAGGTGGCCACCTAGCCTGCCATGAGTTCTCACCAAGCAAGAACTGCTATAAACAGGAGTGTTTTAAAATAGCAGGATGATAATGTGAGGGATTTCACAAATGATCATTTCTCTCTCAAGTTCTCTCTTCTTAAATGTTTTATGAAGTCATGCTCTTGTCTATGCACTTTCCTTTCATTTTGAACTCCCCATCTCAGCCTGAGCAAGAATTTTGCAAGCTTTGAAATATGTCAACATAAAATAAGCTTTGAGACAGCTTGAAAAATGTAAGATTCATAATGGACTCCACTAAAAATATGGTTTGTTAAAAAAACAAACCAGGCTCGATCTTCCTCACTTGGAAAAACAATCAGATGGAACTTGAGCTGTCACCATCCTTTTATAGATTCCTGCACCATGAGAAGTTTCCCGATTAAAGCAGGCATATTTGTGAGGTTCCTTTCAACCACTTGCCCGGTGACCTCTGTGACCTCTTCAAGTTCTACTTGATACTCCTCAAGGCTCTTACAGAGTCTGCCTCCCAGACTACTCCTGACATGACAACCTATCCATCTGATTTCATCCTCAGCTCTGGATTGGCTTGTCTTCTTCTCTGATGGTACCCCCCACCCCCCACCCCGAGCTGGCCATCTTCCTCATAGACAGGGTTCTTGGTAGTCAGAATGAATCTTTTACTTAATATGAGCATAAAAGTTTATCTCTTCATCACGCAAATGCTGAAGCTGGGTGCAAGGATGGGTTGGGAGGGACTGGAGGGGTTTCCTCGGGATTTAGGTTTCTTCCATCTTGTAACAGTGCCCCCTCCACTGGGACCTTTCAAGATCTTCACAACACAGGAGAGAGAATGTCACATGATATCACTTCTTATTTCGGTTGCAAGATGGCTGAGAGGCGTAGCTGTCACATGGACACAGGAAGGAGAGGAAACTGTATGTAGGTGATTCCCAAGTGATGTCTACTGTGTAGCTCAACACACCCAAACTAGTTTCCCTGGCTCTAGTCTTACTCATTCTAATCCAGTTCCTGTAGTAAAACAAAAACAAAAATAAAAACAGAAAACACCCAAAAGTAAATGAGATCCTCACACTTTCTGAGTCATTCATTATCTGTGGGATAAAGTTCCAATTCTTTCAAACATCACAGAGGCCTTCCAGAAGTCGTCCCCTAACTCCCAGCCTTTCGGCTGTCCCTCAGATGCGCATAAAGGTTCTGCTTTGTCCTGCCTGGATACTTTTGCCTATGTGATTCCTTGATTCTGGAATGTTCTTCATCTCTGCTCACCTGAAAAATTCCCGCTCAACTTTCCCATAAGAAGTCTTGGAAGAGTGAGCCGGCAGCATCAGGGGCATCTTCCTTCAAGGTCCCATGGAACCCCCTATAATGGCACGTCCACATAGCTGCCACTGTATATATGTCACACTCTCCCTTTTAATGTGGCCTTGGCCTAGGGAAGTGCCACGTTCCACTCAGCTCTGAATCATCAGGCCCAGAACTGTGCCCAGCACTGAATGGGCCCTCAGGATATATTGGTTGGGTGACTACATTTAAGTTGAATATACACATTGACTCTACCCACATCGAAAATAATGAGATGAATTTGTTCTCTTTCAAACCTTGTAAGGATTTTGGGGGCCTGGGTTGGGATTTGGCTGAGGGTCAGAGAACTGGGGGAGTTCACATTTTTAGTTTAGTGTGGGCAGTTATGGGGATGAAATAGGGACTTGCTTACTATTAGAAACAGGTGCAAATACAGGAAGGAATATAGTTTAGAGACTGGTTTATTTTCACCTCATTCATTTTCTGTAGTAGTCTTTTTTTTTTTTTTTTAACTTTATTGATTTTCAGTGTTCATTGTATCATGTTCTCCAGCGCTTTGGAGAACATTCTGCCTCCATTGTTCTTTCAGGGCTGGGCTGTCTCCTTTTCCCCAGCAATTTGGTGCTGACTTGCTTTAGCTAGGCATTCTCAACCTTCACTCTTGCTGAACTCCATGTGAGAAAAATCCACCCAAATCATGCTCACTTCTCTCCTTCATAGCTTAATTCAAGACTCCCCTGCTCCAAGAGGCATCACCGGATTTTCTTAGACACACGGTGTGGGAGTCACCCATCACCATAATTAAACAAGTTCTCTGAAGGGGTCAACAAACAGGTTGGCTCAGCCCGATGGCCTAAAGAGGGTTGAGAAATCAGGCTGAGAAGAAGGAGTTAGAGATGAGGAGGGATTCTCAGGTTAGGCTCAAGACAAGCGTTCTCAATCCCTGAGGCAGAATAGAATCACTTGGGACCCTTACACACACACACACACACACACACACACAACCTCTAATGGGCCCAGGCTGGGATCCGGGCCTCACTTTTTATAAAAGTTCCCCCAGTGATTCTATTGTACAGACAAGTACAACTCATTAGCTTGCAGTTTTTGGAATGTATGAGACATTATCTAAAAACAGGTTCGGGGCGCCTGAGTGGCTCAGTGGGTTAAAGCCTCTGCCTTCAGCTCTGGGTCATGATCCCAGGGTCCTGGGATCAAGCCCCAGGGTCCTGGGATTAAGCCCAGCATCGGGCTCTCTCCTCAGCAGGGAGCCTGCTTCCCTTCCTCTCTCTGCCTGCCTCTCTGCCTACTTGTGATCTCTGCCTGTCAAACAAATAAATAAAATCTTAAAAAAAAAAGAAATTATTAAAAAAAAGTAAAACCCAGTTCGGAGGGTCATTGGTACTGGCTACTAACGGTCATTAATATTTTCCATCTCAATAAAACTCTTTTCTCTTCCTTCTCTTTGTTTTCTCCGGGAGCTGGAAAGAAACCTAAGGATCATCAAGTCTTGCTCAGTAGTTGCAGGACTCAGCAGAGAAGCCTCAGAACTCCAGGTGCTCTCACCTCCCTCTCCCTCCGCCACAGGACTCACCTTTATTTATGTCTTTTGGTATTTATTTGCTTATTTTAAATTGGGGCTTTGGTTAATATTTTGTTGGAAAAATGCGCTTTGCAGCTATAAAATAGTTGAAACTCACTGTAACTGATTCAACTATTTTAGAGATGGACCTGCTTTTTAGAGATCTGTGCAGGTCCCAGAGATAGATTATGGTAATGTGAGGGTCAGAGAGCATGTGATAGAGCAGGAATGAGATCTTGATCTTAGCGCCTAACTTCCAGGAGCCCCTGTTGTTTCCACGTCATTAGATTAATGGCCTGTCCACCGCTGAGAGTCATTCTCGAATGAGAATCTGTGTGGTAGCATGTTAGAAACACTCTAGAATATACTGTGGGAAGTACCCTTTCAAAATTCAGGACTTTTATTCACTTTACTGCAATGCAAATTGACAAAAGCTACTGAAAGTTATGTCTTTTTGCAGTGAGAGTTATGTCACAAACGTCAATCCAAAGAGATCGGAGGTTTCTTATTTATTCATTCCAAAGTATTTATTGAGCACTTAATATAAACCAGGCATTGTGCCAATTTCTGGGCTTCCACAGCTAAGGAGATGGATAAGGTCCCTACTGCCCACAGGGTTTGAAAACGGATTCTGAAGGCAATTTCAAAAGGGGTTCCTGATGACACGTAAGTTTGTTAGTTTTAGTTAGACTCCGCTGTGCCTTGCTTTGCTCTCTCCTCTGTATTAAGTTGTTTTAGATTTGTGCATCCAAGTTGTAGGAGGATGCAGCAGGACTAGGTTTACACCTAAGACCCAGAGCAAATTTCTTTCTTTCTCTTTGTTCCTTCCTCCTCCTTTCCTACCTTCTTCCTTCCTTTCTTCCTCCCTTTCACTCTTTTTCTTTTTAAAGATTCTATTCATTTATTTGAGAGAGAGAGTGTGAGTGAGACAGCACAGCAGAGGCAGAGGGAGAAGCAGGCTCCCCACTGAGCAGGGACCCCGAGGAAGGGCTCCGTCCCAGGACCCTGAGATCATGACCCAGCAGAAGGCAGTCGCTTAACTGACTGAGCCACCCCAGTGCCCTACGACCCAGAGAAAATCTCTATTTCCCTCAGGAAACGATAATGACTTACAGTGTGCTTTCAGGGACCAAGTATCTGAAGAATGCTGTCACTGCCTTGTGTCCCAACTTTTCAGTGATCAGGAATCACCTCAGCCGACGGGTAAGCCGAATAACAATATTGACAGCAGCTTCTTCCTCCTTAGCCAAACCATGAAACGATGTATGCGACAAAAAGCAAAGTAGCCACCTTGCATTTACTCCTCTTGGCTTTAAGTAACAACAGTCCAGTTTTCTTCCGGGGACCTACCGCCTCCCCTCTGTCACATGATTCTGGTGGGTGGGTGGGTGGGGTCCCCTCTCCAACCCAGGAATAGGCCCCAGGCTCGGGCTGGCCAATCAGAGGACCAACCGCCCTCAGTCGGTCTCCATAGTTGGCTGCCGGCGGTGAACCAGAGCTCCAGATTCTCTGGGTCAGGTGGTTGGGGGAAGCAAGAGAATGGGTTGCGTCTCCGTAGTCAGAGCGAACTCCCACACTTGAGTGTAATGTTTTCTTCTGCCGGGGTTGCCGGGAGGAGCGTGTGTTTCTGGACTGCTGGTAGCCAGGGACAGAGCAGGCCTGAAAATAGAGACTTTCAGAGGAAAGCCACCATGAGAGATGGAAAGAAACCACATCCTGAGGACATTGTGTTACTTGATTCATCTGGGCCTGAAACCAGACTAGCTCTGAAGTTTTTTGGTTACACAAGGAAATAAATCCCCGCCTCTATCTTTTGGTCCCAACTCATTAGCCAGTTTGAGTTTTTCTTTATAAACCATCAGATACTGAGAAAGTCTGAACTAATACGATACCCTAAACATTCATTCCACAAATACTTATTGATAGACAAGTATATAAGACACAACACTATGACTGGGGTAAAATGGGTGTGCGAACAGAAATATATTTATGTAAAATGGGTGAATTCTGACCTGTGGTCGTATGTCATCCGTGTTTGTTTGGATCTTTAAAAGGTACAGTGGCTTAACCTGGGATGGCCTCCAATCTGTGGACGTTTTGTGGGTCACAAAGTTTAGATTAATTATATAGGTATGCAGGGAGACATTTTGTTAGCGGCTGTTTTAAATACTTGCACATTGGTTTGACTCTTGAGGTCTTGGTTTTTAATAGATCATATCATATGAAAGTTTCACATTATCATTTGGAGGAAATTCAGATATTTTGAGATGGAGTGATATCCAAAGACATTCTCCATTTCTGGGAATTTTGGTTTCTATATCCTGTGTCGGTTTGCAAGATATGTGCAGGAAGCTCTCTTCAGGACAGACCTGCCGTACTGCACAAAACTGGCTCACAAACACTAGTTTTTTAAAAAATCCAAAATGTCAAGCAGAAATAGCTGCTCACGTGAGCACCATTCAAAGCTCTGGAGACGTTTGAGTTCATGGCTGGTTCACTGATAACTGCCGCGGACGTGATCTCCTTTCTGAGTGCTCTCAGCTTGCTGAATTGGACCATGAATTTGTACTGAACCAACTGTATCTCATCCCAAAGTAACATAATTCCTCCCAAAGTGTTCCCTGGTGCTTCCTATCATAGACTATGGAACTTCTTCCTGTTATGTTTTGTCACATTGTGTTACATTTTGCAGCATTAGCTGATACTTCATAAAGGGCGGAAACAGGATGTAGGACAACGTAGATGAATAAAAAACATACATTAGCATGAGTTTGCTTGTATATTTTAAAATGAGTTCCATATTATTTAATCAAAATGCTGTTTTTGTTTTAACGTAATCACAAGATCATTGTCACACCCACCACAATAAACAATGTTCTCTAAATATCATGGATACACACTTTCTTTTAAAATTTCCTTATTTGTCTCCAAAATGTCATTTTACAGTTGATTCATCCAATAAAGATCCACACAAGATCCTCAATTTGCATTTAGTTATGTCTTATGTCTTCTTCTACACCCGCCCCCCCTCTTTTCTTGAACCTGCATCCCCCATGTTGTTTATTTGTTGAAGGAACTGGGCACTTTGGTCTGCAGAATATCTCACATTCTAAATTTGGCTGATTGCTTACTTTTGGTATTCTTGAATTTATTATTTTATTTCTTTATTTTCCTATAAACTTGTAGAGAGGTCTAGGATTAACTAGATTCATTGTTCATTTTATTTAGGCAAGACTGAACGGTGGTCTACTTCCTATTCTACTCTGTCAGGAGGCACATAGTGTGCAGTTGTTTGTCTTTTAGTGGAACCAAGATTGAGCAATGGGTTTGTGTCAGCTGCATCCATTCATTATGACATTCACTATCACCCATTTAATTAATTGTTTTAAGTTGTTGCCTGCATTCATTCTTTCATTAAGAGGCTTCAAAATGGCACTTTATTAGTGGGAAATCTTCCATAAGGAACTTTCCTTCTGTCATGGATGCTGTAACTATATGCCAGTAAAAGGGAAATAGTGAAACATTTCAAGTCCTGATTGATTTTATACCTGGGGACCCAAAGCACCATGATAGTCTGCTTTTAGAGTAAGGACACACAGGGGCTCAGTAATAAGTGGGGTCCTAGTCCAGATCTGGTTCACAATGGGTCCACTGGGACCATGAACACACCTGGACAAACTTAGTAGTTGGACAACCTACACATTGGTTCCTTGGCTTCTGGGCTAAGAGCTCTTGTAGTGGAGAAAACCAAGTGGAAGCCCATGAAACTGTTCAGCCCCTCCAGCCAGGATAGTAAATCAAAAATTATATTGCCTCTCAGGGGAATGAGAGAGAGCACTGCCACCTCTCAAGGTCTGACACATGAAAAGGTGGTGGTCCTATTATGCCTGCATTTAATTTCATCAGTCTGACCCTTACAAAACCCAGATGATCACGGTGGATGACAGATCCCCACACACCTAAACCAATTAGAAGCCCCTACTGAGGTTGTTCTTCCAGATGTAGTGTCTTTGCTAAAGTAGATTGACCTGGACTCAGGTATATGGTATGAGGCAACTGATCTAGTGATCTGGGAAATATTTTTTTCCCCACTTATATCAGAAAGGAGGATTGAGAACAGTTGGTATTCACTTGGAATGGACAGTAGGACACATTCACGGTCTTACCCAGGGCTATGGTACCTATTCTGTCTTCTGTCACAATATAGTTCAAAGAAATCTAGGCCATCGGAACATTCAGAGCCTAACCCTGATATACTCTACTGATGACAACAGGCTAATTAGACCAGATGACTAAGAAGTGGAAAGTATATTATTGATAAGATATGTGGGCCCCAGAGGGTAAGAGTTAAACCCTAGAAAATTTAAGGGGCTGCCCTATCAGTGAAACCTCTAGAGGTCCAATGGTCTAGAATAGGTCAAGACATCCTCTTCAAAATAAAGGACAACTTACTGCATCTGGCACTTGAACATAGCATATTTCACACCTAAGAATTCTATTCCCATGATGCAAACAACACTGCTGAAAACATTGCAAGGGTTTGGCAACTGGTCAGAATCTACTATGTGTATTGACGTGGAGACAAAGACAATGCTAAAGTTTCCAGCCTGAGAGACTGAGATGATGATGATGCTAGAAACTGTTTTTGCATGAAAGATAATGAGTTCAGTTTTAGGTCAATTCAGTTTGAGTTGCCTGCAGATAGTCTAGCAGACAGTTGGACACATCAGGCTAGAGCTTAAAAGAGATGTGAAGGCTAGAAATAACATGACTCCACAAGTCATTTAATAATTATTTATTGGAAACCAATAATGTGTTTAAAGCTGGAGCTAAGGCTCAGTTTTGTGGCACCAGAAAATGAACAAATGCCATATTAGGAGACTAAATTTATATCCAGGTGGGGAGGAAGTTATATTTTATTTGACATAGGTGTCATCAGCATATTAATATCAATTGCTTTAAATTAACTTAAAAACCAATATTAAATATTAACATTTAAAGCTATCATTCCTTCACTTACTCATTTATTTATTCATTTACTTGAGTTCTTAGGAAGAGAGAGAGCAGAATAGTGGTTTTCATCTTAGACGTACAGATGGTCCCAAACTTACAACGGTTTGACTTGTGATATTTTGACTTTATGATGTGCAAACATGATACACGTTCAGTAGAAACTGTGCTTTGAATTTTGAATTTGGATCTTTTCCCAGGCCAGTAATATATGGTACCACCTTCTCTCATGATGCTGGGCAGAGACAGCCACAGTTCCTGGTACAGCAGGCGATCATGAGGGTAAACAACTGATACACTCACACCCATTCTATTTTTCACTTTCAGTATTTAAAAAATTACATGAGAGTCAACACTTTATTATAAGATAAGATTTATGTCAGATAGTTCTTTCTTTTTAAGGTTTTATTTATTTATTTAACAGAGAGAGAAATCACAAGTAGGCAGAGGCAGGCAGAGAGGGAGAGGGGGAAGCAGGCTCCCTGCTGAGCAGAGAGCCCGATGCGGGGCTTGATCCCAGGACCCTGAGATCATGACCTGAGCCAAAGGCAGAGGCTTAACCCACTGAGCCACCTAGGTGCCCCATGTCAGATTGTTTTGCCCAACTGTAGGCTAATATAAATGTTCTGAGCGCCTTTAAGATAGGCTAGGCTAAGTTATGATGTTTGGTAGCTTAGGTCTATTAAATGCATTTTTAACTTATGATATTTTCCATCTATGATGGGTTTATCAGGACTTAACCCTATCATAAATTGAGGAAGATCTGTATATTAAAATCAACTGGGAGCTTTAAAAAAATTGAATGGCTGGTCTCCACTCCAGACATACTGAATCAGAAACTCCAAGGGCTGGACTTGACACATATTTCTTTTCAAAGCTCCACAGGTAATCTTAACGTTCAGAAAGAGTTGAAAGCCACCAAAGGAATAAAAAATACACCCTTGGTGAACAGCTCATTTAAGAAGGAAGAAGAGCTGGAGAAAGAGTAGAAGGGAATCAGAGAAATAGAAAATGGTTTAAAAGAGAATAACATTATGGAAACCAGAGGAATATTGTGTGTGTGCGTGCGTGCATGCATGTGTGTGTGTAGCGGGTGGGTGGAGGATAAAGTGAACATAAAATTAACATTAGTAGGGAGATGTTGTGGAGGAAGGAAAGAGCAGCATTGGTGTGGTGTCTGTTGGGAGAGAAGAGGGCAGAGGAGGAGTGGCAAGGAGGCTCTGTGGAAAGAAAGGTGAGTATTATTTTATAGGGACGCAATGCCTTTTGCATCATATGAAATTGTACTTCTGGCCTCGGGCATGGAGTCCCACTGGACAGGTGTACCATGGTCTGGGAAAGAGGTATGCCCTCCGACTCCAAACTAGAACCCCAAAGCAAGACCCAAGGTACGTATGGGAGGGCATTCAGCATCCCTTGATGTTCTTGAACTCAAGCCATCCCAAGGGAGCTTAGGATGGCCTCAAGATGATGCTTGACATCAAGATGATGCTTTCATATCGCTAAGGCATCTGGATTGGTGGGAAGCTGTGGTAGGATCAGTACCCTGCCCCATTTCACCTGATGGTTTATCTGAGTTCTGTGTGTTTTTCTCTTGTCATAAAGGAAAGTCTCTTTTGACAGCTGTAGTCTCTCAGTGGCAGATAGGAAGAAGGAAAAGCGTTTTGTTCTCTTGATTCGGAAAATGAAGCACAGGGTGCCAGCGTGGTGGTAGCATTACGTGATGCAGCTCCCCTTCCTCTCCAGGAGGGTCTTCTTTCAGACTTTAACCCTGAGGGTGCTGAACAATGTTTTAAGTAGGAAGGCAATATGTACTGATAGGGACCCCCTAAGTCAGGGTGTTCAGTAATGGGACTGACTCATTTCACTATGATTTCTTTCTGTCTGTATTTCTTTTTGGTTTCTTTTATGGGAAGGTCTCGCAAGAAGACGTCAGAACTAGGCTGCTACTTTTTTTTTTTTTTTTAAATCTCCAACATTCTACTGCAAAAAAAATTTCAGAAAACTTGAAAGAGCAGTATAATCATCAACCATATTATTACCACTGGGACTCAAAAACTGTTAACATTTGCCCAATATTTGCTTTATCTATCAGTTGAAAATTTTTTTTTGGAAGAAACTGAAAGTTGTTGATATAATATCTCATCCTGAAAATAATTCATAATTCATCTCTCAAAAATATGGACAATTTCCCACATAATCACAATACCACTATTATACTTAAGAAAATTGACATTAATTTCTGACGTCATTAAATGTCAAATTTGTATTTAAATCCCCATTGTCTCTAAAATTTTTTTTGGCTGAGTTATTTAAAAAAAAAATCAGGATCCAGTTAAAGTCTAGGCATTACTTTCAGCTGTTGTATCTCTTCATTCTTTTTTAATCTAACACAAGTCTCCACGATATGGGTCACTAGCTTTTTGAAACAAGGACCATACTGTAATGCTTCTTATCTCCAGTCTTGAACCTGACCAGTAATAGGTATAATGGTAGATTACTGCTTTTGTAGCTGCCCTTGAATCTGGGCTGGCTCTCCAACTGCTTTGACCAAGAGAATGTGAGAGAGGTGATGTTCCCGAACTTCTGAGACCAAGCCTTAAGAAGCTTTCCCGCCCTCTTCCCAACCATCTCTTTGCTCTTCACATCCTGACCTCAGCAAGCTTTTGCAAGCTCTATTCCCACAGCTGCCTCCCTGCACACCACATCCTTGCCCATCCTGGACTTCCCAGGGCATCTGACGGTTCTCTTCTCCTCTGCACGCTGGCTACCCCACACCTTCTCTGGGTCTGCCACACGTCAGTGCCGCCCTCTCTGGAGCCGGTCTGCTGGTCTTTCTCTACTCTACGCTCCTGCATTGGTTTGTCTATGTTTCTCCTGTCACATCTGTCACGTTCTGTGTGTGCTGCAGAGACTTCGCTCATAGCTCATCAGAACCTGGAGAGTAGGAACTGGAGAGTAGGAACTCTCATCATTCTGCTCCTCTCACCGCTCTGCTTACAATGCCTGGCACGGGCTAGGTACCCAAGACGAGGAAGATGTGTAGCTCTTCCAGTGGCTAAGAGTGGGCTCAGAGTTAGATTGCCAAATGTCCGTCCCCGGCCTGCTGCCTACCAGCTGTGTGCTGCCGAGCAGGATCCCAGCCTCTCTGTTCCTTGATTTCATCACCTGTAAAATGAGGATGGTAACAGTATCTGCCTTATAAGGATGCTGTCAGAGTTAATGAGACGCTTGGCTTGCAATAAGTCTTGCTGCACAGAAAAAAAAGGGGGGGGGTTTAATCAAGGAAGTTCACTGAATTGAATTAAGCATTTCTTTTCCACACTGTACACCCTTCTTTTTCTTCAACCCCTCACCTTGTTTGAGGCTGTATAATTTTCTACAGCAAGTAGAATCTTATTGGATTTAGAGGAAGTGAGAAAGGGTCAACCCTCAGGGCAGGAGGGTCTTATGATGTGAATCATATGCTACACAAACTTCTGGAAGGACTGGTATCTTAAATGCCTAGAACTCCCTTTAACAATTTTTTAAAAAAGATTTTATTTATTTATTTAACAGACAGAGATAACAAGTAGGCAGAGAGGCAGGCAGAGAGAGAAGGGGAAGTAGGCTCCCCACTGAGCAGAGAGCCCGATGTAGGGCTTGATCCCAGGACCCTGAGATCATGACCTGAACCAAAGGCAGAGGCTTTAACCCACTGAGCCATCCAGGCACCCCCTCCCCTTTAACAATTTTTTAAAAAAATTTATTTATTTATTAGAGAGAGCATGAGCTGGGAGAGAGAGAGAGGGAGAAGCAGACTCCCCGCTGAAGGGAGAAACCAATGGAGGGCTTGATCCCAGGACCCTGAGATCATGACTTGAACCAAACTCAGGTCCTTAACCAACGGAGCCCCCTGTATTTTTCAAAACAGATGGACTTCAGGCTGAAGAGGTATTCATGGATGGGTGGGGAAGAAGAAGAGGATAGGATTAAGGAAGAATAGAGTTCTCAGGTTTGTGCCTAGAGTGACGGATAACCACTCTGAAAGGCGATGAAAGGAAGCTGGTTCCTCTCTGCCCATAGTGGAAGTCCTTGATTGGACTGGATTCAGCAGGGCCTCCCCCTTGTGACAGACCCAGCTGTTTATTTCTGGCTTCTTTTAGGAACCACATTAGAAAGGACACACCCTTTGGGCCCCCTTGAAAGATCCTGTAAAAATGAAGGCACTCCCTTGTAAGTAAAATATTCCTGAATGCAACAATATTTGGATAATTATAGTCTCCCAGGAGCATAATCCTTAAATGGCCACGATAATTATAGCATCCCAGGCCTGTGGCATTTCTCTTTTAAGAACCTAATCCCATGGGCAGAGAGAAGTGGGGACCCCAGGATGCTTCTTCTGCTGAGTCTCCCTAGACCACACCCTATGATGGATCATTCTAGAAAGCAAGCCCAGCGAGTCTTGCAACCAAGACTTTCTTGCTCATGCTGGGGTATGACAAAGAGCCTAGCACCAAGCCATGTGTGGGAAGGAGTGCAGTTATTTCTGACAAATTGAAGTAAATCCTGTGCATAAACAAATGAGGTGAGAAATGATTCTTTGGAACTGTACCTCTGATAATTATGAGAACACTGATGGTTCTTTCTGGGACAGTTTTGGCCAAGGAATCTAGTCAAAGTTTTTGGTTGTTGGTGTAGCTTTTATGTTTATCTTCTAATCTACTCTGGGAAGCTAGCTGGGGGGAGTGTGGTATTTTGGCCGTGACTATGCTTGATCTTTTAAAAGTTCGGATAGACATACAAATGGCTAGCAGACACATGAAAAAATGTTCATCATCATTAGCCATCAGGGAGATTCAAATCAAAACCACATTGAAATACCACCTTTTCCCAGTTAGAATGGCCAAAATTAGCAAGACAGTAAACAACGTGTGTTGGAGAGGATATGGAGAAAGGAGAACCCTCTTACACTGTCAGTGGGAATACAAGTTGGTGCAGCCACTTTGGAAAACAGTGTGGGTGTTCCTTAAAAAATTAAAAATAGAGCTTCCCTATGACCCAGGAATTGCACTACTGGGGCATTTACCCTAAAGATACAGATGTAGTGAAAAGAAGGGCCATCTGTACCCCAATGTTCATAGCAGCAATGTCCACAATAGCGAAACTGTGGAAAGAGCAGAGATGCCCTTCAACAGACCAATGGATAAAGAAGATATGGTCCATATACACTATGGAGTATTATGCCTCCATCAGAAAGGATGAATACCCAACTTCTGCATCAACATGGATGGGACTGGAGGAGATTATGCTGAGTGAAATACTCAAGCAGAGAGAGTCAATTATCACATGGTTTATGGAACCATAAGGAATGACATGGAGGAATTAAGAGAAGGAAAGGAAAAGTGAACTGGGAGAAATCGGAGGGGCAGACAAAGTACGAGAGACTGTGGACTCTGAGAAACAAACTGAGGGTCTTGGAAGGGAGGGGAGTGGGGGGTTAGGTGAGCCTGGTGGTGAGTATTATGGAGGGCACGTAATGCATGGAGCAACTGGGTGTGGTGCATAAACAATGAATCTTGGAACACTGCATCAAAAACTAATGATGTATTTTATGGTGACTAATATTACACAATAAAAATTAAAAAAAAAAAAGTTCTGATAGATTTGCAGAAAGACAAATGTGGCTGGCTCTGGGCTGCACCTCTAACACCGGTCAAGGTATAAGCCAATGCTCACAGGACAGAGGTAAGGGAGTGGGGATGGTTTGGTAGGGCCATTACCCTTGCTGGGAAAACAAGCCAAAATGAGTCTTTAAGAGGTGAGCAGTCAGAGGGGTCCAGCTTGTTTGTGCATCCAAAGGGGGGCCTGACATTGCTTGATTCTAGGATGCCTCCTCCTTCATAGCTTATAGTCTATTAATTTGCTTTGGATGCACAGCGGCTCTCTGTGTGATTTAAAACTATTGCAAAGACTGTATATTTTGTTTTATTAACTAGATTATAGCCTCCCCAAGGATAGGTACCACGGTCCATAAGAGAGAGGAGATACTCGCAAGTGTGTGACACACCGTCTCCAGGACTTACCCTTGGTTTATGGGTTATGCACTTGGTATACAGTTATGCATTTCCTTTTACAACCCGCCACTGTTTGGTTCCCACAATTAGAAGGAGTTGTTATGACTCATTTTGCTCACAGGGCTCTTTTCTTTTGAGGCTTGGCAAGGACATTTTCTCTAGATTGACTGACTTCTGTGGGCCTCAAGATGATTTTTATAGATAAGAATAAGAAAACTCGGGACGCCTGGGTGGCTCAGTTGGTTAAGCGGCTGCCTTCGGCTCAGGTCATGATCCCGGGGTCTTGGGACCGAGTCCCACATCGGGCTCCTTGCTCAGCGGGGAGCCTACTTCTCCCTCTGCCTCTGCCTGCCTCTCTGTCTGCCTGTGCTCACTCTGACAAATGAATAAATAAAATCTTTAAAAAAAAAAAATAAGAAAACCCTCTACTGACCTCTATTTCCTAAGGGGGTAGGGACAGATCTCTCTCTCCATTGCCTTGAATTCTATAGGGTTGTTTGTTTTTGCCTCCGTCCCCTTTGTAACATTCGTTCACTAGCAACTACTTGTTTCATTCCACTTTGAAGATATGTGCTGGTTTCTGGAAGAAGGAGAAAACCTTCTGTGCAGAGCCTATTCTGCACAGAGGATACCTAATACGTGAAGCCCGGGCGTCATAAAGCGCAGCCACACGTCTGGTTGCATTCGTGTGCCTTGTTTCACAGCCCCCGATAGATTTAACATCGGCTTTCTTACGCCAGACGTATTTTCCCCACTGGCATCTTTTTGTCACTTTCCTGCTAAGGGGATTCAGACAAGAGGGTTGATGGGGCCCTGCTTTTCCAACTTGCTTTATTTCTAGCTATTTTCTCTTTGAAGAATGGAGGCGTCACACTGGGTAGAGGTCCCAGGACTCATCTGTTGTCAGGGTGCCTGTTGGAGTCTTTTTGTGGGTTGTGTGAAGAGGCAGAGGTTGTGGCAAACAAGAGCAAGACTGGAAGAAGCCCTACCAATACCCAGAACAACCACCAGGAAGCCTTTGGGCAGCAGCCAACACACGAATGCATGAAGAGCATTTCAACAGTATTTCACGAAGGAGCATGTCTACCTGCTGATAGACACCAAGTCAAGTTCTCCTTTAGGTTCCCTGCATCTGAAGGAGTCAGAAAGTAAAAAATAAATAAATAGGGACGCCTGGGTGGCTCAGTTGGTTAAGCTGCTGCCTTCGGCTCAGGTCATGATCCCAGGGTCCTAGGATCGAGTCCCGCATCGGGCTCCTGGCTCAGCAGGGAGCCTGCTTCTCTCGCTGCCTCTGCCTGCCTCTCTGCCTGCTTGTGTGTACTCTCTCTCTCTCTCTGGCAAATAAATAAAATCTTAAAAAAAATTTTTTTAAATAAATAAATAAATAAAGATTTTCATGCACATCTCACACACACACACACACACACCACCACCACACTTAACACAAGATTTATCCTCTTAATTTGGAAGTGCACAACACGGTATCGTGAACTACAGGCAGGGTTGTACAGCAGATCTCTAGAACTTACCCATCTTGTATAACCGAAGCTTTATACCTGTTTAATAGCAACTTCCCACTTCTCCCTCCCCCGTCCCTGACAACTGCCATTCTCCTCTCTGCTTTTATGAGTTTGACTGTTTTAGATACTTCATCCACGTGGACTCATGCAGTATCTGTCCTCTTGTGACTGGCTCGTTCCACTTAGCACAATGTCCTCGAGGCCCACCCATGTTACTGCACTCGGCAGGACTTCGTCCTTAGGTCTGAGCGATCCCCCGTGGAATGCGATAGGTCCCGTTTCTTTGGCAGTGGTCATTTAGGTTTTTCTGCATCTACATTTTTACATAAAATTTTACCATCTAGAAGAGGAGTTAGTTGTTCTTCACGTGATATACTGTATTCTTATCAACACTTCCCAGAACTTCTGTCTCCTACCCCACCCCTCCCCCTAGTGCTCTGTTTGTAGCACTATCATTTGCTTTCCTGTAACATATTATAACTAATATTATAACTATCAGTTTCTATGTCTGTAACTCCCACCAGACCCTGAGTACCTTGAGGACAGTGACATTTCATCTTTGTGTCTCAGGGCCTAGCAAAATGTCTAGCAGAGTGCAAAGCGCTCAACACATATTTGTGGACTGAATTAACGAGAGTTAATTTTTCTGAGCCTCAGCTACGTCGTCTGCAAAGTGTGGACAACAATATTTCTTTGCAGGATTTCTGTGGGGACCAAGAACATACGGGTAAAGTGCCTCTTCCAGAACCTGCAAATGAAAGGAGCTCAGTGGCAGGTGGGCCTCGTTCTTTTTTTTTTTTTTTTTTAAGGTGTTTTTTTTTTTTTTTTAATTTATTTGTTTGACAGAGGGAGATCACAAGTAGGCAGAGAGGCAGGCAGAGATAGAGGGGGAAGCAGGCTCCCTACTGAGCAGAGAGCCCAATGCGGGGCTCGATCCCAGGAACCTGGGACCATGACCCAAACCGAAGGCAGAGGCTCAACCCACTAAGCCACCCAGGCGCACAAGGTGGGCCTCGTTCTTATCAGTGAAAGCGCAGTGGACTCGCTGGGAAGAAAGCCACGGTTCAGACTGTAGCCTGGGAACCAGTGAGAGAGAGGATGTGGCTGGTTGGGGCAATGTGTCGTCAGCTGCACTCTCAAGGCCACTCACTGGGATGACACAGTGACTCTCACTGACAGGTGGTTGCCCGTAATTGGGGCTCAGAGATTCTCTCTTCCTAAAATAGAGATGAACTTTATGCTCATTTTAGAGACTCACCACGTGACCCACAAAGGCTGTGCAACACAGTGGAGTTAGGTCAAATGTATTTACTTTCTTCCTCCCACAAGACCTGTGCCTCTCTTGAAGGTGCTGCAAATGGTCCTGGGTGATGCCGTGCCAAATGGTCTTCTAGAAATCAAGTTCATTTTTCTGACTCACTCTACGTGCTTGGGCAATTGCCCAACATCTCCACGTCCATCTCTGAACCTGAATGTACCTTTCCTCACTTTTGCCACACAAACAAAATAAGTTTAATTTGAATGGTGCTTCCCCAAGTGTAGGCTCTGAGGGGACCGTCACAGGTGCCCAGATGCTTTTTGTTCTGTGTGACAGAAAACCTAACTCCAAATGGCTTACACAATAAAGGGGAATTTTTATCTCAGCAAAGGTCCAAAGTAGGTTGGGTTTCACAAGTGGATGCCTAATCACGGCCCCACCTCTGTTGCTCTGTGATTTTGCTGCTTCTGTTGCCTCTCATTTCCTGTTGTGACTCTCATCCTGACTGACCTCCTGGTGACGGAAGTGACGGCAGTGCTTTGGGACTTCAGTATTGGCAAGAATGCATCCCAAGATTCACTCTGGTTCAGTGAATGTCACATATACCACACGAGTCAATGAGGATGGCCGGGGAAATAGAATGTATGGATTGCATAAGCCAATCAGACTGGAGTTGGTGGGAGGAAGGGGGAAAGGTCAGCTTCTAGCATGGATACCTGGGTAGGGGAGAGGAAATTACAGGAATGAAAATCTTAGAGGGATGAATGGATATTAATTATCACAAACAATAAAGAGCCACTATAGCCATGAGGGGAATTGTTATTATTTGAAAGAAGGTATGATTTTGGATGGCTAGTTGAATTAAGCCGCTTCTATCTCTTTAACCATATCCCCAGAACATGGGGGAAAAAATCATAGAAAGTTTCATTAATGCCAAAATAACTGTGAGATAGAGAATCACAAGCTTCAGGAGATTGTGTCCCTTTAATAAAAGTTATTATTATATTCTCTGGTTGTGGGATTATATAGAAAAAAAGAAAAACTTGGCTTCCCAACAATACCTCATGGTTTTTGAAAGAGATTGAGCCCTTTTGCATCAAGTTCCAACAGAAGGTTAGTGATTAATGGTTGAGTTGTAAAATACTCACAAACCCCGGGCTGGTTCATAATGTGTGCGAATCTCTAAAAACTTTAAGTGTACAATCTTCTGCCCAGCTGCACCTCAACCCTTCCTCTCTGTTTTAAAAATAAAGCTACCAGTTTATAAACAACTTTCATACCAAAGGCTTGACCCTCTGGGTGATAAGTGACAAGAGAAGTGTACTAATGGACGTTTTAAGAGTCCCGCATCAGCAGACTTACCCTGTCTCAAACTGGCTTGGGGTTATCAGTGTAATCTTTTAAAAATTACTTTCTAAACAAACTTAACAACGAAGATGATTGGTATAAGGGAAGGAAAGTTAAAGTAAAAAATATTTCAAATGTAGCTTTAGAAAGAATGATGGCACATATACTGCTGATCAGTTTCAGAGCTCTGGACATTTTCCTGTTTTCTTTGTAGAGCAGAAGAGTTTTCATCTGCCCTTGTGCCTTTGACCTCCTGCCACACATCACAATCTTAACA
The DNA here is from genome assembly GCF_963455335.1 of Martes martes. Classification (NCBI taxonomy): domain Eukaryota; kingdom Metazoa; phylum Chordata; class Mammalia; order Carnivora; family Mustelidae; genus Martes; species Martes martes. Next base: position 40,107,613 of record NC_137891.1, read on the forward strand.
AAAAAATGTGGATGTGAATTATTCCTGCACACTGCACCACACTGCTTTAGGTGTGATGGTAAACAAGATGAACCGTTGTCTCCCATGAAGTACCTTTTATTTTAAACGAAACACTTTAAAAAAAAAAAAAGATTATTTATTTATTTATTTATTTGACAGACAGAGATCACAAGTAGGCAGAGAGGCAGGCAGAGGGGGTGGGGGAAGAAGGCTCCCTGCTAAGCAGAGAGCCCGATGTGGGGCTTGATCCCAGGACCCTGGGATCATGACTTGAGCTGAAGGCAGAGGCTTTAACCCACTGAGCTACCCAGGCACCCCTTAAACGAAAGTCTTAACGAGTCTTCTAGTTAAATTGATACATTGACTTCATGTGTTTTCCTCTTCCACTTTTACCTCCTGAGACCCCAAAAAGGAAGGAGGAAATATTAAAGGATGAGAAATTTAAACCAGTTCTGAAAGATTGAAAGTAAAACAAGGACTTGTACCTGACATAGTAGGAAAGAGGAGATCATAACCTCAAGTACTCTTGAGAGGGATGCTGACGAAGGACAGAGAAGGATATTGATGGCTGGCCAATCACTTGCTCCCTGTAGCCTTCCTCCTGTAATGTTTAAGAATATAAGGGTGCCAGGAAAACCCTGAAGACGAGCATGAGGTGTTCAACTAAAACCAGGAGACTTGTGGAATCGAAATTCTGTAAAGGAAACAACTGGACCCCCAAATCTCCTCCCTGATGATTTTTTTTTTAACTGTAATTGAAGTAGAGTTAACAAACAATGTTACATTACCAGGTATACAACCAGGTATACAACATAGTGGTACCAGGTATACAACATAATGATTAAACAAGTCTATATCTTATGCTCTAGTATTGCACTGTTATTTACAATAGCCAAGAATGGAAGAAACCCAAGAGTCCATCAATAGATGGATAAAGAAGATGTGACATATATATGGAATATTATTTAGCCATAAAAAGAATGAGATCTTGCCATTTGCATCAACATGGATGGACCTAGAGGGTATTATGCTAAGTAAATAAGTCAGACAGAGAAAGACAAATACCACATGACTTCACTCCGAGGTGGTATCTAAAAAAATAAAATAAAATAAATGAAGAAACAAAAAGCAGAAACACTCCCTGATGCTGTTTAAGCAGGGGATGTTAACCCCAAGAACGACACTGGAAGTTCATTCTTTGGAATTATTCAGGGCTACCAGATATAGGGAGGGCAGGGAGAGTGCTGAACTGAAGGAGTGAATTAAATAAGAACCTCCATTGTGAAATGGTCACCCTTAGTCTGCTTCCCTCCTTTCTCCTCTGAAAACGTAAATAGCCAGGGAGAAACTCCTCAGCAGGACACTGGAAAACTGCTCTTTGGAGACAATGAACTGGTGCAGAGAGAATACTTTCACATACTGATAATTGGGAGTTCCCTGACAAAGAGCTGTCTGCTGACCCTTTCGCCATAGTGGAGTCTACCAGTTTATAAGTCCTGATCACTGATGGAATTTCCAAGTAGCTTAATTAAACATCTTTTATTATAGAAAATTCCAAACTTACAAAAGTAGAGAGAGTAGTAAAATAAACTCTCACACACCTGTTGCTCAATGTCAACAATTAGCAATTTATGGCCAATCTTGTATTACCCATACTGTTACTCACTTTCACTCTCTTATGTTATTTTGAAACAAGTCCCAGATATTATATCATTTAACCCTTTGATATTTTAGGTTGTATCTCATGTGTTTCTAAAAGATACTGACTCTTCCAAGGAAATTGCTATCCTATCATCAACATTGACATAAATGGATAATAATTCCTTAATATCATCCAAAATCAGGTCAGTGTTCAAATTTTCAGTTGTCTTATAAATGTCATAATTTTATTGTATCATTTGTTTGGAACAGTCTTCAAATTAGTTTCACTCCTTGCTAGCAGTTGATATGTCTTTTAATCTCTTTACATCCATGAGCTTCTTAACTATCTTTCTCTTTTTGTTTGCAATTTAGTGGTTAAAGAAACCAGAGTTTCCTTTCTGGAGTTTCTATGTCGTAGGATTTGCTGGTTGCATCTATGTGGGGTAGTTTAATAAGTTCTTTTGTTGTCTTTATTTCCTACAAATTGGATCTAAAGGCTGGATCAAATATAGGCTTGATTTTTTTGTAAAGAAAAATTCCCAGGTGGTATTATATTTTTCCCTTTGGAGGTACATAATATCTGACTGTCTTTCTCTTTTTGGATGTTAGCAGTTATTAATGATCATCCATTATTATTAAGGGACGCAAAGTGATGATATTCTAATTCTACCAGTCCTTCACTTATGAGTTGGAATGTTTCCACAAAATGAAACTTCCCCTCGTTTGATATTTGCTTACATACAGTGAAGGTATAATAAGTGCTTGATTCTTTCTCTTTATTTGCAGTTTTCTAAATAATGACTTGACTCACTGATACTCTCAATGATGACCAATTAAATTTTGTTTTGCCTCTTTGCACTTATGAACTTGTGGATTTAAACATATTTAATGTGTTCCAAACTATTGATATTATTATTCCATGAAGCTTAATTTGTCCCACTTTTGGCTAGTGCATTTGGCTACTGAATTGTGATAGAACATTAGTATCATCAATAACTTCTTTGCTATCAATAGAAAGGAATGACATGATGATCCAGACCTACTTTGACATTTTTTTCTTTAAATCACAGTCATTAGAGAAAAGTGTATATAACATGAAAACAAGATGTCCAAAGAGAAACCCAAAGGAAGCAAAAACAGTGCAGAAAACCATAGAAATCTTCAAAAATAACTCAGAAGTTGCTAGGATGGAAGATAAAGCCAGGTAATTCCTCAGGGGAAAAAGAATAAAAGAAGAAATAAATAAAAATGATCAGCTTGAGGTCCAACATTCAACGAGTTCTAAGACCAGAAGAAAAGAATAGAGAAAAATCAAAGAAAGAAAATTACTGGGGCAAAAACCCCAAAACTAAAATCCCCAAGCCCAAACCAAACAAACACAAAACAAAACTGACTCTGTTCTCCTTCTTTAAACTCTCCCAAGGCTAAAACTATGAATCTTGAGACTGAGAGAGTCCACTAAGAACCGAAGACAATGAACGAATATTGACCCATATTAAATGCACCATCATGAAATTTCATGAAGTTTCAGAACACCAGAAATAAAGAGATCCTCTAAAACTAATTACATACAAGGAAACAAAAATGAGTAAAGCTTTCAACCTTTCAACAATAAACACACGAAAATATAATGGAGAGACTTCTGCTTTCATCTAAAATAGCGTAATGGGGCCTGGGTTCATCCTCCTGCCTGAAACAATGAAAAAACCAGGCACGATATGCAAAACAATGTTTTCTGGACATTAGACACTAGGCAACAAAGTACGGTGATCCCTTAGGAATGGGAGACAAACAAGGTTGCCTCAGCTTGCTGCCTTGAGAATTTTCAGGCCACAGAACTGAACTCAGGGAGATTAAGTTAAGGGTTAAGGAGATTAAACAAACCGTGTGGCAGCTGGAGTTCACAGGCAGAGCCTGGGAGAGAACAGAACCATGCAGAGAGATGTCCAGACACCTGTGGATGAGTTCCTTCAAGTTTTCGGCAAAGCACCGATCAGTGACCTCAGTGAGGCTGAGCAAAGAACCAGCATAGAAAAGAATTGGTGGGAACCGTACCTTGAGCTCACATAGGTCTGGGAATAGTTCCTGTATCCACAACCCAGGCTGGAAAACCTCGTTAGTTAGCATAGTCAGAAGGATCTCTCTGGTTGGAAGAAAAGAATTAGTTGTAAATGAAATGCTACTCTGTTTTTGCTTAGTAAATATTAAAAACAACATCCAAAAGGATCAAACTATTTCTAAGTCGCTTCTAGAATGACACTCTAGAGTATTTATATGGATGCAAAAATACCTAGTAGTGGAGTAATATTTTTTAAAATACTGAAAGTTTCAACCCAGACTTTAAGACCCAAAGTGCTACAAACTAAATGGGCCCCCTCCACATTTCTATGTTGAAAGCCTCACCCCAATGTGATAGTATTAGAATGTGGGGGCTTTGGGAGGTAATGCAGTCATGAGGACAGAGCCTTCATGAAAGGATTAATGGGATTATAAAAAGAGACCCCAGAGAGCTTCCTTGCCCCTTCTGTCACATGAGGGCACTTCTCTTCCAGAAGTGGACTACGGACTAGCAGGTGGGTCCTCACTAGACACTGCACCTGCAGGTACCTTCATCTTGGACTTTCCAGGCTCCAGAATGATGAGAAATGAACTTCTGTTCTTTATAAGTCACCCGGTCTGTTGTATTCTATTATAGTGGCTCGAACAGAATAAGACACAACAATATCTAAGTGGAAACTGAAGTTGAGTTACAGAACTTTTCAGACATATAAAAGCTGAAAAAAAATCTATCACCCACAGACCCACATTATAAGAAATGTTAAAGGAAGCCCTTGAAGCAGAAGGAAAATTATGAGATGGAAATATGGATCTAACTATGGTAATAATGAGCACCTGAAATGGCATCTATGTGGGTAAATATATGACCTAAAAATTATTTACATCTCTTTAAAAGATAATTTACTACTTAAACAAAATGACAACTATGCAGTGTGGAGTCTATAATGTATGTAGAAAGTAACATGTATGACCACAATAGAATAAAGGTGGAGGAGTGAGAAACAGGAGAAATACTCTTGTGAGGTTCTCATACCATTAGTGAAGTGGCATAATATTGCTAGAATGTAGACTGTTATAACTTGAAGATGTATACTGTAAACCAAAAGTAGCTACTGAGATAGCAAAACATAAAGTTGCAGCTCATTAGTCAACAAAAAAGATAAAATGGAATCATAAAAATTATTCAGCTCCCCTCTACCCCCCAAAAAGGTAGAAAAATGAGGAAACAAATGAACACATAGAAAACAATTTGTTTGTTAGGATAAATAGAAAACAAATAGCATGATAGCAAATTTAAACTCAACTTTATCAATAAATATGTAAACGTAAATGGTATAAACATCTTAATTAAAAGGCATTTATTGGGGTTCCTGGGCGGCTCAGTGGGTTAAGCCTCTGCCTTCGGCTCAGGTCATGATCCCAGGGTCCTGGGATCGAGCCCGGCATCGGCATTGCATCGGGCTCTCTGCTCAGCAGGGAGTCTGCTCCCCCACCCCCTCTCTCTCTGCCTGCCTCTTTGCCTACTTGTGATCTCTGTCTGTCAATAAATAAATAAAATCTTTAAAAGGCAGATATAAGCAGGTTGGAGAAACAAGCAAGACCCCAATTAATATGTTGTCCATAAGAAACCCAGTGTAAATATAAAGACATAATTAGGTTAAAAGCCAAAGGAAGGGAGAAGATCTACTATTCTAAAACTAATCAAAGGAAATCTGCAGAGGCTATCTTCATATCAGAAAAAGTAAACTTCAGAGCAAAAAGCATTATTAGAAATAAAGAAGTTCTTAATGATAAAGGAGTCAATAAATCAAGAAATCAGAGCAATCCTAAGTGCTCCTGCACCTAATAACACAGCTTCAAAATGCATGAGGCAAAAACTGATATAACTGCAATGAGAAACAGAAATATCCGTGATTTTAGTCCTAGATTTCAATATTCCTCTTTCAACTGCTGGAACAAAGAGACAGAAAATCAGAACAGAATGGGCAAAGACAACTTGAACAATACAGTCGACCAACTTGACCTAATTGACATTTACAGAACACTCCCCCAACAACAGCAGAGTATACTCTCTTTAGGTACACAGAGAACAAGTCTGTCAAGTACCAAGTACGCATGGAACAAGTCAACACACGGTCTACCAAGGTAGACCATAAAATAGGTCTTGATAAATTTGAAGGAATTCAAGTCATACAAAGCATGTTTTCTGACCACAGTGGAACTAAATTAGAAATCAACAACACAGGGAAATCTGAGAAATTCACAAATAAGTGGAATTACACAACACACTAAAATATTTACTTTCCATTCACCTTTTTGGAGAAGGCTTAAAAGATGTGCTCCAAAGAAATTAGAGAATAAAACAAGGAAGGGAAAAACCTGTGCTTTGGGATATAGGAAATCCCACACAAGATCTTGCCAAAAGAAAGTTCAGAATGACAGTTATCCATAGACCCCAGGTCGAAATTAGGAAAGAGGAAGGAGAATTTCTCAAGGAAAAAAAATAAGAGTGGTACATCATCTGGTATGTTTAAACACAGGCACATGATATAGGAAGAGATTTGAGATATCTAAGGATATGTTTATAGATAATTATGAGATAAAAAGAGGTAATAAGGTAATACCAGTAAAAATAAACAGCTGTGTGAGAAGCATAATTATATCATACTATTTGGCTGTGCAGAGAACAATATTTTGTGTTGTTATAATAATGGAAATGATGGTTACTGTTTTTTTAAAAAAAAACTATGTGATAGCTGCATTGGGAAGCTTAAAGTCTGTTGGTGTAGGAGAATTTATTATCTATCATAACATCAGTAAATAATGCATCTATTTGATATATCAAGAGGTAGGACCACACTGTCTTATTTAAAACAAAGGAGGTTAATATCAGAATAAACAGTTTTTAAAAGTTAAAATTGTTGCCTCTGGATGTTACACTAGGAAGGTAGAATGGGAAAGAGTGGATCAGGTGATTGCTAATCTCCACTAGATGCTCTCTTCATTCTTTGGTTAAGACAAAGTTCTATAGAGGTATTTTTTGACAAAATATTTGATATGAAAAATTAAAGCAATTAAGCAGGAAATACCCATATCTCCAATGGCTTTCTAGTTTGAGGGCAGAATAAGGAAAATTTCTTAGAATGACTCTTTGGGGGCGCCTGGGTGGCTCAGTGGGTTAAAGCCTCTGCCTTCGGCTCAGGTCATGATCTCAGGGTCCTGGGATTGAGCCCCACATTGGACTCTCTGCTCGGCAGGGAGCCTGCTTCCCCTCTGTCTCTGCTTGCTGCTCTGCCTACTTGTGATCTCTCTCTCTGTGTCAAATAAATAAATAAAATCTTAAAAAAAAAAAAGAATCACTCATTGGCATCTGAGCTGTAGAAGATAAAGCAGAATATGTCCAAAGTGTAAAATGTAGACATAGTATTTAACTAAGTGTACTCGTTAATAATATTGAGTTGTATGGGTAATGGCATTTAAAAAGTAATGATATTGGGGCACCTGGGTGGTCCAGTGGGTTAAGCCTCTGCCTTCTGCTCAGGTCCTGATCTCAGGGTCCCGGAATGGAGCCCTGCATTGGGCTCTCTGCTCAGCAGGGAGCCTGCTTCCTCCTCTCTCTCTGTCTGCCTCTCTGCCTACTTGTGATCTCTCTCTCTGTCAAATAAATAAATAAAATCTTAAAAAAAAAAAAGTAATGATATTGCAATGAATAATCAGTGGATTGGGGAGGATGTACCCAAAAAAAACCCTAAGTAATCAAAATAACTTTTTATTTTATTTTATTTTATTTTATTTGTTTTTAAAGATTTTATTTATTTATCTGAGAGAGAGAGAGACACAGGGAGAGAGATAATACAAGCAGGGGAAGTGGGAGAAGGAGAAGCAGGCTTCCCGCAGAGCAAGGAGCCCAATGCGGGGCTCTATCCCAGAACCCTGGGATCATGACCTGAGCCGAGGGCAGACACTTAACAACTGGGCCACCCGGGCATCCTCAAAATAACATTTTAATGTAATATTTTTAAAAAAAAATCAAGATTAATGTGCAAAACGTACAATGGGAAAAATATCAAAAGTTTTCATGAAAAGACAAGACTATAGTACGTATTTTTTTCGGTGTGTTAGGCTCCAGTATGGCTCAGCATGGTACCATTTAACAGATATTCTAGGTACTGGAAGAACAATAATCACGTCTGCTTTCTTATCTTAAAATTCTATAAATTTTAAAATTTATATTTAAATTTATATTTTAAATTTAAAATTTTAAAATTTATATCTTAAAATTCTATAGTATGTATTTTTTTTGGTGTGTTAGGCTCCAGTATGGCTCAGCATGGTACCATTTAACAGATGTTCTAGGTACTGGAAGAACAATAATCACGTCTGCTTTCTTATCTTAAAATTCTGTATGAAGATGAGCTGTTGGCACAAGGGAAAGTCTTCTGAAAACACACTATATAAATGTCAGTTGCTTCAAATAATCTCCATCGTACTTTATTATGTGTTAAATCATTAACTCTAATCAAAGATATATTGACTTCTAGCAAAGTCATCAATCCCCTGTTTTCTTCAATGCTCTTAGCAAAATGAGTAATTCTTAGGGATACCATTTCCTTTGTAGGCGACTAGCGTTAAGTATTATTAGCCATCTGTTCCATTTCCCTTACTCCTCACAAGAGAAGGGGAATTTGTCCAAATCTCCCAGTTGGTTTTTTTTGCCTGTGTTCACAGCTTAAACTGTAACAGGGGGGAAAGGACTAACGTTTTCTGTTGGGAGACTGCACCCCTGAGAGCGTGAGCTCCAGGGTTTGGCAAGTAATTGGGAACTTGGAAGCTAGTAGGTAGCTGGTAGAAGAAATGGAGTTCATGCTTCTGGATAGGCACCTTTCTCAAAGACCTGTTTCTCTCAAGGTCCATCTTTTTAATTGCTGACTTTGCACAGACTCCCAAAAACCTGCATACCATAATCTGAAAGGGAAGGTCAACCTAAAGGTCATGGGTTTTAAGGGTGGTACTTCAAAGACATTTATCTCCTTTACAAGGCCATTAGTCTTGGGTAATGGTCTATTGTCTTTCATCATCCCAACCTCTTCACCTGCCTGTTTACTTTGAGTCCAACCACAGAATTCAAGGCTCAGCATGAATGGGTGCTTTTTTGCTACTTCACTCTGGCCCAGTGGAAGCTTGCTCACAGTCTGCAAAAGCAGTTGTCAACTGTAGGCAGGAAATGCAGTTACTAGGGGAAGGATATGCTTTAGCTTTCAGCTAAAACATGGGAAAGACCTTTTTGGAGGAGTAGTTAACAATGAAGAAAAGAGCCTTATGCATTCAGATGGTATTGTAGTTTTATGCCTAAGTCTAAACAGATATCAGAGGCATAAATATCCAACAATAAACATAGATAGCTACATTGGTATAGCACTGACTTACATATTTTATATCAGATGCCTCACTGAATCCTCATTGTGACTCTATGAAATAGGTATTCTTATTAGTCCACTTTACAGATGAGTAGTTTTTCAAGGCTCTAGTAAGCAGCAGAACTGGTATTGGAACCCAGGCAGTATGGCTATAAAGTATAGGACTTTAATGTCTCTGCTATCCTGTCCTACATGTAATAGAATAGTATAGCCATTTGGTGATGAATTATTATTTAGCTTTTAAAATGGCATAAAACCTGTGTGACAACATAAAAATGAAATACAAATTTCATGACCTTGGGTTTAAGCTGTATAAAATATATACAGTGTAGGTAAAGATAATCAGAAGCCAAGGAGTCCAGATGGTCAAAATTAAAAAAAAAAAATCACAGAGTCAAAATATGGCAAGAAAAGCCATAGTAGAATTTGTAGTATGTATATAGCAGATTTTGTCTTGGAATATGTAGTAGAATTTGTGCATTGTTACTAAGAACTCTGTTCCTGGTTCATTTCCATTTCCCAAACTCGGGTTTGTCCCCAGATTTTGACTTTTTGCAGTGTTCTGGAAAGGTTCTTAGGGAAATCACTTGCTGGTGCATGGTCTCTATCTTTCTTTGACTACTTGGGTCACATACCAATTCATTCCTGGATAGCTGATACTCACTACATACTCCCCAGTCTCTGCTTCCCACAAACAACAATAATGGGAATAGTTCTTGTGGTATGCTGGTGAGATTACGTTGATCATTTTCTCCTATTAGAAATAAGAACAAAATGTCTTGAACTCAGTCTTAAGAATGATTGTGACATAGAGATTTATTTCCTTAAAAAAACCTGCCTTGATGGTGAGCACTAAGTAATATATAGATTTGTCAAATCAATATTTTATACACCTGAAACTAATACTACATTGTCAATTATTCTTCAATAATAAAAAAATTAGGAGACAAAAATAAAAATAAAATAATAAAAAAACACACTTTGATGGATCAAATGGGTTATGTTTGATTAATACCTGTTGCAAACACAAATAACTGGGTATGAGCCTACAAGTAAAAAACCAAAAACTTCTCACAGTTATGAATGAAGTGACACTTGGAGGAACAGGTTGTATTGGGAGAAAAAGGAAAGGATGGATTCCAGACACAGTCAGTGATCAGTCTATATCAATCCATTCATCTATTCAACAAGTATTTATTGAGTACACACCATGTGCCAGGCACTGTGTTAGGTTCTGGGTATTCAGTGGTGATCACCATGGATAAGGTCCTAATACTGGTAGATTTTACCATATAATTAGTAGTGGAAACAGATTTTAAACAATTAAATATAAGCCTATAATTACTAACAGTTGAGTGCCATGAAGAAAAAAGCAGAGAGTCATGAGAGAATAACCTGGGGATCTACTTAAGACTGAACACTCACAGAAGGTCCCCTGAAAAGACAAGGCTTAAGATATGATTCGAAGGATGAGAAAGGACCAGCCATACTAGAAGTCACTGTGAGGACACTTCAGGTGGTGGGAACAACAGAACCTCATAAGGATCCTGAGGTGACAGAGAAAAGTCCGAAGAAGCTAGAGTGTAGCTACTCAAGAGGGGAAAAGGCATGTGAGGGCTGAGGTTTGGGTCATGAGAGAGTAGTGGATTTAATTACAAATACAATGGGAAACTAGTGAAGATCACTACTTGGAGAGTAAACTTGAGAGCAACAAGAATGAAAATGAAGTGCTTACTGCAGACGTCCAAGCAAGCAATGGTAGACCTTTGGATGAAGGTGTTGGTAATGCAGATGGGGAGGAGAGAGAGAGATGAAGATGTATTGCAATGAAAGAATTCTTGGAATTTGGGTAAGGGACTGAATGTGGGAAGGAAAGGGACAGAACACAATGTTGTATTTGTCAGGTGATAATTGCTGTGACAGACAGCCCCTTCTAAGTCTCAGTGACTTAACTGCTAAAAGCTGTTGTCTTGCTCCTATCACAGTCCAGTGTGGGTCAGCAGGAGAGTGAGGGAGGTCTGCTTCCCACATTGAGGTTCTTACATCTTGTGGAGCTTCCATCGTCCACAGGTGGCCTCCCAAATCACCAGGAACAGAGAGAGCATGGAAGACCCTGTGGAACATTTCAGGGGCCTGTCTGGATATGGGCTGCATCACTTCTTTACATTGGCCACATTCCATTGGCCAGAGCTCAATAGCAGAACCACTGTTAACCGCAGGGGTTCCGGGCTGCTGGCTAATATAATCTGGCTGCCTCTTCAGGAAGAATAGGAAAGAGGTTTGTAGCATTATCTCTGCCCCAAATGACTGCCTGTTTTTGACTTGAGCAATTGGCTGGATGGTGCTGGCACTACCTATGTACCGAGCTGGGGAAGACCAGAGGAGGAAGAAGTTTGTGGGAAAAGATCAAATAATTGGTTTTAGACTGGCTAAGCCTGAGATGCCTAGTTCCCATCGGGGTGGAGACATCAGGTAGGCAGTTTGATACTCAAGTCCTGAGTTCAGGTTTTCGCCAGATATAGGAACCACTAGGAAGTGTCTAGATAATTTGGGTAAGTCCATGTGTATCTACTGTGTATTTGTCTGGCTATTTATTTACTTTACTTACTTACTTACTATTTATTTGTTTGTTTAGTAGACAGTGTCAAATTGATGGACATCATATCTAATGGAAGGTAAGAGGATTAAAATCAGAGACTATTTTGGGAAGGAGTTTTCATGATGAAATCCTCACTCTATACATTCCTTTTAAAAAAACACTTATGGGAACCCGGGTGGCTCAGTGGGTTAAAGCCTCTGCTTTCGGCTCGGGTCGTGATCCCAGGGTCCTGGGATCGAGTCCCGCATCCGGCTCTCTGCTTAGCGGGAAGCCTGCTTCCTCCCCTCTCTCTCTGCAAGCCTCTCTGCCTACCTGTGATCTCTGTCTGTCAAATAAATAAATAAAATCTTTAAAAAAAAACAAACAAAACACTTATGAGAACTTCCAATCTTCAATGTTCACATAACATCCTGGAATTAAACAAAATTGACCTAGATCTCATTTTACAGATGAGAAAACTGAGACCTGTAGAGATTCAGTGACTTGCACAACACCAAAAAGCAAAAGAGTGGCTTTGTAATGACCTAGTACCATAGGATGTTCAAGCCAACGCTGTCCCGAGGTCTTTAGGAGCAAGTATACCTTTTGTTCTACGTTGTTTGTTTGTTTGTTTTGACCACTTGGAATATATACCTCTTTGACCCTAAGTGTATTTCCAAATTTTACTGGAGACTTTGATGTGGTTCCTAAACTCTCCACAAATTCATTTTCAAACACCTGTAGAATTGGTCTTACCGCTTTCCGCTTCAAGGATTGCACCCAGCCCACAATGTTCTGTAGAACTTTCTCCAGGAAACACAGCCTCTGTTGGTTCTACTTAATTTTGGGTTTTGTTCTGCTACTCTTTCTCTCTCGGCCTTAGAGAACACAGAGAACTTATGAGGTTAATTTAGGGCAGATATGCTAAAAGTTGAAAGTAATGTTTTCTCTTTGCAAGAAACACCCCTGGGGCAGAGAACGGAGGAAATTGTGTGTCACTGTGATGAGAAACAAATGAAAGCCTTTACAGCAGAAATGTCAGTCTCCAGTCCCCTCACACGTCCATTGCTGCATGCCAGGGCAGTTGCGTTGTATGGTCAACAGCCAACTGAGCATCTAGAATACGAAGTCTCGCCATTTCCTTCTTCACTAGGTCCTCCAGAGTGATTCCCAGGGATCATTAGGAGGCAGTGGTTGTGCTCAGGAAAATAATGTGGGCGCTTGTGTGCCGTGTAAGATAATTAGAATAGGATGTAACGTACGACTCTTATAGGAAGCAACTCCCTCGAAACTGTAGAGTGTTCCTTTTATTGCGTGAAGGCTGTGGTTATTTTATTCTACTCAGATATGGTTATCCTGATGAGATCATTCCTGTTTCAGTTACCTGGAGAAAGGAATATCCTCAGACAAGTAACAGAAATTGAGACGGAAGACTCTGGGAATGTAGGCTGGAGAAAGAACTCTTGGTTTAGTCTCTGAGGATGCCATGTGTCTGGGGAGATTTCCCTTTGGCAAAGGTCAAAGGTAGCGTCCATCATGAGAAAGCAATCGGGAGGCAGGAAGAAACCTCAAATACGGTGTCGTCCTCTGCTTCGGTCAGCTGCAGCTTGTAAACCAGATTATTTAGATTCATGCTGCTCTCTGAATTTATTTTCTTTTTGTTATACCCCAGAAGCGAGGTCTATGGGGCACACTTGGCCAGTTTAAAATGAGTGAATGGCTTTCTCCTGGGGTCAGAGATAATCAAGGAGAGACCCTGATGTAGTGGTTCCATCTGGGGGCAATTTTGCTTCCCTGGTGACATTTCTCAATGTCTGGAGATGTTTTTTTATAAAGTTTTTTTTTTTTAAAGATTTTATTTATTTGACAGAGATCACAAGTAGGCAGAGAGGCAGACAGAGAGAGAGAGAGAGGGAAGCAGGCTCCCCGCTGAGCAGAGAGCCCGATGTGGGACTCGATCCGAGGACCCTGAGATCATGACCTGAGCCGAAGGCAGCGGCTCAACCCACTGAGCCACCCAGGCGCCCCTGGAGATGTTTTTGATCATCACAAGGGGTGCTGTTGGTGCTGCTGGTGGTGGGGTTCTACCGGCATCTAGTGATTTGATCTGTTAAACATTCAGCAATGCACAGAACAATTTCTATTGCAAAGAATTATACAGCCCCAAGTGTCCACAGTGTCAAGATCGAGAAACCCTGCCGAAAAATAAAGATGAGCCTCATGGCAACAGAGTTGGTGCCATGTGGTCCGGTTGTTGCCAACCTCCAGATTTTCCTTCTAATGCTCCCTTTGGACATTCTGGGTTTTTACTGCTACTGACACAAGTAACATTTCCTTGCTCCAGTCTTAGGCAACATGCTTCTCCTATTCCCAAAGCAGAGAAACCTCCCCGTTTCCTCCCTTCTCCAAGTCATTAATACCAAATATTTATTGAGCTTAAACTAGTCCTATAAACTAAATTATGCACTGTGGAGACAAAGAAATTTGAGCTGTCCCTTCCCAGAAATGATTAAAGACTCAGTTGGGAATTCTGAGCTGTCACTGTCTTCACAAAAGTCCTTTTATAAGGAACTTGAGGATTTGGGACAATGGGCATTATCTCCTGCTCTGATCAGGCAGACTTCTATCTTCTCCTGGGTTATTCCCGGACTCAGAAAGTCATTCTCCAGGTTTATAACAAATACCTGGGACATTAAGACATTTGTAGTCCTCTTAATCTAACCAATCATGGGATCTAAAAATAGTGGTATTAATTGTGCCCAATTCTTAGATTGTGTTCTGTGTTCATTTCTTAGTGGGATCATTTTCATCTCTTAACTACATCTTATTCATTGTTTTCTCCCTTGAGAGGCTGAGGATTGACTTATTTCTTATGGAAGATCCGCTTTAAGAGTGTTATTTCTGAGTCTTGTTTTCTTTAAAGGAGAAAGGCAGGGTTGGAGGAGGTCCAACTTTCCTGGGGACCATTATTTGTCAATTATGAACAGACCTAGATTTTTCGGTATGTATTTCTATTATTACCCCTCTTCACATATACACACAAGAGCAGAAAATGCTGGGCACCCTCACATGGGGAGTGGGGTGGGAGGGCAAAGACAAATCTATAATCCAACAATTTGTATAAATTATGAAAGACATAAGAAGAAAATATAATTTAGCATAAAATTAATATACTAAGTGACATGTTAGTATTTTAGAACTATCTGTGGGTTTTCTACAAATATATTACTTATCTCTGATTTCTACATATTCATTATTTTGCTTTACTATTTATTTATTTTTTTATTTATTTATGTTTATACGGTGGAATTCCCCACTTTGTGTTACTGGCCCTGTGTAAAGTTTGAAATTTAAACTTTGATTCTGACTAATTTACTCACAAGAATGCCAAAAGCTATTATTTCTACAAGGTAAATTGTAGTATATTAAAGACCTTATTCAGCCAAGATCTCATGAATAAAGAAGTAAATTAGATTAAAGCCACTCTTTTCCCAGAAAAGAGTTTTAAATGTGGAAAATAATCTTTTTCTTTCTTTCTTTCATTTTTTTTAAAAGATTTTATTTATTTATTTGACACAGAGAGAACAGGAACATAAGCAGGGGGCATGGGAGAGGGAGAAGCAAGGTTCCCACTGAGCAGGGAGCCTGATGCAGGGCTCGATCCCAGGACCCTGCGATCATGACCTGAGCCGAAGGTAGACGCTTAACGACTGAGCCACCCAGTTGCCCCAAAGGTGGAAAATAATCAATGCCTATATGATTTTCATAGATCTAATATACTTTTTAATGATAACTTTCCCCTCTAAAATATAAACAAATACCACTTATCTTTTTCTGCAGTTGGGCCTTCTGTGTAATAACAAAATATAAAATAGAGAATTCAACAAAGAAAAAAATAAGGGTACAAAATATATCCATATGTAGTAAGGAATGAGACATTTGGAGATTGGAGAGTTAGTTTGAAAACCTGGTCACGTAAGATAATTCAGTTAAGATGACTTCCTCAAATATTTATTGAGTACCTATTACACATATAGAATTAAAATAAAATACGATTTAATCCAAGAAATCAGTGCAATGATTTGGCTCCATTAAAAAATTCAGTTTAAATTTAATAACCCTGTCATGAGGGTGCCCAATAACATTTCCTGGTATCAATACATCAATAAATTAAAATTAAATTAACAAACATCTAACTAACAAACTAAAATCAAGTTAAATAGCTACTATGCATAAGCAACTGCTGTAATCACAACTGGGGTGGAGGGGGGTTAGGAGAAGAAATAAAAATGGATACCAACAGGCTCTTAACCTCAAGTATCTTACAGATTAGGTCATTTTGGAGTTAATTCAGTCCCATTATTGTAAACTAGTGAGTGTGTGTGTGTGTGTGTGTATGTGTGTGGTGTGTGCATGTGTGGTGCCTGTGTGTGTGTGGTGTGGCATGTATGTATGTGTGTGTAGTGTGTGTATATGTGTGTGGTGTGTGTATGTTGGTGTATGTTGGTATATGTGTGTGTGGCATGTGTGTATGGTAGGATATGTGTGTATATATGTGTGGTGATATGTGTGTGTGTGTTGGTATGTGTTGGGGTGTGTGTGTGGTGTGTATCTGTGTATATGTTGGTGCATGTTGATGTATGTGGTGTATCTGTGTGTGGGGTGCGGTATGTGTGTGTAGTGTGTGTGTACATATGTGTGTGGTGTCTGTGTATGTATGTTGGTTCATGTTGGTATATGTGTGTGTACAAGCATGCAGGTGTGTGTGTGTGGTGGGATATGTGTGTATATATGTGTGGTGTCTGTGTGTTTTGGGATGGGTATGTTGGTGTGTGTTGGTGTATGTGTGTGGCATGTGTGTGTCAGTGTGTCTGGTGGGGTATGGTTGCGTGGGTGTGTGTTTTTACAATGTCATTGTCATACTCACCAGTGAAATGGGTCCAGCTGAGGAAGAGATGGACAAAAGAGTAATACCAACTTTTCCTTGTAAATTCTTCCTTTAAACTATTAATAGGAGGGACAGAGAAGGTTAAAGATCACTGGTAAAAAAATTAAGATTTGTTTAGAAACCATAAACAGTTACAGATATCTGAAGAGCTGTTGAAACAAAGGCCAGAGCAAGACAGACATCCACTATTACGTATCAAACGATAGTAAATTGCCGCAGAGGATTATTTGTTTCCTCACGGCACCCTGCGCACCCCCCTACCCCGCCCCCCCCAAAAGTATGAATACTGAGAGAGAGAGGGAAGGTATCTGGCTATTTATGTGAAAAATGACTCTCCCCTACAATCACCTTCTGTCAATAAAATGCTTATTTTCTGACATGTCAATTAGGTGATTCATAATCCAGATGACCATCCCCTTCCATTTAGTACTGTTGGGCTGGGTTAAATGTCTGAAGTGTTTACCCTTTATGACCAGTGGCTTGGATCTGTTCTCAGTCAAACTGGGCCACTCTGACATGTTTGCCTGTAGGATTTCTCTTGAGGTAAAGTAACCATTATTATCAGATTTTAAACTGAACGGCAGATTAGGACAGTGGCTTTACCATCGGCAGTGAGCAATGCTTGTTTTACTGTACCGTGGATCCAAAATAGGAAGTTTGGAGGAAGAGTTCAATGCAAAATAAATAAGCCTGTAATTTTCAGAACTGCGTGAAGGAGGCTTAAGAGGCAGAGCTCCATGCTTCAAAGGGATTGTCTGTTTTTCAAAAGCCAGTTATTGTGGGGAGGGGGTGATTTGTCCCAGCATCTAAAGCTAATTTTAAAAGATCTGACTGATAATAAAGTGATCATTTTTAAAAAATTGAGATGCAATTCACATACCACAAAATTTACCATTTTAAAGTATACAATTCAGTGATTTCCAGCACGTGAAGTAATCATTTTTTAAAAAGACTGATGGGGATTGGTGTAGGATAGCCATGCTGCATGTTTAATTCATAAATATATCCAGTTATACCTAACAAATGTTAAATGATTGCAGTGTTAACATACCAGAATGCTCCTTTGTACTTCTCCAAAGCAATCCACAAAGAATAGGTTTCTATTCTTCTGTAAAATTAGTAACCAATTTTACAGTTAAAGTTAATGCATTTGATGCTTTAATGCTGAGGAAAGGCAGACGGAGTTTAAAATATCCTCTTTTCAAATTTCTTTACGGAGATGATGTTTGGAGGACATTTGAATGGAAAATTTTTAAATTGTCCTAGAAACTAGAGAACATAGTTTTTGATAGATAAAAATAAAGTTGTGGAAAAACATTTTTTTTGCAAATAGGCTGAATTTCAAAGAAGATTGCTTTTCATTATTTTGGAGTAGATGTATGAATAACGGGGAAATTTCAACTTTTTAAATTGTCAGAATGCTCTATGAGGAAAACAGGCTACACAAATGAGCTGATGAGACTTCTCGGTAAGTTAGTACCACACAGAAGATAAAATTTAGTAGAAAATAGAAGATAAAAAATTGTTTTGGCTGAAAGTAGATCTTCTTAACCAGTGACTCTCAGCTAGAGGAGGGGGCTTGTTCCCAAAGAGAAAACTACAATTTCACTGAGGCTCTTTCACATTATAAGCCCCCTGCACACCCTTCATGTGTCTTCCTGGTCCATGGTGAGAAACAGCCTCCTCTCCATTGGAGACTAGACAAAAGAGGATAACCAATGTTTATCTTCTTTCTTTTTCTTTTTTACAGAAATAACTTTAAATTTTTTTTGATATTTACATCAGCTTGATTCCTTTTTTCTTAAAGTTTAAAGGAGTAAGATATGAGTTTTATTTTTTTATCTTTGAAACATTTCTATTTATTTATTTGTTTGTTTGTTTATTTTTTCTTTTAATTTAAATCACAGTCAAGATCTGTAATTATTCAGTGGGAAGTTAAGAATCACCTCTGCATTATCTGTGAAGAAAAAGGTTCTACTAAGTAACTATAGTAAACGTTTTAGAGAACCTACTGAAGAGCTTCACTCGTTTACAAGCACATTGGAACTATCATTTACCTAGGAAAAACGCTGTTGCATTAAAATAGAACTGCTACGGACCTCTGCTTGGTCCTCCTTTTCCCACTACAGCTAAAGCACCTGGGATGGGGGAGAATTTGATAAATAAATTTGGGACACATCAAGTTCGATGGATGGAAAGTATTTTATGTTCCGCATGATTTCTCAGATATTTTAATTTACTGTTGACATACCAAAAGCGGCATGTCTGATGAGCCAACTTTCACATTTCACTGGTGTTTTATTTGTAAAGTTGTGGGACATCTTTTTATCTTGCAGTGTTTTTCTGTATATTGCCTGTTCATCTCCCTAACCTATAATCTCTATTGGATCGTTGGTCGTCTTCTCACTGACTTTTTTTTTTTTTTTTTTTTTGCAGTTCATTCCTTTCTATTACACATGTTGCAAAAATTTTCATTCTGTCATTTGTCCTTTAACTTTAGTGGTTTTTTTTTTTTTTGAAATACAAGTTTTTATTTTTGAGCAGTCAAACTGACAGTCTTCCTTCTTGTGACTCCTGCGGTTTGCACTTTCGAAAAGCCTGCCCCCTCCCCAAGATTATAAAGATATTTTTCT
The DNA here is from genome assembly GCF_963455335.1 of Martes martes. Taxonomy (NCBI): domain Eukaryota; kingdom Metazoa; phylum Chordata; class Mammalia; order Carnivora; family Mustelidae; genus Martes; species Martes martes. The sequence goes on from NC_137891.1 coordinate 40,126,888, forward strand.
ATATTTTCCTCTAACATTTATGTAATACAGGATTTAAAATTTCAGTGCCCAAAGAGATTTCTTCAGTGATAGAAATGCTCGATATTTGGGACATCTGGGTGGCTCAGTCGGTTAAGCATTTGCCTTGAGCTCAGGTCATGATTCCAGGGTCCCAGGATCTAGTCTCCCATGGGGTTCCCTGCTTAGTAGGGAGTCTGCTTCTCCCTCTGTCTGCCACTCCCCTTGCTTGTGGTCTCTCCCTCTCTCTCTGACAAATAAACAAAATATTTAAAAAAAAAAGAAATGCTCGATATTTCCCTGTCTAATATGGTGATAACTAGCAACATTTCACTATGGAACACTTGAGATGTGGTTAGGGGGAACTGAAAAACTAAAGTTTTATTTTTATTTAGTTTTAATTAATGAGAATTTAACTTTAAATACCCGCATGTAGGTACAAGGCACATGTACACTATGGGGTAGGGAGTTTTTTCATTATGAATGTCCAATTATTCTAACACTATTTGTGGAATCACTCTTACTTCAAATCAATCAATCAATGCATATTGATCTGAAAAGTCAGTTATATCAGATGTCAAATTCCCATGTACACATATAAATCTATTTCTGGACTCTAATTTGTTTCATTTATTTACTTGACCATCCTTGACCCAATATATCATGTTTAAAAGTACTTTTTAGCTAGCAAAGCAGATCTTGTGTCATTTTTCTTCTTTTTCAAAATTTATTGGCACCTCTTGCATATTTCTTTTCCAGGTAAAGTTTAGAATTGGCTTGCCAACTTCTGTAAAATAGTCTCTTAGAATTTTGATGTGGATTTCAATGAATTTACAGATCCATTTGGAAAATAACTGACATATAAATGATATTAAGCTTTCCCTCTAGCTATTCTATTTTTAGCCTAAATTCTACTCCTATGTTTATATTTTTGTTAGATCATTCCTAGTTATTTTATAGTTTTTGTTGCTGATGCAAACAGTCTCTTTTTTGAATTAGATTTGGAGTACAAACAAGCTAGATTTTTGCACATTGATCTCATACTGACTACTTTGCCGGACTGTCTTAGTTTTAGTCTTTATTATCTTTGAGTTTCTAGATAACCATTACACTGTCTTCAAACAATGCCAATGGTGGCTCCTGGGTGGCTCAGTGGGTTAAGCCTCATGCCTTCAGCTCAGGTCATGATCTCAGGGTCCTGGGATCGAGTCCCACATTCGGGCTCTCTGCTAGGCAGGGAGCCTGCTTCCCCCTCTCTCTGCCTGCCTCTCTGCCTACTTGTGACCTCTCTCTGTCAAATAAATAAAATCCTTAAAAAAAAACCAAAACAATGCCAGTGTTATTTCTTAATTTCCAAATTCATACTTCTTCTCTCTCTATATTTATCTTACTGCACTGGCTAGGAGATTGAGAACAATGTTCTTAAAGTACCGACACCGGAGAATATTATTTACTTTTTTCTTTTTGGAACGACTTTAAATGTTTAATTATTGTGTGGGTAGCTTGCTTATCTCCCCGCTCATCCTGAAGTCTTCCCCACTTCAGTAAATGGCACCTATAAATTTTTAATTCTGACTAAAAGCCTTGGGTATCGTTCTTGACTCTAGTCTTTCTCTCAAATCTTACATCCATATCCATATAAAAATCCTGCTGGCTCTGCCTTCAAGATACGAGCAGGAGCTCTTCACTACCTCCTTCACTTCTGGCATCTGTGCATCAATTCAAGCCATTGTCATCTTTTGCCTGGATTGTCGCCTTGGCCTCCTGTTTGGTCTCCTTAGTTCTGCCTTTGTCTTAACACAGAACGCAGGAAAATTCCTTAAGTTTACAATTCAAATCATGACCTTGCTCAGATCCTTCCAAAGATTTCCCAGCTCATTCAGAGCAAAAGCCAAAGTCCATCCCATGTCCTATAAGGTCCCATAGGGTCAGACTTCCTCATCATCTCTTTGACTCGTGGTTCTCATTCTTCTTCTCCCTCCTTCCCTCATCCCTTAAATGTCCCTCCCTCCTTCATCCCTTAAATGCTTCAATGTCAGCTTTTCAATAAACCCTTCTCCAGCTACTTCATTAAAATGTTCACAACACCCTATTCCTCCCTATCCTGCTTCTCTGCTTAGTTTTTTCCGACAGCTCTTGTTGCCATCTGACACAATCTCTATTTTATTTATTTGTTTGTTGTCCCTCTTCCCCCACTAAAATGTAAGCTCCAGGAGGTTTTTCTTTTTTTTTTTGTCGACTACATCACCACAACGACATTGCCTAGAAGAGTCCTTGGTGCATACTAATGGCTCAATGTATATATGATTTCTCTCCTTAATTCTGCTAATATTAATTCAGATTCAAATGGATGTTTAGCCATAATTGTGATCCTGGACCAAACTCTTATTGGTCTTGAATATTTTCTGTATTCTGCTGATTTTGAGTTGATATTGCTCGATTTATGTTTTTGCCTTTTTTTTTTTCTTAAGGGAGAGCACTTGATAGTTTTCTGTTTGGTTTATAATTATTCAGTTTTTATATCAAGATTATACTTGTGTCATCAAATAAATTGGGGAGGACCTTTTTTTCTACATTTATTCTATGCCTATAAGCATATATATAATAGTCTTTTCATTAGATGTTTTGTAAAATTTATGTATAAAACCCAGCTGGGGGGTGCCTGGGTGGCTCAGTGGGTTAAGCCTCTGCCTTCGGCTCAGGTCATGATCTCAGGGTCCTGGGATCGAGCCCCGCATCTGGGTTCTCTGCTCAGTAGGGAGCCTGCTCCCCCACCCCCCTCTCTGCCCCCCTCTCTGCCTACTTGTGATCTCTCTGTCAAATAAATAAAATCTTAAAAAAAAAAAATACCCAGTGCTAAAAAACCAGCTGGACCTATTATGAGTCTTTCTATGGAGACTGATTTATTAAAATTTTCAAACTCTTGATTTAATTTTGATAAACTCTTCCATCTAATTACATTTTTAAAAGATTTTGTTTATTTATTTGAGAGTGAGAGAGAGAGAGAAAGGCAGCATAAACAGGGGAAGCTACAGAGGGAGAGGGAGAAGCAGGTTCCCCGCTGAGCAGGGACTATGTGGGGCTCGATCCCAGGACACTAAGATCATGACCTCGACAAACTGAGCCACCCAGGTGCCCCTTCATCTAATTGCATTTTAAAATTTATATATATAAAATTGCTGTCTTGCTATCTTTTTATTTCTAATGCTATTTGAGGTTTTTTTTTTTTTTCCTACAAAAGCTTATTTATTACATGGATCTTATAGAAACTTTGGCTTTATTTTATTTACTTATTTTCTCTCTTTTTATTAATCTTTTCTTTCAGCTTAATTTGTCTATACTTTAGTGTTGAATGTGTAGACCTTTATTCTTATTTTTTCTCTTTCTTATTTTTAAAATGAGTATTTTTAAGTGTATAGAAAGCATTTGAGCTGCATCACAAGATTCTGATAGCTTGTTCTCTTTGTCACTCATTTCGGCATAATCTATAGTCTACATTTTGATTTACTTTTTTCACTCAATAATTATCCAGAAGAGTATTTTAAAATTTCCAAATCACATGGATAGATATTATTTTTTATCATTTTGTTATGTTTATTTATTTATTTAAAAAAAGATTTTATTTATTTATTTGACAGAGAGAGATCACAAGTAGGCAGAGAGGCAGGCGGCGGTGGGGGTGGGGGGCACGGAAGCAGGCTCTCTGCTGAGCAGAGAACCCGATGCGGGGCTGGATCCCAGGACCCTGGGATCATGACACAAGCCAAAGGCAGAAGCTTTAATCCACTGAGCCACTCAGGCGCCCCGGTTATGTTTATTTTTATTTTACTATGCTCAGAATCAGTACCCTGCATGCTTTTGTATATAAAATATTTAATGGGATTTAGCCTTATGGCGTGATGATGAATTTTTTTCAAGTATGCCATGGGTATTTAAGAATATATATTTTCTTCCTTTGTCGCATGCAAAGTTTTGTGGTTATTGCTCAGGAACTGCATGATAGCTTGTCATTGAGAACCTCTGAATGGTTTACTGATTTCAGAGCCAAGAGTTTTAGGATCTCCTCGCAGGACTGTGATTTGCATTTCCCATCATTTCTATTCTTTATGTATCAAAACCATACTGTTAAGTGTATGGCCATTGACATGATGAAGACCTACTATTCTTGATCTCTACATTTTCTCTGTGGAGTATTACTTTTATTAAAAGCCAAAATAATATTTTTTGCCTGTTTATTTTTACTTTGTCTTGAATTCCATTTTGAATAAATTAGCAGACTGCTATGACTGGCTTAGTTTCGGTAGATGCCCACTCTGGACATTGATTATGGCTGGAGTAGGATTAGGTAAGGCTATATCCAGAGTAGCCATAGGGGCTAGGGTTTTGGGCAAAGGGAGCAAGGGATTAGATCCCAGGAAAACACAGAGGGGGCTGCTGCCCAGACAGTGTCACAGATGCTCACCAAATTTTACTCTACCATAATGTAAAGTGAGGAAAATAATGTAAGACATCAGATACAGGAATGCATGAATTAACTTCACTGTTCACTTTTCTCTAATAAACATTCCCATTTAAAAAGCTTTCTCGATTTCAAAGGGAATGAAGCCAGGTACATGTCTTGCAGTCCTTAGATGACTGGGTAAATACAAAACCTGAGGTGTTAATTACTTCTAAAATCATTAGGGAAAATGGAAGCACATGTAGCAACTCTCAGAAGGGAATTGATCGGGTCTACAGAATAGAATTCTAAATTCTTAAAAAGAGAAGCTCATAAAAATGTCACCTTGTAAGCTCAGGTTCTTTAGTAGTACTGAAGTGAAGGGGAATTTCGGATTGTTCATTCATCAGGCTTTCCACTTAGACCTGTGTGGTGTATTTTGCAGTGTGGCTCAAATGGCCATACTTTTCTTAATAAGTACTCCTGCAAAGCAAACCTTGACTCATGCGGAATAAAAGGCAAAGGGGAATCACAGAACCATGTAATTTAAAGCTAGAAGAAAGGGAAGAAAGAGGAGAGTTCTTTTTTTAGTTAACAACCTGAATTATGGAAGATATTTAAATACATGTAATTTTATAAACCTTAAGTACATGTTGTGAACTAAGATACAAATAGACCTCAGTAAGAAAAGTGGGGCAGGGAAGAATGACAATTTACCTGGGTTTCACATCACAAAATGAGATGGTGTAATTAGAGATGCAGCAGCCTCCCTCAAGAATGTTAACTAGTCTTATATGCCCTCTTGGGGAATATGTGCTTCTGGCATTTGAATATATTGCATTGTAATTAGTTTGTCTCTTGGATCTCACCTATTAGCACATAGACTTTGAAGGGAGGTGTGTGTTATTCCTTTTTGTGGCTGCCCTGCCTAGAGCGCCGCTAAGTTCCCAAATTGTAATTGATGCCCAACCAAAGTTCGCTGAAAGACTGAATGAATAATTAAATAGAGAGGATTTATATAGATTGGTCGAAATCCATCATGCCTCTGCCTCCAAATATTCCAAGCTGTTGGTGGATGAAGTAATCAAATTAGGTATGAAAATGATCTAAAGTGTCTGTGTTTGGCACAAACTCAGAGACAGTAGGGTCTGGGTTGAGAACTTTCTGTGTAACTCATCAGCACAGGACTGCACGAGAACAGAGTTGTATGTAGAAACACTCCCAAGTCTTCCCTTAATCCTTTCTGTCCAGCCTGGGTAACCTCAAGTCTTGGTGTGCCTGGGACAGTGCCAATTTATGCTTTTGTGTCAGTGTAATTATTATTAGTGTCTCGTTTCAAAAGTGTCTCGTTTGGAAAATAAGTTATAAGGTCATTCTATGTAGAGTAGTTTTTATAACCCTATGTTCCTGAACCTTCATGCCCTTCAAATATTGGAGATTCTGTTATGTTAGAATAGGACTTTGTTTTTGACCAAGGTGAACTCTTTTTCTGTGCAGTTCTGCAGAAATATCTTGGAACCATGGGAGAGTCGAATTTGTACAGCTTTGAGAGATGACATCTTTGGTTGCCGCAACATGCTAGGACAGTTTTGGCTTGAGCAAGACTCCAAGGGGCCAAAATATTTTGGTGCAGTTTTTATGAATCTGAGCCACTCCTGCTCACTGCTTGACATTTGACCCATTTGAAAAGGAAGAAGTATCAGGTTTCTCCAAAGCTTTGAACGTGGAATTCTCCCACACTCTGGCAAAACCCATCGCCACGAGAACTGACATACAAGTGACAAAGGCGATGATGACAATTTAGAGCTTCAGATGATTTCAACTCCCAAGTATCAGGTATGTGGTAAAGGTAGTTTAGAGACCTGTAATGATGACTGCTTTGCGCCTGACCTTTTGTAACCACTTTTCTTCCTCCCCTACCCCCACCCAGCCCGTCCCTACTCTGTCTGCTTGAGTGTGGTACATTCTTATTAACCTGAGTCATAACTGTAGTTACTAAGTCAGATATTTGTTCAAAACAGATTTATCAAATACTTGTCATGTACTAAAACTAGGATCATAGAGATTTTCAAAAGGTCTCTGCATTCTGGAAACTCACATTCTAGAAATCGAGACTGAAACCTTGGTAGATCATTAAATTGTTGTATGATAAGGAGCATAATGGTGGTCTATCCAAAGGGTTATGGAAACTTTAAGGCAAGAATGATTGATTACGTGTTAAACTTGAGGTGTTCTGTCAGTTATTCAAGCACAAATGCCTTGTAGGCAGTTAGGAATATGGACGTGGGGCTCAAGAAAGAGGCTGGAACTAGAGCTAGAGAATTTTGTTATTTATAAAGAGGTCCTTGTTGGAGTCTACCAGAATGGTCCACAGTGTAGCATAGTTTAAAGATGAAAGGCTCTGGAGAAAAATCCTGTTCTGGTAAGACACGAAAAAGAGTTTTTTGCTTCTCTTTTTGATTTCTATTAAATGTAGTTTATGTTAAATCATTTTTGTTTGGCGGTATATAGATGTCATGTCATATGTCAACTTGACAAATATGTCAAGATGACAAACTCAAATTTTCCTTTCATTGGGGAAGGGAAATTATTTGATTTCGTTAAAATGGCTAAAAATGGATTTATTCCATTATCTAACATTAATGCTTCTTTAATGAGATTCCATCTATCTATCTATCTGGAACCACTGAATGTGTTATTTTCCTAAATGGGGATGATGGAGATAAGATTCTGGTAGTGAGGGAAAAAAATCTGTCATGTAAATGAATACATTACAGAACTAGCTCCAAAACATCTATTGTTCTATAAATATTCCCTCTTATCTCAAGGTGTGTGAGATAAGGCAATCTAGATTTTATCTTAGAAATGACTCAGGAAAGCTAATCCTGATTGGAGACATATGGCCAAAGAATGCTTATCTCCCCTACTCCTTTTTACCCTGGAAGGCACAAAATAAGAATGATACTAAGTCTTCTGCCCAGCATCTCTCAAACAAAGACCTAAATCTTTGGACAGTTCTTCAGTCCCTAATCACCATCCAACTCTCCCACCTCTGCCAGGGATCATGAAGTTTTCTGGTGGAAGAAGGAAGACTGGAGACATTACTTGATTCAAATGACATAGGAAGGCAGTGTGCAACCTGGAACAGTACGCAAGACTTGCTCTGAGATCCTTCTTCGATGATGTTTTTGTTTAGGATGTGAATGGTTGAAGATATAGAAATGATTTACTTTAAATAGCCTTGAAAGGGAAAAGAGTTGGGAGGAGTTGTATGAGTTTGTATGTCCTGAGTAGGTCTGCGTGCAGAAAGTAAATGTTAAAATTTTCAGAGATATATAGTGTTGTTATTATAACAACAAATAGTAACAGCAACTAGAATGATACTAATAGGGGAGAATTACATAGCAAGTACTGTGGGCCACATATTCTTCCAACCACTTATTTAATCCTCACAATCAAAACGTTATAAGGTAGGGATATTATTATCCCCAGTTGACATACAATAAATCAGAGGTAGTGTATTAAGAATGTTCTTGAGCAAATTTGGGATCCTAACTTGATTAAAATAATTCTATCTCAGGGCCAGGCCAGATTTTCTTATAGGTACATGAGAAATGATAATGAGAATTATCAGGAAAATTCCATAACAAAAAAATTTTTTTGAAGCTTACTTTTTATGGAAAATTAATATATGCATTTGAGATTTTTTTCAATTCTTGACATAGAGTTGTATTTGACTTATGAATGGCACAAAGAAACACATTCTAATTAAGTTGTGAGTCCCTTTCTGGATCACTTCATCTTGGGTTCAGCCAAACGCATGCTTCTTCTCTACCAACCTGGGACTTAAGCAGGAGGAGGACCCTCAGGTAATCTCTTCAGTAATAAATCACCCCAGATACTCAAGAACTTTGTATATTTCAAGTAACATTTATCAAGGGATTGAAGAAATTATCCATTTTTAGAAATCCTCGGAGAGTTTGAAACTTGGTAGTATATTTAAAATTGAGTCCTGGGAACTTTAAAGTGTGTTTTTCTTCTGTTTATGGTTTTGGAAGGGAAAAGAAAAGGCATGTAATACATTGTCCTTACCCTTTCAGAGAGGAATGAGCAATTCTGTGTTCGTAATTTAGGCATTTTTTCTTGATGCCTTGATGACTGGGTCACAGTCTTGATGACTGGGTCAAGTAGGTCTGATGAATCAAGCCACCCGTTGACTGGGCAGGAAATGGCTGCCATAGGACGCCAGCTTGCTGGATGCTCTGTGTTGAAGCGTGAATGTCAGAATGACAGAGCTCATGCTCTGTGGGTGACTGATAAGAGGTCAAGGTGTATAGGAAAATGAACACCAGGGCTGAAGCCAGAAGCTCAGGGTTGGAGAACCAGTTCTCTAAGATAGTGGGAAGGGGCTGCGAAAAAATGGCCCGAGGTGTTGGGTTTTTCCTTAAGAAATGGCAAGAATGTCTAGCTTACCATGCAAACATTTTCAAACTCTTAAGTGATAAATTAATATTTTATTGATGGTAAAAGTAGTAACAAACTATCTGTTCTGCAAGTATCTGTTGAGGGGTTACTGTGTGCTAGGCGAGGTCCTAGGCATTGATGGTACAATGAGTGAGTGAGTGAGTGAGTCTTTCTAGGAGGAAAGACAACATCTGAGGGTCAGGAATCCAGGAGTGACTTCACTGGCGATTCTGGCTCAGGGTCTCTCGGGAGATTGTGGTCAAGGTGTCACCTCCGGCTTTGGTCATCTCAAGGCTTGACTGGCCTGAAGACCAACTCTCAAGCTCCTCCGTGTGACCGTTGGCAGCGGGCTTTGATACTGTAGTACATGGGACTTTGACTACACGGCACCTGGCTTCCCCCAAAGCAAGTTACCCAAGAGAGGAGAGAAAGAGAAAGGATGGAAGCTGCTGTGTCTTTTATAACCTTGACTCAGAGAAGTGACACATCATCACTTCGGATCAACCCTGCTGTACACAGTGGGGAGGAACTACAGGGGATGGGAATAGCAGGACCATAGAATCACGGGGGCCATCTTAAAGGCTGGTTATCACAATATCGTAATACGTGCAGTAAAAAGTGCTGCAAAAGTAGTGAAGTGCTGTGGTAAAGAATGGCAGAGGGCCTGATTTAGATAGCCTTTGTAAGGAGGTGACTCCTAACGTGGGATCTCCCAGCAGACAAGGAGCCAGCCACAGGAGGGTCCGGGGAAGAGGCACGGCCGGCAACAGCAGGGAGGTGAAAGAGGTGTTTTCTGGGAATTGTTAGGACCATAGTGTGAACAAGTAATGGTGAGGGGAGAGAGTGTGGCTTGAGGTACCACTGGAGGGTCAGGCAGGGGCCAGATCACACAGGCCATGTCGCCAGAGTAAGCGTTTGCATTTTTTTTCAAAGAGCAATAGGAAGTTACTCAAAGGTGTTAGGTGAGACCTAGGCATGACCTGCATTTAAAAATAAGACATCTTTCTGACCTTTCTGGAGACTGGATAGAGGAGAGCAAGAGCGGAAGCAGGGAGACTAGTTTTGAAGTTATTTTAATAGTTCACAGACAAGGTAAGAGGGGATGGTGCCAGGTGTGATGGTGTGATGGTGTGATGGTGCCAACCATCACATCGTCACCACCACAAGCTGGTGACAATGAAAGTGAAGAGTGCTGGGCAATGAGGGCTACAGTTTGGAAGGGGAGCTTTCAGGATGTGCTGACAGATGAAAATTACTCTTTATGTGTGTGTGGAGAGGGTGGGAGGTAAGGACAGGATCAAGAATGAATCTCAAGTTTCTGTTGGTGCCATACACTCAAACGGAGAACCGTGGGTTGGAAGGGATTGGTTGGGGTGGGGGTTAATGGATAGGCGTTGGAGAGGGTCAAAGGCACCTTCATCTGTGATGCCTTAGAAATGGCTATGAAATACAATTAACAAGAAGGCAGTGGCACATATGACCCTGGGGCTTTGAAAACAGAACTATGAATGTGGGAATCACTAACAAAGATGCTTTTAAAGCCACAGAATGAATGAAACCTTCTAAAGAGGGTGAAGATGGAGAAGCAAAGAGCCCAGAGAAACCTAACTTCATCCTGGGGATAAATAGATGACTCCAGCCATCACCACTGTCACTCCAGGCTCTCCTGTGAGTGCCAAGAATATGGATTAAAGAAAAAAGGAAAGAAAGAAGGAGTGAAAGACCCAGAGGAAAGGAAGGGAAAGAAGAAAAGGAAAGAAAGATCTGTCAGAGGAGGAGCCAGCTGAGAGAGTGGAAAGGCGTATCTGTGAACTGAGCAGGAAAAAAGATGAGGTTGACCCCCAGGATAAAGAAGAGGAGAGAGTGTTCAACGTGTCCCAAGCTCTTGAAACACAGAAGAGTTCTTTGGATTTGTTTACAAGGAGGTGGTTGGTGACTTTGCCAAACGGGGTTTTGGGAAATAATAGGTGAAATCGTAGTGGACAAAAGAGTAGGTGGGAAATGGGGACGAAAAGACTGGATAAGTAGCAACTCTTCCAGAACTTTTGCTGCAAAGGGAAAAGGGTATACAGTGGGAGCTGAAGGAGGATGTGAGAATGAGGGTGTGTGTGTGTGTGTGTGTGTGTGTGTGTGTTTCAGGATGCTTTTTCACTGGAAAGAAGAGAGAGAGAGACTTTTGATGCATGAAAGAGAGCAAGAGGGAGAGAGCAAGAGAGACAGAACAAAAGAGGATAACATCGAGATAAAACATGAAGCAAAATAAACAAAGAAAAAATTAGTTTAAACTTTTAAATTTGTTCCTTCTCTCTGCTCCTACCCTCCTTGACTAAAAAGGATTTTAAAAGTTGATTTTTGCCAGATCCATTTAGGATGTGGTGGTACTTTCTTCTTTCAGTCTTTGAGTAATTTTTTTTTTTGCCCAAAGGCTGAGTTACTCATCCTGAGTCTGACTCATGCCTGGATGGAGGATCTTAAAAAATAACCCCAGCTGGGTGTGGAATAATATCTTCTACACAACATAAAGGTCTTGTGATACTCCATGTGGTAAAGCAAAGGAACCACCTGAATGGAAAGGAAATAGAATTTTCTTGGTTAGAGGCCAGCCTGTTGCCTGAAGGTAAAAGGCAACAAGAAGGGAGAGAGAACCTGCGATAGTGTCCTGGAGACCCCCAGTATTCCTGGTTCCTAGGGTCCTTGCTTCTCTGTAGGATGTGTTATGAAAATAGCAATCAAGCTACTAGGAGAATTAGCTTGTGTCGTAGCGCATCCGACAAACTAGTTTTCCTCTTCTTTCTCTCCCTTCTCCTCTCCTTTCTCTCCTTCTTTAATTCTTTCTTTTGTTCTTTCTTTCTTTGATACATGTTCTTGGCACTCTTGGGGAGGACTGGAGTGACAGTGCTGACGGCTGAAGTCATCTATTTATCCCCAGAATAAGCACAGAATAGGCAAGAGATTACGCAAATTGACATGGATTGTGCATCCAAAAATACTTTGGCCTTAATCGAGAAGGAGGGCGGTTGTCCTGAGCATTGACCTTTCCTGCGACTGCCTGGACACTCCCCCCCTCACCCGGCCCCGGTCAGTGAGAATGGTGGTAACTTCTACTGAGGACCAGGCACCGTGCTGGGCATGCATTATCTCACTTAGTCCTCCTCAGAGGAGTTCTGAGAGGTAAGAATTATCATTCTCATCTCCCTGAGACATATTTAGTCATTTGGCTGAGCCTGGATTATATTTATTTATTTTTAAATCCTTTTTTTCTTTCCATGCTTCCATGAAGCATGTAGGATAGTGTTAACTAACAGGTGGATAAAAAAGTGCATTGAAAGTCGGTATGGTCTTTCGTGACTTATTCACTCAGGACCAAAGCCTATTAGTTATCAGCATATTTGAGTCCCTTGAGACCTTCTATTCTATGGTAACCTGCTTCGCCACCGAGGCCATAATAGGCTAGTGTCAAAGAGAACTGTTTAACCTCAGGCAAAGGAGGAATTTGGGTGAAGTTTCTGCATCCCTGGCTTCTACTTTCTTCCCCCAGTCTGTCCTTATGCCCTCCCTCATTTGTAGATGCCTCCCATGCCGTTCCCTCTTATAAAAGCCTACTCCATTCCAGAGAAAGGAACAGATAAACTGATTCTCAGTGAGGTGCAAATTACTCATCAGTAGTAAACAGCCTCTCCTACAGGAATTTTCTGTTTTTAAGAGTGGGGGGAATGAAAAGTTCTCAGGGTAGAACTTTTATAATCAGTGGACAGTTAGGCAATTGAGATACATTTTCACCTGGGGACCTTTCCTATGGCTCTGGAGAGTGTCCTACACCCTCTGAGCTGGCTGCTCTGGGAAGAGAGAGGACAGCTTGGCTGTGACAGGACACACCTACTGAAGACGGCTCTTTTCCT